>NC_136269.1:145126192-145258692 GCF_964187855.1 Myxine glutinosa | reverse complement strand
CACCGTACTCGCACCCACGTACCCACGTACCCACGTACGGGCATTGCACCCACGTACGGGCATGCCCTAGTCATTATAATACTTATACCAAGTTTGATTTAAATCCATTCAGCTGTTTCCAAGTTATCGCATTTTTACCTGACATGACCTCTGACCTTTGGCCTTTGAGCTTGGGACACCAAAATCGAAGCAGTTCATCTTTACATCATTCTACATAATTGTACCAAATTTGGTCAGAATCCCATCACTGGTTCACACGTTATCGCGGTAACAGGATGTTTACCTGACATGACCTCTGACCTTTGGAGGTCAATCAGTTCATCTTTACCTCATTATATATATACCTGCACCCAGTTTGACTAAGATTCCTTCAGCCGTTCTCAAGTTATTGCGGTAACGAAAACCTATCACAGATGGACGGACAGCCGGACAGACAACCTGAAAACATAATGCCTCCGGCGATTTCGACATACCTCGGACTTCGTCGCCGGAGGCATAACAACCTGGGCGTCTCGTGCTTGACACGCTGCGGCAGGGCTAATAAGGGCTAATAAGGCTAATAAGGGCTATATGTCAGCCATAACAACCTGGGCGTCTCGTGCTTGACACGCTGTGGCAGGGCTAATAAGGGCTAATAAGGGCTATTAAGGGCTAATTAAGGCTAATAAGGGCTATATGTCAGCCATAACAACCTGGACGTCTCGTGCTTGACACGCTGCGGCAGGGCTAATAAGGGCTATTAAGGGCTAATTAAGGCTAATAAGGGCTATATGTCAGCCATAACAACCTGGGCGTCTCGTGCTTGACACGCTGTGGCAGGGCTAATAAGGGTTATTAAGGGCTAATAAGGCTAATAAGGGCTATATGTCAGCCATAACAACCTGGGCGTCTCGTGCTTGACACGCTGCGGCAGGGCTAATAAGGGCTAATAAGGGCTATTCAGGGCTAATTAAGGCTAATAAGGGCTATATGTCAGCCATAACAACCTGGGCGTCTCGTGCTTGACACGCTGCGGCAGGGCTATTAAGGCTAATAAGGGCTATATGTCAGCCATAACAACCTGGGCGTCTCGTGCTTGACACGCTGTGGCAGGGCTAATAAGGGCTATTAAGGGCTAATTAAGGCTAATAAGGGCTATATGTCAGCCATAACAACCTGGGCGTCTCGTGCTTGACACGCTGCGGCAGGGCTAATAAGGGCTATTTAAGGCTAATAAGGGCTATATGTCAGCCATAACAACCTGGGCGTCTCGTGCTTGACACGCTGCGGCAGGGCTATTAAGGCTAATAAGGGCTATATGTCAGCCATAACAACCTGGGCGTCTCGTGCTTGACACGCTGTGGCAGGGCTAATAAGGGCTATTAAGGGCTAATTAAGGCTAATAAGGGCTATATGTCAGCCATAACAACCTGGGCGTCTCGTGCTTGACATGCTGTGGCAGGGCTAATAAGGGCTATATGTCAGCCATAACAACCTGGGCGTCCCATGCTTGACACGCTGTGGCAGGGCTAATAAGGGCTAATAAGGGCTATTAAGGGCTAATTAAGGCTAATAAGGGCTATATGTCAGCCATAACAACCTGGACGTCTCGTGCTTGACACGCTGCGGCAGGGCTAATAAGGGCTATTAAGGGCTAATTAAGGCTAATAAGGGCTATATGTCAGCCATAACAACCTGGGCGTCTCGTGCTTGACACGCTGTGGCAGGGCTAATAAGGGTTATTAAGGGCTAATAAGGCTAATAAGGGCTATATGTCAGCCATAACAACCTGGGCGTCTCGTGCTTGACACGCTGCGGCAGGGCTAATAAGGGCTAATAAGGGCTATTCAGGGCTAATTAAGGCTAATAAGGGCTATATGTCAGCCATAACAACCTGGGCGTCTCGTGCTTGACACGCTGCGGCAGGGCTATTAAGGCTAATAAGGGCTATATGTCAGCCATAACAACCTGGGCGTCTCGTGCTTGACACGCTGTGGCAGGGCTAATAAGGGCTATTAAGGGCTAATTAAGGCTAATAAGGGCTATATGTCAGCCATAACAACCTGGGCGTCTCGTGCTTGACACGCTGCGGCAGGGCTAATAAGGGCTATTTAAGGCTAATAAGGGCTATATGTCAGCCATAACAACCTGGGCGTCTCGTGCTTGACACGCTGCGGCAGGGCTATTAAGGCTAATAAGGGCTATATGTCAGCCATAACAACCTGGGCGTCTCGTGCTTGACACGCTGTGGCAGGGCTAATAAGGGCTATTAAGGGCTAATTAAGGCTAATAAGGGCTATATGTCAGCCATAACAACCTGGGCGTCTCGTGCTTGACATGCTGTGGCAGGGCTAATAAGGGCTAATAAGGGCTATATGTCAGCCATAACAACCTGGGCGTCCCATGCTTGACACGCTGTGGCAGGGCTAATAAGGCTAATAAGGGCTATATCTCAGCCATAACAACCTGGGCTTCTCGTGCTTGACACGCTGTGGCAGGGCTAATAAGGGCTAATAAGGGCTAATAAGGCTAATACGGGCTATATCTCAGCCATAACAACCTGGGCTTTTCGTGCCTGACACGCTGTGGCAGGGCTAATAAGGGCTAATAAGGCTAATAAGGGCTATATGTCAGCCATAACAACCTGGGCGGCTCGTGCTTGACACGCTGTGGCAGGGCTAATAAGGGCTATTAAGGGCTAATTAAGGCTAATAAGGGCTATATGTCAGCCATAACAACCTGGGCGTCTCGTGCTTGACACGCTGTGGCAGGGCTAATAAGGGCTAATAAGGCTAATAAGGGCTATATGTCAGCCATAACAACCTGGGCGTCTCATGCTTAACACGCTGTGGCAGGGCTAATAAGGGCTAATAAGGGCTATATGTCAGCCATAACAACCTGGGCGTCTCGTGCTTGACACGCTGTGGCAAGGCTAATAAGGGCTAATAAGGGCTATATCTCAGCCATAACAACCTGGGCTTCTCGTGCTTGACACGCTGTGGCAGGGCTAATAAGGGCTAATAAGGCTAATAAGGGCTATATGTCAGCCATAACAACCTGGGCGTCTCGTGCTTGACACGCTGTGGCAGGGCTAATAAGGGCTATTAAGGGCTAATTAAGGCTAATAAGGGCTATATGTCAGCCATAACAACCTGGGCGTCTCGTGCTTGACACGCTGTGGCAGGGCTAATTAAGGCTAATAAGGGCTATATGTCAGCCATAACAACCTGGGCGTCTCATGCTTGACACGCTGTGGCAGGGCTAATAAGGGCTATTAAGGCTAATAAGGGCTATGTGTCAGCCATAACAACCTGGGCGTCTCGTGCTTGACACGCTGTGGCAGGGCTAATAAGGCTAATAAGGGCGATATGTCAACCATAACAACCTGGGCGTCTCGTGCTTGACACGCTGTGGCAGGGCTAATAAGGGCTAATAAGGCTAATAAGGGCTATGTGTCAGCCATAACAACCTGGGCGTCTCGTGCTTGACACGCTGTGGCAGGGCTAATAAGGGCTATTTATAGTCACTATGGCTTTGTCCTTTCACCTTTTTCACCCAATTTTTAATCATTTTCGCCATATTCCAATAACAAAGATTTGTTGAAAATTTGATAAAAGGTCAAAGGATAAGAGGTTATGGCCTGGAAAGACATACACATACACACACCAGGTATGTCATCACCAGGTATCTGAAATGTTGGAAAGGAGGTTTTCGAGCTTTACCCAGAATCTCTATCCACAGAAGTCAAGGTTCGTGAAAGAGCTGAACAATAAAGGGCAGTTGTAGACATACCAGCAATGGTGTAATTGGGTCAGACAAGACAGACACAGACAAACAAAACAAACTTAAACATGGAAATGCAGATTAGAGAAGAGACTAGAACCTGTGAGAGTAGAAAACATCATCGACAGACACAGGAAAGAGAACAATTCGGTGGTGGGTGCCTGTGATATTGAGAGATTGAAGAGAAAAACCAGGAAGGCGATTCCAAAGATGAGAAAAGGGGAATGAATAAGTGGAGAAGAATAGAGACACTGAGTATAGGGAGGATAAGAAGGAATGAGCGACATGAGCACATGTGACCCGGTGGAGCAAGTGCGGACCAAGAGGCAAACAGTTGTGATAATAAAGCGAAGGCAAAAGTGGACTACTAGACCACCAACTTCTGTCTCTGGTGAGAGATGAGAAGGTCCTGGGCCTCACCCCCCTGATAGGATATTCCTATGAACCAGAGGGCCTTGGTTTCCCAGGGAGTGCCAGTTTGGATGCAGTAGCACCAGCCCATGGAAGAGAGGTGCACTCCATTACACTGCGGAAGATTGGTCCTTGAACCAACATCTTGTAGCAAAATCATAATGAACTCTTTTTGGTGTTACTAAACACACCTGCTCCCTGAAGGAGTGAATGGGGAGGGTGCAGAGGAGGGTGAGGTGTATGTGCACATGTGCACCATGCTGGCAACTGTTTGTTAATATTGTCCTTCTTCTTGAACGGCGACAACAATTCCCACGTTATTGTGGTGTTGGCTGGGGAATGTTTAGCCCGAGTCTTTCATAAACCGACAAGGCAGGTCTGACGTCCGACTAAGGTAATTGTAATGTAATTTGTCCAGGATGCCGCCGTTAGCTCACCTCTTAGTGAAGGACAACCGGAATCTTTAGAGTCCACCAACTCATGCTGGCAAACGGGATGCCCAGTTTAACGTCCACCTGAGGGACGGCACAGACCATGAATCACCCTGCCCATGAAACGCTGAGATGGCAGCTGGGTTGGGATTCAAACCCAGGCTAGACAGGTTGGAGGAGAGTTGCATAGGTCTCGGCCATCCTGCCAGCCTCAGCGGTTATATTATCATGATGCCATTACCATCGGATCAAATTAAACGGGTAATTCGTGGGATTGGAGGAACATGTACCGACAACCTAAGGTATGCTGATGACACCATTCTGTTGGCAGAAAGTAAAGAGGACTTGATGAAACTGCTGCAGAGAGTGAAGAAGGAAAGAGTGAAAAATCTGGTCTTTATATCAAAAAAAAAAAAAGACTAAAATCTTGTCAACTGAGAGAATCAACATGTTCAGATTTGGATTCGATCAAGTGGAAAGCTTCATCTTCCTGGGTTCTAGGATTGAAGTTACTGGAGGAAGTGGAGGGGGAATGAATGGACAGTTGGCATTGGGGAAAACAGCAATGTCAGGATGGACAAAGATCTGGAAAGACAAATACGTGGCCGTACAAACCAAGAGGAGGCTGCGAATGATCTGGTGTTTCGTCATGGACCGTGATAAAGGAAAGAAGAATATTGACAGTTTTACATACGGTGTTGTTGACGACTTTTCATTCCATAGAATGGACAACAGAATGAAGAAAATGCAAGAAGAATGAACAAATCAGTGCTTGAAGAAATTAGACCGCCAGGTACAATGGAAGCACTGATGGTAAAACAGAAACTGTCATTGGCCTCATCTTGAGGGCACAAAACAAAAGTCTGGAGAAGTCAACCATGCTGGGTATGGTTAAGGGAAGAAGAAGACCTTGTATGTGTTTCTGATGGAGCGCGTAAAGGATGCAACCAAGCCGACTCCATCTGAACTACGGAGAACAAAGCGGGACAAGGATGTTTGGAAGAAATGCGATCATGAATGTCACCGGAAGTCGGCCACGGCTTCACGGAACCGGGTAACTGGTGATAACAATTTTTACTTCCGATAAGTGTGCGGACCAGCGACTGTTAGCCTATACACTGCCCATGTGTAATACATCCAATTTTTCCCAAATTTCCATAACGCCAGTGTTAAATCGCTTCTGCATGTGTTTATTTATTTATCATTCGGCTTCAGTGTGTCTGTCCAGGCCATAACCTTTTTACAATTTGAGCTTTTGTCATAAAATCCAGGCCAAATCTGTCATAAACCCGACGTGAACGGGTTTTGCATTTTTAGATGCTTTCTTTTTGTGAATTCATTTGACAACATTGGACATGACAGTGATGAAAAAACCATTCATTACTTAGAGACAGACTCACCCTCGAGGATGTAAACACAATTCTTTCCAGGAGGGTAGGTTAAAGGGTAGTCAGGAGATGAGAAATACCCTCCGTTGGGTCTTCGTATCCATTTCCCACACTCCACAGAGTCCTCAGCCTCTGCCAATAACATACAAAATAAAGTAACACTCTAACAGGGAT
The DNA here is from genome assembly GCF_964187855.1 of Myxine glutinosa. Classification (NCBI taxonomy): domain Eukaryota; kingdom Metazoa; phylum Chordata; class Myxini; order Myxiniformes; family Myxinidae; genus Myxine; species Myxine glutinosa. Next base: position 145,252,526 of record NC_136269.1, on the reverse strand, counting down.
CCATTGATATACTATGAACATGGGGTTTCAGCAAGGGATACAAAGATCATCTAATAAATAAAATTTCTTGTCAGTCTGTATGTTCATGTTTTTGCAAATACAGCTGGGCCAACAACCACCACATTTGGCACCCAGACCAAGTCCGACCTGGGGATAGTCCAAATGGTATGCCCTTGCACGTACAGTCACGTGAAAAAGTAAGTACACCCCATGTAAAGTTTTGACTTTTTCAACATATTTCAACATACAGCTATTTGATCTTCATTTCAACAATATTGATAGATAAAGGTGATTCTTTTGCTTCCGGGTCATTCACCTAGCAGGCTGAGCTGAGTCGGTCGTCCTGTGTATTTGATTGATTCTGTTGGATTTAGCGTGTGCTGTCGTGTTGTGCTTTGTGTGAATGATTGTGATGGATCCCTGTTTCGTTTCCTGGCTTATTGCGGCGTGTCTGCCCGTGAGATTTGCAGTACTTTGGTTTTTACTCGCCACCAAGTTGAAAATTTCGAACTGTAAGTACCCGCCATGTTTTTTCGTTGAGCCTCACGCAGCCCTGGTGTGCGCCTCTCAACAAGACAGTTCTTTTCCCCGTCTTGCCCCATCGCCCGCCCCATCGCTTGTCCCACCGCTCGTCCCATCGCCCGGCCCACCGCCCGGCCCATCGCACGCCCCATCGCACACCCCATCGCACACCCCATCGCCCGGCCCATCGCCCGCCCCATCGCACGCCCCATCGCCCGGCCCACCGCCCGGCCCATCGCACGCCCCATCGCACACCCCATAGCCCAGCCCATCGCCCGGCCCATCGCCCGGCCCATCGCCTGGCCCATCGCATGCCCCATCGCCCGGCCCATCGCACGTCCCACCGCTCGTCCCATCGCACGCCCTACTTCTGCACGCACCGCTGCATGTACCGAGCTCGACTATTCGCTCTAACTCCTCTATCCCGAGGTCTATTCGCTACACTCGGCAAAAACTTTTGTCTTTAAACAACACCACTCGATTGACTCCTGGACTCGTGTCAGGCCTCAGAGAACTTGAAATCGGCGTTGGTCTCCCGAGAAAACGCGCAAAGCGAGGCGGGAGGAGAAAGCAGAGAAAAATACCGATTGTGATTTCTCTTCGCGACCATCGACGGCCCGACCCACATTTTAATAATTCCTGTGAAAAAGTGTCCCCTGTCAACTTCAATAACCTCATCTATCCCTGTAGAACATACACAGCACCAAAACAACACCGTTCTGACCTGTATCTCGCCTTATTCAACGCTCAGTCTGTAAGTAGTCCTGACAAGCGAACCGAAATTACCTCTTTTATTCAAGATAATGATATTGACGTGCTTTTTCTGACCGAAACTTGGCTCCGACCCAGTGGCGACGAAGCGAGGTGTGCACATCTCACCCCACCTGGATACACCCTGCAGTCATTTCCTCGCTCCTCTAGGGGTGGGGGCGTGGCTGTTATTTACAGAGACAACTTCTCTCCCTTTGTCTCCTTCACCATGACTTTTTCGTTCGACCATTCATCCTACGAGCTATCCCATGTCACCTTCACTTTGTCAGAAAACACTCTTCATTTCTTCTGCCTCTACCGACCTCCACCGAACCGGAAAAACAAGCTTACTGACTCCATGTTCGTGACCCAGCTTCCTAATCTGCTCGACCACTGCAATACTCTTCCTGGTTTCGTCTTGATTCTTGAAGATTTCAACGTCCACTACGACCATCCACAACATCCTCTCACTTCAAAGATCATTGACCTCCTTTCTACTTTTAGTCTGTCTCAGTCTGTCTCCCAACCTACACACGTTAAAGGACACATCCTGGATTGGTTAGTGCACAGATGCGATGATCAGTTGGTGCAGTCCACGTCAGTGACCTGTGCTATCACCTCGGACCACTTCTGTGTCACCAGCCACCTGAGTATTGCTGTTCCTCATCTTCAGCCCACCTTCATCACTGCCCCCAACATTCGAGCCATCGACCGTTCCGCCTTTAAAGAGGACCTTCACACCCGTCTCTCTGGCCATTCCTATGTCACTGCAGAAGACATCGACTGTTGCCTCCGCACAGCGTTGGACTGTCATGCTCCAGCGACACGGCATGCCGTTCCCAGACGCAGGAGTACTCCGTGGTTCAGCGCAGTCAGCGACGAAGTCAGGGCTGCCAAAAAGGAACGACGACGTGCCGAGAGACAGTGGCTGAAGACTGGCCTCACAGTCCATAAACAGTTGTATAACATAGCTAAAAGACTCGTCATAAAAATCATTCTGAAAGCAAAAACGTCATATATTTCTGATCGGATTACTAGGAGCTCCTCCTGCAAGCAACTAACTGTTCAGCATTACCGACCGCCTGTTTGCCACCAAAAATAAATCCGTTCTTCCCACTGTATTTCCTCAAAACGAACTACCCCAACGCTTCCTGCATTTCTTTCACAATAAAATTCAGTCAATAAGAAACAATCTTGACAAGCAGTCACTCCTTTCCTTCGATGATGCTGAACACTGCTTTCACGGACGACCTCTTAGTTCGTTTACTCCTGTTACTGAGGAAATTGTCAAATGTACAATCCTCAAGTCAAACACAAAAACATGTGATCTCGACCCCCTTCCCACCGATTTGTTCATTGAGTGTTTGGACACCCTCCTCCCATTTATTACTGCAGTTATCAATGATTCTCTGACTACGGGTTCATTTCCGCTTCTCTTTAAGCAAGCTCTTGTTAAACCACTTCTTAAAAAGCCCACCCTTGACCTTAACGACATGAAAAATTACCGTCCTATCTCCAACCTGTCTTTCCTGTCAAAGATCACAGAAAGAATTGTGCTATCACAGATGAATGACCATCTAGTTTCAAATAATCTTTTCAATTCTCGCCATTCAGCATATTATAGACCAGGCCATAGCACCGAGACCGCTCTCCTAAGAATAACCAATGATCTTCTGACCTCTCTCGACTGTGGTAAGGTTTCCGTCCTTGCTCTTTTGGACTTGTCTGCCGCCTTTGACACGATTGACCATAGTGTCTTAATTCGTTGTCTTGAAATCACATTTGGTATAACTGGTACTCCACTTTCTTGGCTGATGTCCTATCTTACTGATAGAGTGCAAACAGTTGTTGTCAATGGCCAGAAATCAGCCCCTTCTCCGCTTTCCTTTGGCGTTCCCCAGGGCTCAGTCCTGGGACCTATCCTCTTTCTTTTGTACACTCAGCCTCTATTTGATCTTGTTGCCAGACATTCAGTTGATCACCACGCCTTTGCGGACGACAATCAGCTGTACAAAGGAAGCACGATTCAACAAATCGTGCCCACTGTTGAAGTGTTAGAAGGCTGTATTGCCGACGTGAAGGCGTGGATGACCCAAAACAAACTTCAGCTGAACGATGCTAAAACAGAGTCTATGACTGTAAGATCGCACAGATGTCCTCTACAATCTTCACTTCCTACCACTATTCATGTTGGTGAAACCGATGTAAACTTTGTTTCGTCGGCCAAGAACCTTGGTGTGGTTTTCGACTGTAACATGACATTTTCCAAGCAAGTACTTCAAAATTGCAAATCAGCATACTTTCAGCTGCGAAAGATCGCATCCATTCGCCACTTTCTTACTCCTCAAGCTGCTCTAACTCTGGTCTGTGCCCTTGTCCTCTCAAGGCCAGACTCTTGTAATTCTTTGTATGCTGGCTGCCCTCAGTTTCTCTTGGATAAGTTACAAAAGGTTCAAAACTTTGCCGCTCGTCTTGTCTGTAAGGCGAAGAAGTCTGACCATGTTACTCCGCTTCTTGAATCTTTACACTGGCTGCCTGTCTCTGCTCGTGTACAATACAAAATTTGCACACTATGTTATAAATCATTGTGTGGAACGGGACCGCACTATCTCTCCGATTTGCTCACTCTCTATGAACCTCGGCGACGGCTTCGTTCAAGCGACGACTCTATGACCTTAGAGCCGCCGCGCACCAGCACCAAGTCGTTTGGCGAGAAATCCTTTTCCTTTGCTGCACCTCTGCTCTGGAATGACTTGCCTTCCTCTGTTCGACATGTTGACTCTCTTCCTGCCTTTAAAACCTCCCTCAAAACCTATCTGTTTCACAAGTCTTTCAAAGTCTAAGTCCTGTTTTCCCTTTGGTTTGAGGTGGGACAGAGATCGAGAGTATGTCTGTGTACATGTGCGGGGGAGGGAGGGGAGGAGGAGGGGGAGGAGGAGGGGGAGTACACATCTGGGGGTTTTGAATGGGGAGGGAGAGGAATAGGGCAAGAGTGAAGGTGTGTCTGTGTGTGTGTATGTTTGTGTGTGTGTGTGCGGTGTGTGTGCGTTCGCATGATAATGTAAAGCGCCATGAGGGTAGTTTACTCTGCTTGATGGGGCTATATAAGACTCCTTTATTATTATTATTATTATTATTATTATTATTATATAATAATATAACAAATATCATGAAACATTTACATTTTGTAGTCCATTGTAGAATTTAAATAAACATAAATTCAAATTTCGCATGTGGAAAAAGTAAGCACACCCCTACATTTGTCACTACTTCAAATACCTAAAATTAGAATCAGATGCACCAGTTCAGGTGCAAATGATTAGAACATCGTTAGTGAGGATCTTGGAGGAACCTGTCTTATTTAAACCTCAGAGATTTCGTTTGGTTTTCTCTTTGTTGTTGAAGTGTGCGGCGTCACCATGCCTAGATCAAAAGAGCTCTCTGAGGCCTTCAGAAAGAAGTTTATAGATGCCGATGAGTCTGGGAAGGGATTTAAAACGATCTCCAAACAATTTGAAATCAATCATTCGACTGTCCGGAAGATCATCTGCAAGTGGAGAAGATTCCAAACAACTGCCAAATTGTTCAGGCCAGGCCGCCCCAGCAAGTTCAGCCCGAGAGCAGCCCTCAAGATGTTGAAAGAAGTCTCTAAGAACCCCAGAATGTCATCACGTGACCTACAGGTAGCTCTTGCCACTGTTGATGTCAAAGTGCACGAGTCTACCATTAGAAAGAGGCTGCACAAATTTGATCTACATGGGAGGTGTGCCAGGAGGAAACCTTTGCTGTCCAGAAAGAACGTCAGGGCAAGACTAAAGTTTGCCAATGAACACCTCGGCAAAGACCAGCACTTCTGGAACAATGTGCTCTGGACAGATGAGTCAAAGGTGGAGCTATTTGGCCACAGTACCAGAAGACATGTTTGGCGAAAACCAAAGACAGCATTTGACCACAAGAACCTGATCCCAACTGTAAAGCATGGCGGTGGAAATATTATGGTTTGGGGCAGCTTTGCTGCATCAGGGCCGGGGCAGCTCACCATCATATAATCCACTATGAATTCTTCATTGTACCAGAGGGTGCTTGAAGATAATGTGAGGCCATCTGTCGGAAAAGTTGAAGCTCAACCGAAGGTGGACCTTGCAACATGACAATGACCCTAAACATACCAGTAAATCCACCAAGGAATGGCTGAAAAGAAAGAAATGGAGGGTTCTGGAATGGCCAAGTCAAAGCCCGGATCTAAATCCCATCGAGATGTTGTGGGTGGATTTAAAACGAGCTGTGCAGTGTGCATGCAAGAAACCCCTCAAACATCACACAGCTGAAAGATTTCTGCATGGAGGAGTGGGCAAAAATTTCTCCCAGTCGATGTCAGAGGCTGGTAGACAGTTATAGGAAACGCCTACTTGAGGTTGTTTCTGCCAAAGGGGGCAATACCACCTATTAGAGCCAAGGGTGTACTTACTTTTTCCACATGCGAAATTTGCATTTATGTTTATTTAAATTATACAATGGACTACAAAATGTAAATGTTTCATGATATTTTTTATATTATATCACCTTTATCTATCAATATTGTTGAAATGAAGATTAAATAGCTGTATGTTGAAATATCTTGGAAAAAGTCAAAACTTTACATGGGGTGTACTTACTTTTTCACGTGACTGTATAGGCCTCAGCCTTTTGGCCTCCAGCACTCGAAGGAGGTTCATGCTAATACACTGCCTCAGTTACTTTTTTCCAGGAGAGACCATTTTCTACTTGACAAATTTCTCCCCCACCTCTAAGACTTCATGTCTGTTGCGCGGAAGCTCCGCAGCCTCAACTCCAGCGACCTCGTGCGATCGATCACTGGTGGTGCAAACAATTGGAGATATTTGGTGACAGGAACTGTTTATTTTGAAGTCTCACTTTTTGGTAGAAGGTGATAAGAAGACTCATGTCGAACTTGGATGGAAAGAGGTTAATTATATGCAGTATGCAATGTTTTTATTTTACCTCTCTCCATGTTCATGCTTATCCACCTTTGACCCTCATCTGTCTTGTGCGGCTGTTCCTTGAGACATATATAGTGCACTCAGAAAGTATTCACACCCCTTGGCTATTTCACATTTTGTTGTGTTACAGCCTGAATTTAAAAAATATAAAATAAATTAAGATTTTTTGTCACCGATCGACACAAAATACCCCATAATGACAAAGTGAAAACATGTCTTTAGAAAAATTTACAAATCTATTGAAAATGAAATACAGAAATATCTAATTTACATAGGTATTCAACCCCCTGAGTCGATACTTGGTAGAAGCACCTTTGTCAGAGATTACAGCCATGAATCTTCTTGGGTATGTCTGTATTAGCTATGCACATCTGGATTTGGGGAGTTTCTCCCATTCTTCCTTGCAGATTTCCTCAAGTTCTGTGAAGTTTCATGGGGAGTGTCGGTGAACATAAATCTTCAAGTCTTTCCACAGATTCTCATTGCGATTCATGTCTGGACTTTGGCCGGGCCACTCAAGGACTTTCACGTTCTTGTTCTGGAGCCATTCCTGTGTTGCTTTGTCCTTATGCTTGGGGTCATTTGCAGAAATCAGGTCGAGTATGGAGGATCGTGGAGTCTGGCACGCCATCATAGCCCGAGGAGACTCGATTGATGCTTGGGCTCATTGTCCTGTTGAAATGTAAATCTTCGCTGCAGTCTAAGGTATTTTACACTCTGAAGCAGGTTCTCCTCGAGGATTTGTCTCCATTCATTTTCCCCTCTATTCCTACAAGCCTCCCAGTCTCTGCCACTGAAAATAAGGGTTTAGGCTTGCACCCTCTATATACATATACATATGTATATAAATGGTGATTGAAAAGTTGCTGCTTATCTTACTATAATTCACCAAATGTCCGTCTGTCTGTTCGAAGGTACCGTAAAAACTGCTGAACCGATCGCAAAGATATGTTGGGTGGGTAATCCTGGGACCCCCTTTTTTTTTTTTTTTTTTTTTTTTTGTATACAAGGTCGAGGCTCGTGAAAGAGCGAACATTAATCACACAGAAAGACAAACCGACACATAAAACATATAACATAGGGAGCGGTAGACAAGATGGGGAGAGAGGGGGAAGGACACAAACACAACATTTGAGAGCAGGGACCGAGAGACATGGAGACATCGAGAGATCTGAGAGAGGGCGAGGGCTTTGGGGGGGAGGGCGTGGGAAGGGGGCGGTGGGAGAGGTATAAAACATATGGACACTGCCAGGACTTCCAGGAAAGAAGTTGGAATTTCAAACAAGGTGGATCTGGGGTGAATTAGCGGGGGTAGAAAAGATCAAGGTTTTGGATGGGGGAAGATAAGAGATGGTGGTGAACAGCTGTTTTAAAGACCTGGAGGGAGGAGTGGGATTGAAGGGAGTGAGGGAGTTTGTTCCAGAGGCGGGAGAAAAGAGGAATGAAAGAGTGAAGGTGAGCAGAGAGCCGAGATTTCGGCAGTTTAACCATCAGAGGGTTGCTGGCAGATCTTGTGCGACCTGTAGGAATATTTGGGGGACAGAGCACAGAGAGAGCTGGGGGTTGGAGTAAAATAGGCTATTTAGTTTTCCCAATTTCAGCTTTGGTCTCCAGCATTCTCAGGTTTGGACTCCCGCATAACATTCACGTTCACATATCGTTCATTGCGACGATGTTCTCTTTATGACGATCTTACTATAATTCACCAAATGTCCGTCTGTCTGTCTGTTCGAAGGTACCATAAAAACTGCTGAACCGATCGCAAAGATATGTTGGGTGGGTAATCCTGGGACCCCTTGGAGTAAAATAGGCTATTTAGTTTTCTCAATTTCAGCTTTGGTCTCCAGCATTCTCAGGTTTGGACTCCCGCATAACATTCGCGTTCGCATAACGTTCATTGTGACGATGTTCTCTTTATGACGATCTTACTATAATTCACCAAATGTCCGTCTGTCTGTCTGTTCGAAGGTACCGTAAAAACTGCTGAACCGATCGCAAAGATATTTTGGGTGGGTAATCCTGGGATCTCCAGGAGTAAAATAGGCTATTTAGTTTTCCCAATTTCAGCTTTAGTCTCCAGCATTCTCAGGTTTGGGCTCCCGCATAACATTCACGTTCACATATCGTTCATTGCGACGATGTTCTCATTGTGACGATGTTGTGATGATGTATGTGTTCACGGTAGTGTTTGACGTGACGGTGTGAACGTAATTTCGTAATGTTTTTCGTTTCGTAATCCTTTAATGAACGTTTAATGTTTAATGAACGTTTAATGCCCTTCGATGTCCAGGGCCGCACGCGCGCTACACTGGATGGGCCAGCGTGTACTTTGCCCTTCGCCGTCAGGCTTGGGTAAACCGCTGAGCCCCATCCCTGATGGGGACTCGGGCTTGAGACAGTGTTCCACGAACGAGGAATTCCTAGTAAGCACGAGTCATTAGCTCACGTTGATTAAGTCCCTGCCCTTTGTACACACCGCTCGTCGCTACTACCTATCGGACGGTTTGATGAGATCCTCGGATCAGCCCCTGCACGGGCCGTTCTCGGCTCGTGCCGGTGCACCGAAAAGATGAGCGAACTTGACTGTCTAGAGGAAGTAAAAGTCGTAACAAGGTTTCCATCGGTGAACCTGTGGAAGGATCATTATCGGGACAACATGAGAGCGAATGAGACGCGAGACGTACGTGGTACGTGATCGTCCATGTACTGTTTAGCCATGTACTGTTTAGATTTTGATGATTTGCGTGTGATATGATTCAACGGATGTTCATATGAATCGTTTAAAATAAAAAAGCCTTCAATTTCTGATATTTTACCTTTTCATTTGGGCTTCCCAATTGAAGCCCCGCCCGTAGGGCGGGTACTGTTGCTAGTTTTTAAAATGCACTTCTTGTGGTGCCAGGTCACATACCGTATTTTCCAGTGTATTATCCGTACCCCTGTTTTTCACCATCAAAAAAAAAGAATTCATGATCCCAGCGAAGCTTGATGATGTGGGGCTGAAGGTGCGCAGTCTTATCAGCCATGTCATCGGATACGTGTTGGGAGACGTGTGTGCGGCGTCGAACCAACAAATCATGGTGTGACATTAACCTGTAGGCCCTCCATGGGCTGGTCATTAAATCCGCAATGCCATCTTGCTTAGCTAAGCTCCTCGCCTTCAGCCTGAGAGCAAGTGTTGCACAGGTGTTGTGAATGAATAACGTGTAAATTAAAAATAATTCCACATTATAAGAGGCCGGGGTTAGGGGGAGTGCGGCCTCATCTTATTGTCCTATTTATACGATTAGTGGTTTCTTTTTCTTGAAATTATAATGTTTCACGTCCACCTGGCGTTCCTTCTACTGCAGTAGAAGATCCTCGTTTGAGAGCTCCTCCCGGTACGAGTCTGACAACTCCTCTACATCATCTTCCTCCACCTCATCAAAGTCGACAGTCTGTCTTGGCCATTTCGACGATGTTACTTCGTGTTTCAACACATCGTCATTATTCTCGTCGAAACCCTTAAAGTTAAAGCTGTGAACAAATTGAGGGAGAAGTTTCCACCATACACCATTCATGCAGGTGACTTCCCTCCAACACTTCGCAACATTACATAGAACATCCCTTATTGTATAGGCCTTCCAGAATTCCTTTAGTCAGCTCATCATTATCAGTTGATTTCACCAGCAAATCATTAAAAACCATTATCAGGTTTGCAAATGTTCTTCAGAGATAATACACCTTAAATGTAGTAATCACTCCCGGTTCCTCACATCACCTGTATGATCACCTCTGTCAGGGCGTCCTAAAACATCCATTTTTACTTCAACAGTGATGGCTTTCCTCTGTATTTTGCTATCACGACCAACCTTGCTACTCCACGGACACATGCGGCACCAACAACAACAACAACGCTTATGAGAGCGGCACAATTCACGCGCAAAATGGCAAACACATCACGACATGCACCCGACGCACGGTAAACACGTCACTACGCGCACCTAACGCACGGCGCTGACATGGACTGATGGAGGGTTTCCAGAAACTGAGGGAGAGGGACGGCGATCTAGCCGGAATCGGGGCCTTATCGCGAACACCTTTTCATGTTAAGTGCGATCATTTCATCGCAGCGTTATTCACGCACTCGAGTCAAGTACTTCCAAAAAATGGTATAAATGACAGGCGTGCACTACTCCAAAAATGCGCAAACACAACGCGCTTAAAACACAAGCTTACCGTGTTGGATCTGGAATCTACGTCATTAACAACGTGGTGACATCACACACCAGGAAATGGTAGTATGGTTTTGCAATTTAAATAGGCCTAGTTTAAATTGTTTTTTTTTAAGTAGTATTAAATTATATACATGTTCTTTATTGAACGTATCGCAACGTGTACACTTTATAAAACTCTATCTTGTTCATTATGGGCCCCTCCTGATTGTAGGGCTAGTGCCGAGGAGCCATTGGAGACATTGTAAACCTGGCCCTGGAGTCCAGGTGGGTATTCCCATCACTCATTCCTCACTCCAGTTTGTCAATCAATCAGAATTGACAGGAACATGATGACATGTCAGGGTTACTGTTCATGACTGAACGGGTAACATCGCGTGAACTGACGTAGTTTTACATAATTTTTTAATCTCTAACGTTCCCCGATATGTAGAACATAGATCTACTGGAATATGTATGACAATTGGAATATAATTTAAATTCAGCATTGATTGTTTTTAAGACCTTCACTCTTTCATTCCTATTTTCTCCCCGCCTCTGGAACAAACTCCCCCAATCCCTTCAATCCCACTCCTCCCTCCAGGTCTTTAAAACAGCTGTTCACCACCATCTCTTATCTTCCCCCATCCAAAACCTTGATCTTTTCTTCCCCCGCTAATTTCACCCCAAATCCACTTTTTTGAAATACCAACTTCTTTCCTGGAAGTCCATGGTGTCCTTGTGCTTATACTTCTCCCACACACCCCCCCCCCCTACCCTTCCCACGCCGCCTCCCCCCAAGCCCTCTCCCTCCCACACATTCCCGATGTCCCTGCTCTCAAATGTTGTGTTTATGTGCTTCCCCTTCTCTCGCCATCTTGTCTACCGCTCCCCTTTACATATACTTTGTTTGTTTGTCTGTTTGATTTGTTTGTGTGATAAATGTTAGCTCTTTCACGAGCCTCGATTATGTATAGAAAAAAAACAAACAAACAAAAAAAATCAGCTGTTGCTCACTTTGGCACACACATGCAATCGCAGGGCCGTTTCTCAGTCTCTGGCAGTATGTGTCATGTTTTTTTGTTGTTTCTTTTCGTTTTTCCTGCTTGTTTCTTCCTATCCTCCAAGTGTTGGTGGCCTTCTCCCTTTTTTGTCTCGTCCTATCTATTGAGTGATAGAGGGACAAAGAGCGCGCATGGTAGGTGCTTTGCAGGCCTTTTCATAACCTCCTGGTATTAGGCCTGTGTTTCCATTTGCGCATTTCTAGTTTTGCCTTTTTCTTGGCTGCTTTAAAGCTTTCTCCTAAGTGCTTAGTCCGTATTATTTTTCCTTATTCCTCCACTAGCTGATGTTGCTTGTGGCAGGTTTCTTTTTGTTTGATTTCTCAATTTATTTTATTTATTTTACACTATGGCAAACGTACGTTTGTGTAGTTGTGTGTATGAGGCCCTTACTCATAGGAACGGGGTCTTAGTTTGTCTGCCGGATCAAGTTGGTGTTGAAGATGTAGTAATGGCCTTCGGAGGGCTCAGTGGGGCCGAAAACGTTCTTGCAGCGTCTAAAATGAACCAACGTGCATTGGTCTTCCTGTCCGAAGAGTGATGCGTTCCTCAGGCAGTCGAAACCAGTTTGTCTGCATCACCGGACCTTTCTGTTAATTTGAGTCCTTTGGACACGCCGGCTGTAAAAATTATCATTTCAAATATTCCACCTTTTAAAAAAAAGCAATGAGTTTACCGCTGCTTTAAGTCGTTTTGGAACAGTCGTGTCTCGGATCTCGATGATCCCGCACTATGTTTATATTCTGACACTTCAGTTCGCCAATAATGTCTTTCCGGCTGACAATTAGAAACATATCTCGCACACTTTGATTTTGATGGCTTTGTTAATTTCGGAGGGGATTTTAATTGCACGATGGACTCTACCATGGATCGCAATGGCAACGATCCCCATCCAGCGAGTATTGTTCCTCTGACAAGGACATGGCAACCTTTCCCCTTGTTGACATCTGGAGAACTCGTATTCCATCTACACTCCAATGTGCACGGTGTCAGTGTTTAAGTGACCGGCTGTCCATCGCAAGGTTAGACCGGTTTTACATCAACATTGATTTTTTAAATATTGTGACCCATACTGGTATTGTCCCGAGTGGCTTCTCGGATCACCACATGGTCGTGCTTCACACTTATCACCGCAATTACAAACTGGGGAATATATATTGGACCTTTAATGTCAGCCTTTTGAATCTTCTGGGAGACTTTACTCCTGCTATGCGGAAAGCTTCCTTACATCTCCTCGTACAGTGGTGGGACAACGCAAAAGTCCAGATAAAAATGTTTTGCCAGCAGTACAGGTCCTTTCATGCCAAGAATGATGTTGCTCTTCAATCCCTGTTTACCAAGGAGATTCTAACTTTACAGTGTAACCTCTCAGCCACTAATGCTCAACGGAATAACCTTTTGTAAGCTCAGAAAAAGGCCCTCCTTGCTGAGTTCTGTGTAAAGCGAGCTATAGGAGCTCTGGTCCGGTTCCGAATGGAAAATTTGTGTTTTCTCGATACTTCTTCCAGGTTTTTCTTTGGATTATAAGCTCAAACCAAACGAAGCCAGCAAATAACTTCACTGCGGATGAAAGAAGGGAAAGTGACATGATATCAGAGCCTCAAACATGATATAACATGATTTCAAAAATATATCAGAGATTCAGCCAAGGAATATTTATCTGAGATGTACCATGCCAAGAACATTGATCAAGGAATAATTGACTTCCTGGTCGCCTCTTTGCCCACCTTGTCCGAATCTGCACGTCCACAATAGATGTGGAGGTGACTTTGGAAGGACTTTTTGCCGCACTACAAACTTTACCTGCTGGCAAGGCGTCGGGCTTAGATGGAATCCCAATGGAATTCCACTGGGCCTTTTGAAGCCTGCACTACTTGGTCTTTTAAATGGAAGCTTGCGATCTGGCTCGCTACCCTACAGCTGCCATACAGCTGTACCTCCCTTCGTTCCCAAGAAAGGAGACCTTCAGCAATTGCATAGTTGACATCCAATCTCGTTACTTTGCATGGACTATAAAATCTTCTCGAAAGCTCTGGCAAACCGTCTCAAGCCTGTAATTATTTTTGCATTAACCAAGAAAGACCATACATGACATAGTATTTTTTATCCTTTGCGATATGATCGACATTTGCACCATTGAGCAAAGGAATGTTGGTTTGGTTTTCTTAGACCACGAAGGAGCTTTCTCGATGCAATCGATCATTATTATTTCTTTTCTGTTGTAGATGGCTTTGGTTTTGGGGTTAATTTCTTTCTTGCAATCACTATTATTGTACAATGATACTTTCAGTTTGCTTAAAGTTAATAATACTTTATGTCAGCCTTTTTCTGTTTGTAGAGGAATTCGCCAAGGGTGTCCCTTGTCTGATCTTTTGCACTCCCTTTCAGTCAAGCCTTTGCTTATTCGATTGCGTGTGCGCCTTCTTGGTTTCACCCTCTGCCAGTAGCACTTATTCACTCTGATGAGAATGTTTCTGCCTTGATTCATTCTGTCTAGGAGTTTAGCCTAGCAAGCTCGAATAAAAATCAACTGCCTAAAGAGCAATGTTCTCTACTTTGGCCCACAAAATGATGCCCCCGTGCCCTCTCCAACCCTGCCAGTGCAGCTTATGTGGGCGTGAGACGGGAAGTATTTTTTTATTAACTTTCAAGTATTTTTATTGACTTTCTTGTGGGGGAAAACACTGGCTCCGGTCGAGCATGCTAAGGCTGCCCGTTGCTGAAGGTGGACAGGGGTTGGTCGATGTCACCAGTAAAGTGATGGCTTTTCACCTCTTTTCATTAAGCAGGCTGTTGCACATGGATGGTCCATGGAAAGCTTTTGCTCACTGCCCACTAAGGTAAGCCGGGAAACCTAGCTTTGATCAGCTGCTCTTTCTCATCGATATCAAGAGCATTGATATAACTTCGGTCCCCTGGTCTACTGGAGTATGCCAGAAGGATGGCTCTCACTTTTCTTTCTCACTCTTTCTTCTCTCTTCTCTCTTCTCTCTTCTCTCTTCTCTCTTCTCTCTTCTCTCTCTCTCTCTCTCTCGTGCGCTCCTGCTGGTCGTTGGTGAGTCATGCGTGGGTGTGGCAGCATGGTGGCTGTGCATGTTGAGCTGTGAGTTCTCTGTCGTGTTGGTTGGTTTTCCTATCCCCCATTTCGCTCCCTTGTGTCCTTGTTTATACTTGTAAAGTTTCCCCTGTGTGTCCTTTCATTGTTGAGACAAGAGAGAGGGAGAGAGCGCACACGGTAGGTGGTGTTCGGTTGCCTCTTTTCGAACCTCCGGGTTTGAGGCCTGGCCTCCATTTTGCCGTGTTTTTCCTAGTCCAGGCAGCGGTGTTTCGCTGCTCTAAACGGTTCTTGGACCTAGTCCATTAGTTTTTGGTTTTACCTCCACTTGCCGGTGTTGCTTGTGGTTGGTATCTTTTTCTTTTTTTTGATTTCTCACCCTTTATTTATTTAATTTACGTTCGCTATGGCAAACGATTGTTTGAGGAATAGCATGTACGAGTCGCTCACTCGCAAGCATGGGCTGGTGTGCGACCCTCCGAGTGAGGTAAAGATGGAGCAAGTGCTTCTAGCAATCGGAAAGAGCGTCGGCTCGCATAATATCCGTGCAGCCTCTCGAATGAACAAGAAAGTTGTTGTGTTTGTATCGGAGGTGCACATGGTGAACTCCGTTGTGGAGCAAGGCCTTCTCATAGAACCCGACATGTTTCTAGTGGTTTCCCCATTAGATACACCTGCGGTGAGGGTCAATGTGTCTAATGCCCCTCCCTTTGTTAAAGGTGAGGACTTGTGTGCTCAATTGAGCCAGTTCGGTACGATCGTATCAAAAGTGACAATGGTGCCGATACACTCGGCAAGGGGTGAATTTCGACACGTGATGAGTTTTAAAAGGGTCGTTTACATGATATTGCCCGAAAATGTGCAAAAGCTCAATGTAGTTTTGCATGCAAAGATTAATGGCCATACTTATAGAATGTATGCCTCCACGGACGTCATGGCGTGCTATGGGTGTGGAGCTTACGGACACGTAAAGAGTTCCTGTCCCGGTTTGGTGAGACCATTAGAAAATCGAGACCAGGTGATTGCAGATTCTCCTCCCTCCCCACGACCTAATGGTGATCGGGAAACAGTTGACTCCTCCCCCTCACCTACTGAGATACGTGGAATGGTAGACCCCTCCCCACAACCAATGGGTGAACAGGAAACAGTAGACCACTCCTCCCTACCTGCTGGTGTGACAAACGTGGTTGATCCCTCTCCTACTGTACAGGACTGTATGGATGACAATATGGAAGGGTTCGTAACAGTGGTTCGTAAAAAAGGACATAAACGTTCATGTCCCGTCGTGAAGGATGCAAGCACAGTGCAAAGTAAGGTACTTGTTGTGTCAAACGTGTCGCCGAGCTTGCAAGATGGAGCTTGTGTAGAGAATCCCTGTTTGGGATTGCAAACTGAACCGGCACCGGGTTTAAATCTAAGCAATTCGTTTGCATCACTTGCCGAACTGTTTGAGGGTTCTGAGTGTGATATAGACATCGAGAATCCTCGCGCATCTCAGGAAGACACAAGTGGGGATATTGATAACCCTGATGTCTTACATGACATTAATGTAATGGTCACAGAGGTGGGCGCAGGGATGGCCAGGTGTAATGATAAAACAGATAAGTTGGACAGCCCCTCAGAGGAAACCTGTAAGCCTACACGTTTCGAACAAAATAAAAGGGATGATAAGAAGGAAGCTGCATGTGACGATGAGCAGCTAAACATGAATGAAAACGACATCCATGTTTCTGATCCTGGGGAGATTTGTGCCTCAGAAATAAGTTTGCATCAGGAAGAGAATGACAAAGATGATGCGTTTGATTTTGATGAACCCTACTCTACCTCGTCAGGTAGTGGGTTTTGTGCCCAAGAGGATGGGGATGGGGACACTGTAGTTACAGAAGATGAAGTTAAAAAATTCCTCGATGAATCCTTCAGGAAAAGGAATGTCAGAATTCAGGATTATTTCCCAAACCTACATGCTTTTCTAAAAACTACTAGAAACATGATTCATGAACCCCAGCAAGTTGGGATCTCAGAACCTCAATTTCAGCGGTTGAGAAAGTGTGCCACTAAGGCAGGAAAAGAACTCCAAGAGGAGGAAAATTAATAAAGAATAAATGAAGGTAACGTCTCTCAACATAAACGGAGGCCGCAGCTGTATGCGGCGTCTGGAGGTGTTACAACTATTTGAGAAAGAAAAGATTGATATTTTCATGTTACAAGAGACACACATTAACGAATCTTGTGAAGACGAGTGGCGCAGAATGTTTAAAGGGTGCCATGTTTTCTCCAGTGCGGTTGAAGAAGCTAAAGCGGGGGTGGCAATAATCTTGCATCCTCGCCTTCAACCATCCGAGATTCACTATAGAGAGATTTGTAAGGGTTTCTTGATGGTGGTGGATTTTATTAGCAGCAATCAAAAGGTTAGCATTATTAATGTGTATTGCCCCAGTGACAGTGCTGAAAGGGCTCTATTTCTTCCAAAATTAGCGGATTGTTTAGCACTGTTGATTTGACTTGTTTAATTTGTATGGGGGGAGACTATAATTGCACACTCAACCCTCGACTGGACAGGAACACTCCTGAGCCACATCCACCCAGTGCAAAGTCCTTGGCACAACTTGTGAAAAAATACAAACTTAGAGATGTATGGCGATTACAAAATCCAAACACCCGTCAATATACATGGGTGTGCTGTGCAAAAAACCAGTTAACCATGTGTCGACTGGACAGATTGTACGTGAACCAAGGAATGGTGAATCTGGTTAAGAGAACATGTATAACTCCATCTGGCTTTTCTGATCACCATATGATTGCAATGGATTGTATGTTACCTGGTCATTGCTGTAAGAGTGCACACTGGAATTTCAATGTGAAATTGTTACAAGATGAACATTCAAAAAATGCCTTCAGACTGGTATGGGAAGGATTAGAAAAGAAAAAGTGTTCCTATGTCAATATGCGACAGTGGTGGGACTGTACCAAGTCACAAATTCAGATTTTCTGCCAACAATATTGCTCGTATGCCACTAGTAATACGTCTGGGTTGATAAGTGCTCTAAAAGCAGATGTACTTAAATATGAACAAGAAGCTGGAACATCTTGGGGAAGTGACCAATATCAGCAGCTGATAGAAAAAAAGACCCTGCTGGCCGAACTGGTCAAAGAGCGTGCGGCGGGAGCAATGATTCACCTGCGGATGAGCATAATACACCTCGAGACTCCAAACAAATATTTCTTCAAAATGCAGAAGGCTGCCAACACTTCTCGGCAGATTCAGAGTCTACGCTCTCCCGACGGTGTTCTGACTCGCCAAAGTGACATTAAACATTCACTGCAAGAGTTTTACTCAAACTTGTTTACTCCAAGAACGGTGGATAAAACGATGGCAAATGAGATAATTGAACTTCTCCCATCTCTTTCTGAAGAGCAGCAACTCCAACTGGAATGTGACATTTCTCTGGAGGAGCTCACAACAGCAGTGAAACAACTCGAAGACGGCAAGGCCCCCGGAATTGACGGACTTCCTGCTGAATTTTACAAAGTTTTTTGGAATGTTCTGGGTCCTGCTTTAATTGAGATTTTTCATGAGAGCCTAAATCAGGGGGAATTGCCCTTGAGCTGCAGAAGAGCTGTCTTATGTCTTCTTCCCAAGAAAGGGCATTTGCAGCAGATTACAAACTGGCGGCCTGTGTCATTGTTAAATACTGATTACAAGATTGTGTCAAAAATGCTTGCAATGCGTCTTAAAAAGGTCATCTCGTTCTTAGTTGGGAATGACCAAACGTATTGCATACCTGAACGATCCATGTATGACAGTATTTTCTTGGTTCGAGACTTGATAACTATCGGTCAAACTGCATCGCATGCTTTTGGGTTATTACTCCTTGACCAGGAGAAAGCTTTTGACAGTGTGGATCACTCTTTTCTGTTTGCAGTTCTTACGAAAGCAGGATTTGGAGAAAAATTCATTTCTTGCATAAAACTTTTATACAACAATGTATCATGCCTGCTAAAAGTAAATAATAGTCTGTGTCGTCCTTTCCCCTTTCAGCGTGGCATCCGTCAGGGCTGTCCACTGTCAGGCATGTTGTACACACTGTCCATCGAACCCTTACTGGCTCTCCTTCGTACCACTTTATCTGGTTTGTCCTTGTCAAACAATTCCAAAATTGTTACATCAGCATATGCAGACGACCTGTGTGTTGTGGTTAAAAACCAGGAAGATGTTTTTGAGCTATCCCGGTGTTTTGCCAAATTTGAACTTGCTTCATCAGCAAGAGTAAATTGGATCAAAAGTGTAGCTCTTTCTCTGTACCCAGATACCCTATCGGGGTCACAGGCTTCACATATGGTTCCCCCAACTCTTCCAGGAGGAATGTTATGGAAAACGGATGGGTTTAAATACTTAGGCATCCATTTGGGAACTGCAAGCTATATGAAGAAAAACTGGGATGGTTTCTTAGATAACATTAAGCAGAAACTATCAAAGTGGAAAGGGATGCTCCATATCTTGTCACTTAAGGCACGGGTAACGATAATAAACAACCTGGTGCTTCCAATCGTATGGCATAAGATCATAGCACTCCAGCCTCCTCAAGCTCTGATCACCAACATTCAGAGGGGTCTAGTTGACTTCTTCTGGAGAGGCCACCATTGGCTTAAGCCAGATGTGTTGTGTAGACCACGTAATTCAGGTGGTCAAAACTTGGTGCACATCCCTAGTCGAATAATGGCTTTTCGGCTAATGGCAATAAAAGTAGGTGGAATGGACTATGACCGTGAACTTTTCCTTTTGGACTTGAAACAGGTCGACAGAGCTCGGCTCCCTGCATTTCATCGGTCTCTCCTGAACGCCTGGCAAGCTCTAGGAGTGCAGCGGTTGGAGATCTCTTATGATCCCAGGAGGTTTGTGCATGAGCCATTGTTCCAAAACTCACTATTCGCTGAAGTATCTACCAGCCGAGCTTTTATGGAACATTTTACGAACAATGGGATTAATAAAGTGTGAGATCTTATGGAGCTATCCTTAAAGCGATGGTTGTCTGCCAGCACTGTTTCTGGAAAAATTGGCTTGCGTTCAATTAGAATAGTGAGCAGGGTCATAAAGATTGTATCCCAGACTTTTTTAGATTTAAACATTGGGTGGAATGGGGTAAATGAAGAAGTAGACTTTCGTTTAACCTTCCCTGAACTCTCAGTCACTGCCCAGGAACAACATGGTGTGTTTTCCTCTCACAGCGAAGAATCCAGTGTGTTCCACATCATGGGAAAAAGGGCAATGTATAGAATTTGTCTAGAGGTGTGCTTACCGGGCTGTGCAGCACCCTTAAGGAACAAGTGGAAAGAGTCTTTACCTGCAGGAGCATTTCTCACTCCAAATTGGGATGAAATGTACAGGAGTCCTACTGTTGGACGTACAGGAGACCTAAATTGGAGACTGGTCCATCACGCCCTGGCCACACAGGTGTTAGTTCAGAAGTTTAACCCTGCTGTGTCTAATTTATGTCCTTTTTGTGGTAATGTTGAACATTTGTATCATGCGTTTATTGAGTGCAAGAGATTGTGATCTCTGTTTCTGTATCTGAGCCGAATCTTTTGTAAATTCAAAATTGCTTTTTCTGTTACAATCTTTGTTTATGGACTTGCATGTAATACTAGGAAAAACTCTGTGATTTTTCTTTTGAATTTTTTGCTTGGAATTGCTAAGCTTGCAATTTATAAAACCAGAAAAGCCAGATTAGGTAGTGGAAAAAATGAAAATGCACTTTTTTGTTTCATCGGGATGGTGTCAGCACGTATAAAGCTCGAACATGCTTATCATGTAAACATGGGGAACCTTCTTGTGTTTGAAGAGTTATGGGGCATGGGGGGTGTTTTGTGCAAATGCATTGGAAATGAGGTTGTGATTTGTATGTGAAGTGGAGTTGGAATACTTTGGTTTTATAATTTTATAATAAAAGGACACAAAAGTCTCTCTCTCTCTCTCACTCTCACTCTCACTCTCACTCTCACTCTCACTCTCTCTCACTCTCACTCTCTCTCTCACTCTCACTCTCTCTCTCACTCTCACTCTCTCTCACTCTCTCTCACTCTCTCTCACTCTCTCTCTCTCTCTCTCTCTCTCTCTCTCTCTCTCTCTCTCTCTCTCTCTCTCACTCTCACCCCCTGCTGGCCGTTTGTTGTTGGGTGTGGCAAGATGGCAACTGTGCATGTGTTGTGAGGTGTGAGCTGCTCCAACCTTCGATCTTTCTACCCCCCTTGCTCGTTGTTCTTTCCTTTTGTTTTTCCATATTTTAAAAAAATCCTCACGTTGTCTACTCTCTGTCTGCCCCCATCACTCCATTCCAATAAAGCTGCTACTATAATTCATCATCCCCCCCGCCAGTTCTGCCCTCCCTCTGCCCGCTCACACCCCTCCCCCCCCCCCCAATACGTTCCTCGCTTGTGTTGCTGTCTCGATTCTCTTTCTTCCAGCTTCTTCTATTTTTTCCTCAGAGAGAGAGAGAGAGAAAGAGAAAGAGAAAGAGAAAGAGAAAGAGAAAGAGAAAGAGAAAGAGAAAGAGAGAGAGAAAGAGAGAGAAAACGCGAGAAAACGCGAGAGAACGCGAGAACGCCTTTCGGTGAGGTCGACGGGTGGTGAGTGGTATTCCTATCGACACTCGAAGGAGTTGCGATGGATTTTCGCCCTTTTCCTCATTAACAGGTGTGTTTTACCGCGGTCGTTTTCTCGTGCTGGTACATGCCGAGTGGCGCTTTCTTTGCGGTTCCCCCCTCCCCCTCCCCCTGCTTTTACAGAAAACTGTACCCGACCCCTCCCTCTTTTCCCCCCGACCCCTTCCTTTCCCCCCGACCCCAACTCGGCTTAGTCCGGGTAATTTGAATTAGTAAAATGTCGACACGTTCCCGTATGCGGCTTTCGAAGCTCTCACACGGAAGCATGGCGTGGTGTGTGTTCCTCCCGATGAGGTTAGTGTAGAACACATTGTTATTGCTATTGGGAATATCATCAGGATGGAAAAGATCCGTGCAGCGTCATGAATGAATAAACGTATCGTTGTTTTTTTAGCCGAGGAAAGCCTCGTGCATGAGGTTGTCGCGGCTGGTCTGTCCACAGACAATGGACATTTCGTCTTAGTTTCCCCACTCGATACCCCAGCTGTCAAAATACTCCTATCCAACGTCCCCCCATTTGTAAAAAATGAGTCGCTGTTAGCAGAACTATCGCGCTATGGTACAGTCGTGTCCCAGATCAAGATGGTGCCGCTGGGCTGTCGGAGTGAACAGGCGAATCACGTCATGTCTTCCCGACGCCAGGCAGTCATTGTACTTCCCACATCCAACGTGGATAAAGTATTAAACGTGGTAATCAAATTCCGTATAAAAGATCACGACTACCAAGTATATGCGTCAACCGAGACATTAAAATGCTTCACTTGTGGAAAGTTCGGACATTTAAAACGTTTCTGTCCCCGAACTGCATCCTCTGTGACCGAGTAGACAGGCTCTCTGGACAATACTGTGCCCCCCCTACCTCTCAACACTGACAGACAAACTACCCCAACTACTGTCTCAGATGACATCGTACCAAATTTAACGACCACTGATAATGCGAACATGAACATCTGGCATGGGTTTACACTTGTTTCCTAATTAAGGAAGAGAAAAACACCCCAGGATTCATTTACACCTCGTAACGAAAAGGTGGTAGTTTTTCAGTCAAACACTGCGGGAATGCCTCTGTCCGACCAAACTACAACCAGCAACTGGTACGAACTGCTCATGCATGAGAATGTAGATCCCCAGCCCTTACCTGAGACTTTCCCCCACAATGCAACGGAGGGAAATTACATCCCTCCTCAAGGGAAAAGTAAAACTGTTCCGTGTCCTCCTTCTGTGAATGATGCCGAAGTGCATGAAGACCCAACCGTAAAAATAGGAGGAAACGTGATAGCAGAAAACCCGATCGTACCTCCAGCACCCCCAATTTCTGAGCACAATGAAAATACTCTAACCCCAGCAGTACCTGTGCCAGCGGTCTTACATAACATGCCTGAGCACATTGGTAAAATTGACAGAGAACCTCAAACTGTCAAACCTGTTACGGTTCCCCCCCCCCCCTCCACTACCCGAGGCTCCTTTAATTCCACTACCCCCTCCTGCTCCTACTAATATGGAGCAGGATGACACCTGCACACCACAAGTTACCTCAGAGCCCCAAGAACCAGGAATTGAAAGTTTCCCAGACAGTGGTTCCGACATGTCCGATGAGGAATCTTACGAAATTGAGGAGTTCCCTACAACAAGTGAATCCAATGTCTTACCAACCCAAATATTGAAATTCCTCAATCACACTTTTAGAAAGAGACACGTGGACATGAAAGATCATTTTTCTGACCTGCACGGGTTTATCGACACGGCCACCATTTCACAGACCTAGTGACCTAGCGACCACCATTTCACAGATGCCCAATGTAGTAGGCTAAAAAAGTACATTGTGAGAGCAAAAGATTAACTAAAAAAATGAGTTTTGGAAGCTTAAATATAAATGGTGGCGCGAGTCAGCTGCGCAAACTCCAAGTGGTGAACCTTGCACTACAGAAAACATTAGACGTACTTTTCTTACAGGAAACCCACACTCCGCCACTTACGCCAGCATCCCATGCAGAATGGAACCGGATGATGAAAACGACCAATTTTTTTAGTGATTCCAATTCCCGAACTGCGGGAGTGGCTTTTCTTTTGAATCCCCATTTCCATCCATCCAAACTTTCTTTTAAAAACATAATCCCAGGGCACCTAGCCTCCCTAGAATTTGTTATTAATAACATAAATTTTACTTTGTTGAACGTTTATGCCCCTTCAAATAGCACGGAGCGGCCACGCTTCTATGCTAGATTAGGGCCTTATATGAGGCAAATAGACCTGCACAGGTGTATTGTAATGGCAGGTGACTTTAACTGCACTCTGCAACCAAACCTAGATAGGAACGGTGCGGAACCCCATCCCAGACCAGCTAAATTATTAGCAGAGATAATAAGGGATTTTAAGCTTCAGGATCTTTGGCGGCAACAAAATCCCACGACGCATCAATTTACCTGGAGCACGATCACAAACAACCAAGTATCCCTAGCTAGGTTCGACCGGATCTATATAAATTCCCGATTTTTTAATCTCTCCCCTACCACTGGAATTTTGCCTTCTGGCTTTTCAGATCACCATTTAATTACTGTGAATTACCATTCACATCTGTCTTTGAATCGCCATTCTTTCTGGAAGCTTAATGTCACCATCTTAGAAAACCCCTCCTTTCGGGCTGCTTTTGAAGATGTATGGTCTGTTTTATTAAATCAAAAACACCTGTTTACAGATCAGCGTTTGTGGTGGGACAACATAAAGGCCCAATGTAGAGGATTTTGCCAACAATTTTGTTTCCTAAGAACATAAGAGGCACGTAGAATAAAGGCTAGTTTAGAAAAGGAAATTCTACAAATTCAAACAAATTTAAAAGCTCACTCTTCTCCCCAACAAGAACTGAGACTGAAAGAAAAGAAAGCTTTCCTTAATACAATAATTGAGAACCAAACCCAAGGGGCATTAAAAAGATTACAGTTTCAGCAGCTCAACCTTTTGGACACGCCAACCTGATACTTTGATTTTGAATCTAAGGTTCCTCACCCACGAATTACTGCTCTAAAATGCCCTGACAATTCTGTCATCACTCACCCTGAAGGAATCAAGAGGGAAGCTAGACTCTTTTTCTCCAACCTTTACAAAACAAAAGAAGTTGATCTAAATGGTGTCTCTCACTTATTTGATGGTGTTTCCACCTTAACCCCAGAGCAAAGGCAGAGCCTGGAGAAACCACTCACACTTGAGGAACTCTCCATTGCATTAAAGACCCATGGCAAAGGAAAATCACCTGGCATCGACGGTCTACCATCAGAATTTTTCGAATCTTTCTGGGACCTAATTGGCCCTGAACTGCTATCAGTCTTCCAGGAAAGCCTCGAAAAGAAGGAACTCCCGCTGAGCTGCAGAAGAGCAGTACTTACCTTGCTTCCAAAGAAAGGCGACCCTTTACTCATCTCCCAGTGGAGGCCAATATCATTACTATGTACTGATTACAAGATCTTTTCCAAAGCTATTGCCTTACGTTTTTCACCCTTCCTAAAGAACATTGTAGACATGGACCAAACTTATTGTGTTCCTGGTCGTAATATCCATGACAGTATTTCTGTTATTCGTGATTTGATTGATGTTTGTGATATCCATCATGAAAGTGTTGGCCTTGTTTTCCTAGATCAGGAGAAGGCTTTTGATTATGTTTTTCATGAATACTTGTCTGAAGTCTTAAATCGATTTGGTTTTGGACCCTTTATTTTATCATGTATACATATGTGTTACTCAAACGTATCTGCCCTGCTAAACATAAATAATGAGCTTGTGCCCCCTTTTTGTATTAAAAGAGGTGTCAGGCAGGGCTGCCCACTGTCAGGTGCTTTATACACCCTTTCCCTTGAACCCCTCTTAAACACGCTTCGAAAGTCTTTGTCTGGTTTCACTGTTAGAGGTTTAAACCACACTATAAAGACCATTGCCTACGCTGATGATAATATGTGTTTGTATCAAAAACTCTCTCTGATGACATTGCTAAGATGATGCATGCTTTAGCACTTTTTAACAGAGCCTCGTCAGCAAAAATAAATTGGAAAAGACTGAGGCACTGTGGCTTGAATCCCTTTCCCAACCCCCATTCTCCCCACCCCCCCCCTCTTACCCCCGTTTCTCCCCGCCAATATTGCTTGGAGAAGAGATGGGATCAAGTTTTTGGGAGTTTTTCTAGGTCCTGGAGATTTCATCAGGAATAACTGGGAAGGTTTGCGTGAACGCATTGAAATGCTTTTAATAAAATGGAAAGGCCTACTCCGCCAATTGTCTTACCGTGGCAGAGTATTGGTCATAAACAACCTGGTTACCTCCATTCTGTGGCACAAGGTCTTGGCTCTGTAACCACCTGCTGGGTTAATCGACGGAATACAGAAGAGCGTCACTCATTTCTTCTGGTCTGGAATGCATTGGCTACGACCGGAAAGATTGAATTTGCCGATATCTGAGGGTGGTCAAGGACTTGTCAATGTAAAATGCCGAATCATGGCTTTTCATCTACGCACGATATGGTCCATTTTGCACGAGCCTGTTGTGCTTTGGAGGCAACTTGCATGCTGCATTTTGGGTCGGTTTGAGAATTTCGGTCATGCTAAGGAGCTTTTCCTAATGGACTTGACAATGTTTGATCTCTCTTCACTCCCCTCTTTCTACCGAAGTTTGTTAAATGCATGGCAAGCTCTCAAAAGCCATCACGATCATACTACGTATGAGAGATCCATGTTCTTCAACGAGCCACTGTTTTGCAACTCACTTTTTGAGGGTTTTGATAACAGCAGGTCCTTCATTCAAAAGTTTGTGGCTGCATCAATAACTAAAGTGTGCCACCTTAGAGACAATGCAAATGATAAGTGGCTAAGTGTTTCTGTTATTGCCTCAGCGACTGGCGTTAGATCATCTCACCAACAAGACAGATGTTTAAGGGTGGTGCTTCATGCCTACGGTACTCCCAACCTTGGTTGGTTCGTCCTGTACCTCCCTCTGAGCCGAGCCTCTCTCCTTTCCCCAACCTTCTTTTGTCGGCCTCTGAAAACTTGGAGCGAATAAATTTTGGCCGCTCCTTTTCCTCTTCCAGCGGTAACCGTAAAACCTTGTATCTCCAATGTTTAAAAGCTCTTTTCCCCTCCTTGTCTCCCCCAGCACCTTGCAGGTGGTCTGCAGTCCTGCCACACACTCCTCCGTTCTCCCCAAACTGGGGATGGTATTATAAAATCCTGTGCCAAAACGTGCTGGTGATCTCCAATGGAGAATCGCACATTGGATAATACCCACAAACTCTCTCATTCACCGCTTTTCACAAGCGACAAGTGATCAGTGTCCCTTTTGTGGACAGAGAGACACCCTGCCCCATGCGTATATTCAATGCAGTCGTTTAACTCCTCTTTTTTGTTTTCTTGAAAGTGCTATTTGCACGTCTTTCCATTGATTTCAATTTTCCAATCTTCATTTTTGGTCCAAGTGGCCCCTTAAACATCCAAGCAACAATTCTTGCAAACTTTTTCATTTCCCAAGCAAAATTGGCAATTTACAAAACCAGAAAATCAAAGATAAAGAATGATTTGTACAGTACAGATACTGTAGCAATGTTCAGAGCTTTTTGCGAAAGCCGGATAAAACTTGATTTTTACTGTTACTCGCTTTCCAGCCAACTTGAACTCTTTGAAATAATGTGGTGTGCAAAGGATTTTTGTAAAATATCTGAGGGTCATTTGGTGCTTTCTCTCTAGTCTTTACTAAATATCCTTTGTGTTTTTTTGGTAGCTTAACGGTTTGTTGGTTTTGATTTCCCCGATGGTAAAATTGTATGTAACTAGTTTGTTTATTTTGTTTTGACTGAAAAAATCTTTATTTTATACTTTTGTAATAAAAGGACATAAAAGTCAAGTCAGTCTCTCTCCCCCTCTCCCCCTCTTCCCCTCTCCCCCTCTCCCCCTCTCCCTCTCTCCCCCTCTCCCCCTCTCCCCGCCGGCTGTTGCATTTTGGGTGTAGCGTCATGGCGGCTGTGAGCAACTGCTCTGTGTTGTGAGTCCTTTGTGTGTTTTTCTCCTCTCCTGCCCTACCCCTCCCCTCTCCTTTTCCATCCTGTTTGCTTTGGCGTATTTGTTTTTCATCCTTTCTGTACCTTTGTGTGTGAGAGAAGAGAGAGAGGGGAGAGAGGGGAGAGAGAGAAGAGAGAGAACATTCCGGTGTTGAGAGGGTCCTAAGCCGGCGGTCTGGTATGGTCGCCGGGGGGAGGTGGCTTTTTTTCACTCTGTGGTTGTGTTCAATGGCTTTAGGCTACAGCTGATCTGTTTGTTGGTGTTCGACAAAATTGGGTTTTCTCGGTTCCCGGCTACGAACGTGTCTTTGGTCGAGTTAGAATGGCGGGCGAACGTTTCCGCATTGATACTTACGAATCGCTAACTCGTAAACACGGGCTAGTTTGTGTTCCTCCCAACGAGGTCGAAATTAACGATGAACTTTCCGCCATTGTAAACATCGTTGGTGCACACAGTATTCGCGCTGCCTCTCGTATGAAAAAGAAATTCGTCGTATATTTGTCCGAGGAGCACATGGTAGCGATTGTAGTTGAACAAGGCTTGTTCATTGAACCGAACACGTTCCTCTCTGTGTTCGCTTTACAAGCCCCTATGGTAAAGATTACCGTCAGTAATATCCCGCCATTTATTAGAAATGAGGATTTACGTGAACAATTAAGCAAGTTTGGTAAGGTCGTATCGAGGATTTCGATGGTGCCGATGC
Organism: Myxine glutinosa; assembly: GCF_964187855.1. Classification (NCBI taxonomy): domain Eukaryota; kingdom Metazoa; phylum Chordata; class Myxini; order Myxiniformes; family Myxinidae; genus Myxine; species Myxine glutinosa. Next base: position 145,224,550 of record NC_136269.1, on the reverse strand, counting down.
GAAATGTTTGCGATTGATTCAAACATGTCATGTCCTTTTAGAGAGTGGTGTACATGATACTGCCTGCACATGTGAAAACGCTCAATGTCGTGTTGAGTGTGAAAATCAATGGCTTTGAATACAAAATTTATGCCTCCTCGGAGGCTATGACGTGTTTCGGGTGTGGGGCTTACGGGCATGTGAGGAGTGCCTGCCCCAATGCGGCTACACCGCAGGAAAGTGGAGGATTGGTGATTAGCGACCCCTCTTCACCGCACACCGAAAGGGAGGAGGCGGATCGAGCGGTTCATCCACCCACCGCACCGACTGCGGTGAGCGAAGCGCCAGACCCGACCACCCCGACCGGGGGGGAAGTGATAGATTTAGAACGTGAGGTGACTAACCCAGCCCCCCCCCCCCACCTAAGGTGGGAATGAAAGTGGTTGAACCCTCTCCCATTTCGTCCACTGCACACGGCAGTGCGACGATAACATGGAAGTACCCATAACGGACACCAGGAAAAAAGGTCAGAAGCGTTCAAGTGATGAATCCTGTGATTCCAAAGAAAAAAAAAAAAGATTCAGATCATGTCCGGCTCGCAGGACCTCCAGGGTGAGGCCTACACCGGAAACTCCTTGGCGGTAATGGAGATGGTACCGGAAGTGTGTGTACGTGAGGAAGATTCGCTTGCACCACTTGCTGAGATTGAGTATGACCCGGAAAATAGTCGATCCTCTCAGGATGTGGTAAGTCCTTGTCCTGATAACCAAACTCCCTCAGACTAGTTAGCAGCTGGATCGGCTAGTGAGGAAAAAATAGATAAAGGGGAAAGTCCTTGCGACTGTGAGGATAACGTTAACCCTTCCCTGACAGATAAAAATGAAAAGGATGATGAGCTGGGGGACATACTCATAGCCACAGGGGATATGGTAAATTTGGAAGGGTCTGCAAAGAGCACCGAGGTCCTTGACCCTGTAGAATTGCTGTTTCCAAAACTAAGTGCTCAACAAATAGTAGGAAAAGGTGCAGAGCAAGATGAAGCTCTTGATTCTGATGAAGCCTCTTCTACTCCACTCTTTAGTGCTTCAAGTGCTCAAGAGAGTGAGATGCGTGATGACAACACCATCACCAGGGTTTCTGAAGAAAATGTTATCAAGTTCCTTGAAGAAACGTTCAGGAAAAGACATGTAAAAATCAAAGACTACTTTCCGAATCTGCATGATTTTATTTTGACTGCAAAGAACATGATTCGTGAACCTTATCAGGTTAACATGTCAGAACCTCAATTCCAGAGGCTAAGAAAATGTGTAACTCGAGCGGGTAAGGAACTTCATGAATAGTTAACAGAATGGAGATAAAAGTAGCATCCTTAAACATCAACGGTGGTCGCAGTTGTGTGCGTCGCCTCCAGGTGTTTCAAATGTTTCAGAATGAAAAAATTGATGTGCTTATGTTACAAGAGATGCACGCAAATCAGTCTTCTGAGGTTGAGTGGTGTAAAATCTTTAAAGGTTGTCACTTTTTCTCCAGTGCTTTCGTTGATGCCAAGGCTGGTGTGGCAGTAGTCTTACATCCTAGACTCTAGCCGTTGGAGATCAGATGTCGGGAAATTTGCAAGGGCCATTTACTATCTGTGGAGTTTGTCAGCGGTTATCAAAAGATTTGCATGACTAATGTATACTGCCCTCGTGCTAACTCTGCAAGAAGTGCTTTTCTTCACAGGTTAGCGGGTTTTTTAAGCACTATTGACCTGTCCATGTTGGTTTGTCTGGGGGGAGACTACAACTGTACCCTCAACCCACAACTTGATAGAAACACTCCTGAGCTTCATCCACCGAGTGCAAGGCCTTTGGCACAGCTCGTTAAAAAATTTCAACTTGTGGATGTGTGGCGGGTACAGAACCCTAACATCCGGCAGTACATGTGGGTTTGTGCCGCAAGAAATCTTTTGACAATGGCTCGTTTGGATAGAACTTATGTTAATCATGATAAGGTAAATCTTGTTGAAAATTCTTATATAAGTCCATCTGGTTTTTCTGATCATCACATGGTCGTTGTTGTATGTGGCTTACCTCATCACGTTTGTAGAAATGCATATTGGACTTTCAATGTCAAACTTTTACAAAGTGAGCATTTCAAAGAAGAATTCAGAATGGTATGGAAAGAATGTGAAATGCAAAAGTTTTCCTACCTAAATTTAAGGCAATGGTGGGATTGCACAAAATCCCAAATTAAGTGTTTTTGCCAGCAATACTGTCGTTATAATACATGTAACACACTCGGTGTGATATCTGCCTTAAAAAACGATATACTTTATTGTGAGCAGAAATCTGGAATGTCCAACGAAAATGTCCAGCAGTTGTCAGAGAAAAGAACACTACTGGCTGAAATGGTGAAAGAGCGTGCATCTGGAGCTTTCGTCCGAATGCGAATGGACAATATCCAACTTGACAAACCAAACAAAGACTTTTTCAATTTGGAAAAGACAGCCAAGATCCCTCAACAAATTCACGCTTTGCGCTCTTCTGCCGGTGCACTTCTGTCTTTTCAAAGTGACATCAAGAATGAATTACGAAACTTTTATTCAAATCTGTTTGCCTTGAGAACGATGAACCAGGAAAACAGAAACGGGATGTTTGAACTGCTCCCATCTCTGTCTGAAGACCAGCAACAACAACTGGAGCCTGGCATCTCTCTTGGAGAACTTACTGCTGCTCTTAAAGGAATCCAAGATGGGAAAGCCCCTGGACTTGACGGCCTCCCAATTGAATTTTACAAGGCCTGTTGGGACATTCTAGGCCCTACTCTACTTGACATCTTTCATGGTAGCCTTGAACAAGATGAATTGCCATTAAGTTGCCAGAGGTCAGTTTTGTGTCTCCTTCCAAAAAAAGGGAACTTGCAAGACACCACAAATCGGCGGCCTGTGTCACTCCTAAATACCGACTATAAAATATTGTCGATGGCGCTCGCGATATGTCTAAAGGAAGGCCCCCTTTTGATTGATATTGATCAGTCTTATTGTGTTCCCGAACATTCTATTTACGATAACATTTTTTTGGTGAGAGACTTGATCAGCCTCGGTCGTACTACATCTCATGGTTTTGGTTTGGTTCTTTTAGATCAAGAAAAAGCTTTTAGTAAGGGCATTTTATGAGATATTTCACAAATCTGTTAACTAAATTGTTACCAAAAATTTTCTTCACCAATATGTTTGTAAAGGTGTGTAATAACATGTGTTAAAATGTTGAAGTTCAACTCCCGTGGGAAACCCAGAAAAAAAGCTGTTGAATTCGGGTACCGAAAAATTATTTTAGAGAATTTTTATTTTTTTTAATCGGCCCTTAAGTAACTTATGAGGGGTCAAATAAGGGTTTTTCATGATTCTGAGTTGATTGTTAACATTTATATTTTCACTTTTACATTTACACACAAAGTAGCTTTTATTTCACATACATATATAATACTCAAGAGTTATTTCTCATTCACAATGTCAGAAGTTTCAACAGTCATTGTCTATGTTTTCTTCAGACTCAACAACATCATGACTGCAGTTTCTGCAAGTAATGCCATTACAGACTCCACAGGCCGAGATGCACGTGACCCCATTCTTCTTGCAGCTGCATCGCCGGTTGCTGCAATCTCCATGACAACTAGAATCCGGGCACTCGGTAGAGCGCATACCTTCGCCGCAGCTACTGTTCTGTACTTGGCATGGGAGTGTGTATACGATGTGAAACTTTATGTGAAATGCGATCGATTTTTAAAAATCAGAATTTGAGCAAATCTGTTTCATTCGTCTGTTAATATGCCTCCCCGATTGACAAATCTGCAATTTGAATTTCATTTGAGGTTGAAATGATTGCGGGAGATCGCGTTATAGTGATGACGTCTTGGATGGACATCCTCTTCTTCAGTCGCTCATAACTTTGAGTGAAATACGATCGAGTTAAAAATAGTCAGAATTTGAGCAAATCTGTTTCATTCGTTTGTTAATATGCCTCATCTCTTGACAAATCTGCAATTATAATTTTTTTTGAGGTTGAAATGATCGCGGGAGATCGCGTTATAGTGATGACGTCCTGGATGGACATCTTCTTCTTCAGTCGCTCATAACTTTGAGTGAAATACGATCGAGTTAAAAATAGTCAGAATTTGAGCAAATCTGTTTCCCAAAATCTAATCAAATGTGTCCCGTATAATAACCAATCATCCCACCAAATTTCATGCAATTCGGTTGAATACTTTTTGAGTTATGCGATTAACATACACACACACAGACATACAAATAAATACACAGCGATCAAAACATAACCTTCCGCTTTTGCGAAGGTAATTACAGCTCGTGAACTGCAATAGCTCCTCAGGAGCCGTGGGGTCCAGTGTTGGAACTGGCTCATACCCATGCACACCTATTGTCCATCCATAGTCACTGGGGTTCAGAGACATGCTCTGTAGAAGGATCCAGTCCCGGGTCTGCAGGTAGGCACGGAGTGAATGTTGTGCAGCTGCACCCTCTGTTGGAGGTAGAGTCTCTGGTTTGATCACTCCTGCCGCTGCCTTCCTTGAGAACATGTTGTACCGAATTTCACCCAATGTAGTATCTCGTCCGGGAAGGAGGAAAGCTCAGCGAGGGGGAGAAACATGATCGCGTTCGTTCCTATCTGTTTCCTGTTCGTAAATGGAATAATCTTTACTTCAGTTCCTCTCAGAATCTTAGCTTTGTCGAGTGCCTTCAACTTCACCTGGGGGAAAGCTGCTGTTGTCTGTGGATCTGGCAAAGGTGGTGCCAGAGAGGTGACTTCGATCCAACCCATTGAGTGAAAGGGAGTGTTTCCGTGAATAGAGACAATGTTTAAATCTATATTGTCTCCAACAAACTGAGTGACTGCATTGTTTGTTTCCCCAACCTCCATAAAGACCACCTGATCATTACTTGACAATTCACTTTCACTGGCTGGCACTTTGGCTGTCATCACTGATTGATCCTCAAGCGCAGCATCAACCGCACCCTCATCATTGATCTGTTCATCGGTTTCCTCCACAATGGTGTCAAGAGTGCCAGAAGTATCTGGAACATCATCTCCACTCCTACTATTAAGGAAGCAGTATTTGTGGTTTTGTGTCTCCGTGTAAGACTCAGTGTATCCCAGCCGGTGGAACTTGTTGAGCATCCATTTTGACCCAAATCTATGATCAAGTTGTATGGCAAGCCCCATTTGGTGTGGCAATACTCCAGACCGAGGTCGACAGGCCTTAATAAAATTCTGCCCCCAAACGGCAACTCTTTCGTCTGTCTTGACAATCGGTCTCAAGAACATCTGAAGGCTTGCAGGAACAAGTGTCAGCTGACTATCGATGTCAGTCATACTGTGTGTGGTGGGGTATGACTTTGGACCTAAATCAATCAAGGCAATATCATTGGATATGAACTTGAGTGCCGTCTTTATGATCTGAGTCTTCTCATCTCCATGGTCAAGATTAGCATGATGCCCTCGCAGAATATTGTCGGTGCCATCTTTGAGACAGAGTACATCTGCCCTTCTTTCCTGTGTTGTGAAATACAAGGTGTCTTCGTATTTCTCTAGAAGTTTTATCTTTAGCCAATGCTTTGAATAAGAAAGGCTCTTCTCTGGTGACTGATCAAACTCCTGCAGCTTTTCATGGACTTGGTCCATGTTCATTACCCCATGCTCTAATTCTGAGTCCAACCATTCACAGAATTCAATAAAAACTGCCTCTTGCTCCTCATCAATACCCCTCTGTCCTCTCTTCCTTTTTCCTTCCTCATCAGTCTTGGACAAACTGTCACCTCTCGCAAACATAAGTTTGCATCGCAAATGGTACAGTGTTTCTTCTGCTACCAAGTCGTTGATCACTTCCAGGTGTCCAGTGACTTCAGTGCCCCAGTCATCCCCGCGACTCCGTGCTGTCTTCAGCGAGCTTGCCTTCAGTGTATCTGCAGTCAAATTATCTGGCACTCTGTATTTCTTTCTAGCTTGTGCTGGATTATTTTTGTAGAGCTGGGCTGGTTGGTTGCAAAGAATGCATACATCCTTATACAGGAGGTCAACTGACTGTGATCTTCTAGAACTGCAGCCAGTTGATGAACTGAACTCACAAGTAGTGCGTCTTCTCTTCAACTTTGATGACTCTTTCTCTGCCTTTGATGCTTGAGCTGACTTCTTGGTGGTTGCAACAAAGTTGTTGTACAGATCATTTTTACACTTCTGGTGGTACCTCAGTTTTCCTTCCTTTTGAGCCTCCTTCATACGTTCCACAACAGTAACATTTTCGACAGTTTCTGCTTGTTTCAATAAAGTTGAGTATCCCTTTGGAGTTGCCTGTATGAGCCTTTCAGCTGGTGTATCCGAGCGTGCACAGATGAAGCAATTGAGCACAGGTGGAGTAACGTCTTCATCCATATTGCTAGACTCCATGTCCTGCAAAGTAGAAAATGAGATATTTAGAAATTATTTTTCCACAAAGGAGTGTCTGTGGTGAAATATAAATGTTAACAATCAACTCAGAATCATGAAAAACCCTTATTTGACCACTCATAAGTTACTTAAGGGCCGATGAAAAAAAATAAAAATTCTCGAAAATAATTTTTCGGTACCCGAATTCAACAGCTTTTTTTCTGGGTTTCCCACGGGAGTTGACCTTCAACATTTTAACACATGTTATTACACACCTTTACAAACATATTGGTGAAGAAAATTTTTGGTAACAATTTAGTTAACAGATTTTCATATGTTTCCCTTACTATTTTGACAGTGTTGACCATTCTTTTTTGTTTGCTGTACTAAGGAGAGCTGGTTTTGGACAAAATTTTGTTTCCTATGTTAAGCTGTTGTATGAAAATGCATCCTGTCTGTTGAAGGTAAACAACAGCTTATGTCGCCCTTTTCCCTTTCAGCGAGGCATCCATCAGGGCTGCCCACTTTCAGGTATGCTCTACAGTCTCTCGGTCGAACCTTTACTAGCTTTGCTCTGCAACTCAGTGGAAGGAGTCTCCTTAACAAAAAAATACAAAATGGTCACTTCAGCTTATGCAGATGACATTTGTGTTGCTGTTTCCAGCCAAAATGATGTGGGTGTGGTCTCTTGATGTCTGTCCCAGTTTGAGCTCGCTTCCACGGCAAAAGTAAATTGGAACAAAAGTGTTGCCTTATGAGTGGGCCCCAGTCCGCCTTCCTCAGCTCTGCCTGCGTTACGAGGAGGAATGCAGTGGAATAAAGAGGGTTTTAAATATTTAGGGTTATTTCGAGGAGTCCAAGAATATGAACAAAAAAATTGGGAGGGTTTCTTGGAAAGAATTAAGCAGAAACTGGCTATGTGGAAACGGTTGCACCACCTTCTATCGCTCAAGGCAAGGGTGACAATAATAAATAACCTGGTGGTTCCATTTATTTGGCATAAAGTGATCCCCCTCCAACCTCCTAGATACTTGGTCACAGGCATTCAGAGGGTTCTAACTCAGTTTTTCTGGGGAGGCCACCATTGGCGTGGTCCAGACATGGTGTGCAGACCCCGAAATGCAGGTGGCCAAAGCTTGATACATGTTCCGAGTCGGATAATGGCTTTCCGCATGTTGACGATAAAGCGTTTATTGTATGGTGAGTGTGTCCCGTGGCGGCCTCTCACAAATGCTTGGTTGCAGGAAGCAGATTTTTTTTTTTTTTTGTATACTGAATCGAGGCTCGTGAAAGAGCTAACATTTATTTCACAAACAAATCAACCAGATGGATTGAAGTATGACCGAGAGCTCTTCCTCATGGACCTGCAGCATGTCAACACGACTCTGCTCACCGAGTTTCATCAGAGTCTTTTGAATGCCTGGCAAGTCCTTGGAATACAACGATTAGAGGTGTCCTACGATGCTAAAAAATATATGCATGAGCCATTGGTTCTGAATCCTTTATTCCCTGAAATTTCAACCTCCAGGTCATTTATGCATTGCTTCACCTGTAATGGAATAAACAGAGTGCGAGACCTGATGAAGCCTTCCTTAAATGGATGGTTATCTGCTGGCTCTCTCACATCAAAAGTGGGTGTTTGGTCATCTAGAATGGTGGACAAAGTTTTGAGAGTTGTGATTTAAACTTTCAGGGAATTAAATATCGGGTGGACTGGGGCAGATGAAGTGGTGGACTCTCGTCTCTATTTCCCCGAGCTCCAAATCACCTCAAAAAAACAACTGTGTGTCTTCTCAAATTCAGATGGTTGTGGTGTGTTTCATGTGATGGGAAAAACGTTATTCATGGGATATGCCAAGAGGTGCTTATACCGGGTTTCACAAAACCTTTTAAAAATCGGTGGGAGGAGATCATTCCGGCTAGTTCTTTCCTATCTCCAGTGTGGAAAGAGATGTATAGGTCTCCAACTTTAGGTCGAACCGGAGACTTAAATTGGAGATTAGTTCATCAGGCCCTGGTCACCAAATACTTACTTCATAAGTTTGATCCCTCTGTACAGAATGTTTGTCCTTTTTGGGAAGAGGCTGAAAATGTGACCCATGCTTTCGTGGAATGTAGGAGATTGGTACCCCTTTTTTGTTTCCTCCAACAGTTATTAACGCACAGGTTGTAAACCTGGTGCGTTATAGCGTTTGCCTGGGAATTTCTGTCTCTCCAAAAGTGAAGCTAGTTTCTGTCGCTCAGATGTGTAGCCAGTTTCTGTCGCTCAGATGTGTAAACATGACGTCATCAAATCTATATTTAGGCTAACCATGGGCTACCCCTTTGGCTGGTACGCGGCCGCTCGCTAGTACATAATATAGGATATATTTGTTATATGTTATGTTATAGGATATATAGGATATATGTTATATGATATAGGATATATATAGGATAGGTTATAGGATATATATGTTATAGGATAGGAATATAGGACCCAAATGACCCAGAGGACCCAAATGACCCAGAGGACCCAAATGACCCAGAGGACCCAAATGACCCAGAGGACCCAAATGAACCAGAGGACCCAAATGACCCAAATGACCCAAATGACCCAGAGGACCCAAATGACCCAGAGGACCCAAATGACCCAGAGGACCCAAATGACCCAGAGGACCCAAATGACCCAGAGGACCCAAATGACCCAAATGACCCAGAGGACCCAAATGACCCAGAGGACCCAAATGACCCAGAGGACCCAAATGACCCAGAGGACCCAAATGACCCAGAGGACCCAAATGACCCAGAGGACCCAAATGACCCAGAGGACCCAAATGACCCAGAGGACCCAAATGACCCAGAGGACCCAAATGACCCAGAGGACCCAAATGACCCAGAGGACCCAGAGGACCCAAATGACCCAGAGGACCCAGAGGACCCAGAGGACCCAGAGGACCCAGAGGACCCAAATGACCCAGAGGCCCCAAATGACCCAGAGGACCCAAATGACCCAGAGGACCCAAATGACCCAGAGGACCCAAATGACCCAGAGGACCCAAATGACCCAGAGGACCCAAATGACCCAGAGGACCCAAATGACCCAGAGGACCCAAATGACCCAGAGGACCCAAATGACCCAGAGGACCCAAATGACCCAGAGGACCCAAATGACCCAGAGGACCCAAATGACCCAGAGGACCCAAATGACCCAGAGGACCCAAATGACCCAGAGGACCCAAATGACCCAAATGACCCAGAGGACCCAGAGGACCCAAATGACCCAAATGACCCAAATGACCCAAATAACCCAGAGGACCCAGAGGACCCAAATGACCCAGAGGACCCAAATGACCCAGAGGACCCAGAGGACCCAGAGGACCCAAATGACCCAGAGGACCCAAATGACCCAGAGGACCCAAATGACCCAGAGGACCCAAATGACCCAGAGGACCCAAATGACCCAGAGGACCCAAATGACCCAGAGGACCCAAATGACCCAGAGGACCCAAATGACCCAGAGGACCCAAATGACCCAGAGGACCCAAATGACCCAGAGGACCCAAATTCTATGTATGTTTCTATGATGATGTATGTTTTGGTGAAAGTACATAATGTGAATACTAGTAGCAATTTTACAAAAACCATGGCATAATTTCAAATCTTGACCCGAGATGATAATTATGCTACATCATAATTTCCATGTGCCAACCTGGGCGGAATCCAAGTGGATTCACTTGTTTTTATAAACTTAAGTTTGTTTTTTCTGTTGCAATTTTTGTGTGTGGCATTGAAAGGAGCACCAAGAGCAAGACCGCGGTCCCTTTCTTGAATTTTCTGTGCGGAATTGCTAAACTTGCAATTTATAAAACTAGGAAGATCAAATTGAGTAGCAGAGATGAAAATGTGCTCTTTTGCTTTCAAGGAATAGTGTCGGCCCGGATAAGTTTCGGCAGTGTGAACGACGATTTTTTTTACAAATGAGGTGTTGACTTTGTTTTTGTAAATTTTACTTACGCTCAATGTCCACATATACATGTATATAGATCCTTTTTGCTTGTACAAATTTCTTTTCTTGTAAAAATTTGTGGTGTTTTCTGTGTGTGTTTTGATACTTTTATAATAAAAGCACACAAAAGTCTCTCTCTCTCTCTCTGTCTGTCTCCTCTCTCTCCTTGCTCCCCTCTCTCTCCTCACTCCCTTTCTCCTCACTCCCCTCTCTCTCCTCACTCTCCCCTCTCTCCTCACTCCCCTCTCTCTCCTCACTCTCTCTCTCTTCTCTCCTCACTCTCTCTCTTCTCTCCTCACTCTCTTCTCTTCTCTCCTCTTTCTCCTCACTCTCCCCTCTTCTCACTCTACCCTCTCTCCTCACTCTCCTCTCTCTCTCCTCAGTCTCCTCTCTATCTCTCTCCTCTCTGTCTCATATCTCTCTCTCCTCTCTATCTCCTGTCTCTCCTTACTCCCCTCTCCCTCCTCACTCTCCTCACTCTCTCCTCTCTCTCTCTCTGTCTCTCTCTCTGTCTCCTCTCTCTCCTCGCTCCCCTCTCTCTCCTCACTCCCTTTCTCCTCACTCCCCTCTCTCTCCTCACTCTCCCCTCTCTCCTCACTCCCCTCTCTCTCCTCACTCTCTCTCTTCTCTCCTCACTCTCTTCTCTTCTCTCCTCTTTCTCCTCACTCTCCCCTCTCTTCTCACTCTACCCTCTCTCCTCACTCTCCTCTCTCTCTCCTCAGTCTCCTCTCTATCTCTCTCCTCTCTGTCTCATATCTCTCTCTCCTCTCTATCTCCTGTCTCTCCTTACTCCCCTCTCCCTCCTCACTCTCCTCACTCTCTCCTCTCTCTCTCTCTCTCTCTCTCTGTCTCTCTCTCTGTCTCCTCTCTCTCCTCACTCCCCTCTCTCTCCTCTCTCTCTCTTCTCTCCTCTCCCTCCTCACTCTTCTCTCCCTGTCCTCACTCTCCTCTCCTCACTTTCTCTCTCCTCTCTTCCACTCCTCCTTTCCCCCACTCTTTCCCCTCCTTCTCTCATCTTCTCCCCTCCCTCTTTCTCACTCTGTCACTCATCTCTCCCCCCATTTCTCGTCTCTTGCTCTAGGTTGTGGACCCTGCAGCATTCACAGAGGTTCTGCATTTTGAAGTGTTGAAACCTCCATGATGGTGACCTGGATGTTCTTAGTTGGTGCTTGGATGGTTTTTAGCCCCCGTTGGAGTTAGTCCAAAACGGGGGCTTATAGATTTTGGTCTCGTCTGTCTGTCCATGCATCCACAACCATATCTCGGAGATGTATTGACCAATTTTGTTCCTACTTGGCACAAAGCCAATACATGAAGGTATACATATGCACATCATTTTGTTTCACAATGTGATCAAAGATGGCTGACTGGTGGCCATTTTAGTTGTAAAAAAAACCTGATGTTGAATACATCCTCAACCATCTCTCTGAAATGGATTTACCGATCCTGTTGAATCTTGCCACACAGATAATGAATGACTGCTTACATATATGCGTCTTAATTTTTCAAGATCAGATCCAATATGGTTGACTGGTGGCCAATTTGTTATTTAAACGTGTCCCCATCCATTTATCGGGCATGCATGGTTCAAACTTGGAACAAAGACAATACCTGAGTATACATATGCAGAAGATTTTGTTTTGTCATTCGACCAAAGATGGCCTACTTACGGCCTTTAACGCCGTCCAGCAAAATTATATACTAAAACCACAACGGGGGCTATATGACATTCTATGTCTTTTTCTTCTTGTCACTGTTGTTCATATTATTAGTATTAATTAATATATGCTTTGTGAGAATGTTATCATTGTTATTTATTTTGTAATTGGGATGCCAATCTATGGAAGGACCTATTAAACTGCTCAAAACACCTCAACATGTCACACGTTTAAAACATTGGCACAATGGAAATTCGACTGGATTATTTGGAGTTAATTAGCCTAATCAACTCAGGAGATCATAACGATCATTTCGTTTCATTTCACAAAGATCTAGCAGAAAACCACAAAAAAACATGACAAATACACACACACACACACACACACACACACACACACACACACACACACACACACACACACACACACACACACACACACACACACACACACACACACACTACATCCAATTATAGCAGAATAATAATGTATTAAATTTACACTTGTTTCTGGTGTTTGTTCCCCTTCCATACCATCCCTTACCTCAAACGGCTACACAGCTGACTCCGCTCGTGAAAAAGCTGAATGCCTCAACTCTGTGTTTGCCTCAAAATATTGTGTCCCGAACCCATCTCTCTCTATACCCACCTTACCGAGTCGAACCCAGTTGCTCCTGGACTCTGTGTCCTTTTCTCCTGACAAGGTGGAGAAGTTTCTGTCAAACCTCGACTCTGATTCTGCAACTGAACCAGACGGCGTCAGCCCACAGGTCCTAAAATCCTGCTCTATCTCACCCTCTCTCTGTTCTCTTCAACCTCCCTCTCTTTTGCTCAAGGTCATCTGCCATCTGCTTGGAAATCAGCCAACATTACCGCTTTACACAAAAAAGGTGCAAAAACAGATCCTTGCAACTACAGACTAATCAGCCTCCACCCAATAAATCAGCAAGGTCATGGAATCCATCCATCATTGCTTCTGACATCAAATCCTTCCTCTTCTGCAATGGCTTGATCTCGGATCATCAATTTGGATTCAGACCAGGTCATTCTACTCTGGACATGCTGCTTCTGCTGTCTCAACCATGGATGGAGGTCCTCAATGCCAAACAGGAAATCAGAGCTCTCTCCCTTAACATATCACGTACCTTCGATATGGTCTGCCACGCCGCTCTGCTCACCAAACCCTCCTCCTATGGTATCCATGGATATCTCCACGCATGGCTTGCGGACTTCCTCTCTGGTCCTAGTCAACAAGTGGCCCTGATTGGATTTCTCTCATCTCCTTGATTGGATTTCTCTCATCTCCCCTCCTGTTCAGGCTGGAGTTCCCCAAGGCAGTGTTCTGGGCCCTGTGCTTTTTCTGGTCTTCATCAATGATCTCTCCGACTCTCTTGAAAATCCTCTTTATCTCTTTGCTGATGACTCCATCTCTGCCGCTCCATTCCTCATCCCTCAGATCGGCAGTCTGTAGCCTCCTCAGTCTCTGCAGACCTGGACAAAATCACGGACTGGTCAAACAAGTGGAACATGTCTTTCAATCCTGACAAATCTCACACTCTTACTATGTCTCTCAGAAAAGACTGACTGGACAACCCTCCCATCTACTTTCTCAACAATCCTCTCCAAGAAGTTCTGTCACTCAAGCTTTTGGGTCTCATGATCTGCCATGATCTTTCCTGGGAAAACCACATTTCAAAGCTGGCCTCCAAAGCCAGTCGCTGACTGGGCATCCTCCGTCATGCGAAGTCCTTCCTTGGCACACCTGAGCTCCTCACCACATACAAGGCTTTCATCCACAGCTCAATGGAATACTGTTCTCCCCTCTGGGCCGGTGTTCGTGCCTCACACCTAGATCGACTTCATGCTGTGGAAACCAAAGCTTTCAGAATCATTGGAATCTCCCGCGATGAAGCTAACTCTGAGGGCCTTTCACTCACTCATTGCAGGCATGTTGGTGGTCTTTCTGTCTTCTACCGACTCCTCTCCGGCCTTGCTCCCCCAGCTCTCTCTGTGCTCTGTCCCCCAAATATTCCTGCAGATCGCATAAGATCTGCCAGCAACCCACTTATGGTTGGTTGACCATAAGACCACTCTTATGGTTGGAATTAGCCCGGATAGAATCAGAAGAAAGACAGCTCAGACTAAAGTTAAAAGACAAAAAACGGCGAAGAGAGTTTGAAAGAGAAAAGGAAAAAAAGCTAAGAGAGTTTGAAAGAGAAAAGGAAGAAAAGCAAAGAGAGTTTGAAAGAGAAAAAGAAGAACGACAACGAGAGTTTGAATTAAGAAAATTAGAAATTCAGGTGGGACAGGCCCAACCGGTTTCCATCGATTTAGGTGGGGGTCAAAATGATCTCCCCCGTTCCTTTGATGTGGCTCGGAACATTAGGCTTGTTCCCAAGTTTAACGAGGAGGAGGTGGAAACGTTTTTTCTGTCGTTTGAAAAGATAGCAAAACGTCTTCAGTGGCCCGTACAATACTGGACCCTGCTACTACAAAGTGGGTTTATAGGGAGAGCCCAGGAAGTGTATTCAGCTCTGTTGGAGGATCAGTCAGAGAAATATGAGGCTGTTAAAAAGGCTGTGTTGTCAGCCTATGAGCAAGTTCCGGAAGCATACCGGCAGAAGTTCCGAACCGTAAAAAGACAGGCTGGGCAGACATTTGTTGAATTTGCGAGGGAGAAGGAAATGAGTTTTGATCGGTGGTATCGTTCTCTACAAGTGGATAGGACCTATGGTAATCTAAGGGAGGTTATCTTGATGGAAGAGTTTAGTAACAGTATCCCCTTGGACATTATGACACACCTTACCGATCATAAGGTTTGTGAGTTGTAAAAAGCTGCTGTTGGAGCAGATGATTATGAACTTACCCATAAGAGAGGCCTTGGTTTTTCCTCATTATGGTACTACCTGGGATAACAAGAAGGGGGTTCATGAGGACCGGTCAGAGGGGAAGTGGACAGACCATAGGGGTCCATTGGTGCGGCCGTCTCTGGGTAGAGAGTTTGAGTTGTCCAGTCAGGCATCTCGCCGGGGACCGGCCCCCACGTGTTGTTACTGTAAACAGAGGGGACATCTGAAGTCGAATTGTTGGAAATTGCAAAGGGAGGAGAAGCAGGGAGTCTCCGTTAGACCTATTGCATTGGTTCGAACCAAAGTGGCTCGTGCCCTTACAGTTAAGGCTGAGGATACTGCAGACCTTCCAAGCCCCATACAGGACCATTATAAACCCTTTGTGTCAAAGGGCCAAGTGTCTTGGGATGGGAAAGTCAAGTCCGTAGTTATTCTGAGGGATACTGGGGCCGCCCAGTCGTTGATGTTGTCTACCGTTTTACCATTGACTTTGAGTAGTTCGGGGAAAGCGAGTGCCTTAATCCAGGGCATTGCAGGTCGTTATGTCCCAGTCCCCTTACATAGGGTGAACTTGGTCTGATTTGGTCACAGGACCCGTGATGGTAGGAATAGTCCCCACTCTCCCCATAGAGGGTATTAGTTTCGTATTGAGAAATGATTTGGCTGGCAATAGGATTTGTGTTTCCCCAGTAGTGAAAGAGAGATTCCTCGAAGAGACGGAGAACCCTAAACTTCGGGACTATGTAGGTACTTTCCGGGAAAGACTTACCACCGCCTACAATGTCGCCAAGGAACATTTGAAAGTATCTCAGCGAGGTATGAAGGCCCGTTTTGACCTGAATACGACAGCTCGTAATTTTAGGCCTGGAGACAAAGTGCTAGTTTCACTACCTCTGCCTGGGGAGCCACTATTGGCGAAGTTTAGCGGTCCCTACTGGGTCTAAAAAAAACTGAGTGAGGTGAACTACGTGGTGCAGACCCATGACAGATGGAAACCCAGCCGGGTGTGCCACGTTACTATGCTTAAAAGGTACTATGAGCTATGATGCCTGTAAATGTCACAAGGAGATATGGCTGTTTGTTTATTGCTCTATTTATGCTGGGTTAAGTTGATGCTTGCACTGTTTATCCTGCCTTTGTAAAAGAAAACTTTTCTTGGGGTAAAGTTTTCTTCTTTAATGGGGGGAGGTGTTACGGTTTGTGACCTTTTTCTTCTTCCTTCCCCGACAACCCCCTGTGAGTTGGACCAAGTGGTTAGGTCCATGTGTATAAAGCCTATGATTGGCTGTGGGATGGGGGAGTGGCCAGAAAGGTGATTCAGAGGAGTGAGTGGCCATTTTGGAGGAGGGCTTATGGCAGAGTGCTTTTTCGGGGGTTGTAGAGTGTCCAGCTGCAATCTCTCCACCTGAAGGGTGACGTTGATCAAATTCTGGCTGCCGACCACTGGGGCCTGCCTTGGGGCCTACTCGTGGACTTGCCTACTCCTACCCTCTCGTGCTGGGCCTGCCTTGGGGCCTACTGTTGGGTCTGCCTTGGGGCTTACTGTTGGGTCTGCCTTGGGGCCTACTGTTGTTCCTGCCCTGGAGCCTATTGTTGGGCCTGCCTTGGGGGCCTACTCGTGGACTTGCCTACTCCTACCCTCTCATGCTGGGCCTGCCTTGGGGCCTACTGTTGGGCCTGCCCTGGGGCCTACTGTTGGGCCTGCCTTGGGGCCTACTCGTGGACTTGCCTACTCCTACCCTCTCGTGCTGGGCCTGCCTTGGGGCCTACTGTTGGGCCTGCCGTGGGGCCTACTACTGGGCCTGCCCTGGGGCCTACTCTTGGACTGGCCTACTCTTGGAACGGCCTACTCTTGGACCGGCCTACTCTTGGACCGGCCTACTCTTGGACCGGCCTACTCTTGGACCTGCCTACTCTTGGACCGGCCTACTCTTGGACCGGCCTACTCTTGGACCTGCCTACTCTTGGACTGGCCTATTCGGGTTTTTTCCCTTTTTTCTCCCTTTTTGGATTTATGTGTGGGAAGAGATTTTCGTGTGATAATCCATAAATAAAGACAGGGTGTTTGAAGGCTTGGCTTGGTATGTTTCAGGCCATAACATGTCACATACAGAACCTGTCCAACAAGTGTCATCCAACTCCATCCATTAGTTTTTGAGATATCCTGCTATGTATCGTTTTTGGTCCTATCTCCCAATGGTGAAGAATTCCTTAAAAATTTGAGTAACCCGATCCGAATCCGGATCTTCACCAAAATCTAATCATTTCGTCCTTATAAAAAAAACCACCTTTAGAGGCCATTTTTCCCCGCAAGCGGGGGTTGGCCTTTTTCGGGAACCGTGGTAGTTGTTGTTTTTCGGTCCCCTTTTTGAAGCAATGTTTTACGGCCGGATGCCCTTCCTGACGCCAACCCTTTTTGCCGCCTTTAACGACAAGCAGGGAATTACCAGTGAACTGGTACTCAATTAGCCGACCTCGGAAGGATGACAGGCTGAGTCAACCCCCCTGGCGTTAATTCAGCGATCGACCGGGTTTCGAACCCAGGATCCTAGGATCCTAAGCTGACACCCTAGCCGCTAGCCCAACACCGACATACGCTATATCTCTGCCAAATTTCGTCCAAATCTGTCCACAACTTTTCGATATATTTTGTTCACAAACAAACAGACAAACAGACAGGCATGAAAACATAACCTCGATCCACCTTTAGTGGAGGAGGTAATAAGAACGAAGAAATAACTGTCGGCAATTTCCCGTTTGTGGCGATACATGAACGAAGTTCCGCCCCTCTCCCCACATTGTTGACTTTTTATTGTGACTACGTCTAAATGAAACATTTTGTTGCGACGATGGAAAAGTCCGCCGCAAATTTTTTCATATATCTCGGTAATTTCCCATCTGTGTTATTTTAGGCGGTGTAAGATATATGGAGCCGCGAAAAGCCGCGCTTACTCTATATATCTCGGCAATTTCCCGTCTGTGGTGATATGTGAACGAAGTTCCGCCCCTCTCCCCATGTTGTTGACTTTTTATTGTGACTACGTCTAAATGAAACATTTCGTTGTGATGTTGGAAAAGTCCGCCACAAATTTTTCATATATCCCGGCATTTTCCCGTCTGTGGTGATACGTGAATGAAGTTCTGCCCCTCTCCCCACGTTGTTGACTTTTTATTGTGACTACGTCGAAATGAAACATTTCGTTGTGACGATGGAAAAGTCCGCCACAAATTTTTCATATATCGCGGGAGGGAGCCTGAATGAACCTTATGTTTCAGGCCTTTGAAAATGCATTTCGTTCTATAAACGGTAACCTTCATTGAATTTTCTTCCCGTTTTTTGCAACCGAGTCTAAAACCATGTTAGCGACTGTGAAAAATGAAATGAGATATCGAATTAGAGTTGAAATAAAACTGTGAGAGAGAGCAAGACACCATGGGCCTAACAAAAGAGGCCTCAAAGCTATGCGAGGAAACAAAATGGTGGTGATTTGTTTTTGAAGTCCTTCCCAGACCTGGTGTAGTCACGCCCCCGGACAGACAGACAGACTCACAGACTAAGAGGCAGACAGAATCACCTATGGAGAATATAATATAGACTAGTGGGGTCACCCATGGGAATCCCACGGGCATGGACGTGTGTGACATTTCGACATATTGAGTTAGATGCTGCACCTGCACATTCAGTTTCACAAAATGGTTACTGGCAATTTATCAGATGCACAAATGATGTCATCTACACAATGTATTTACTTCTGATAACATGTGAATGCATGTGCGTGCACAGCCACACACTCATACACACACACACGCACACACACACACACACACATACACACACACACACACACACACACACACACACCACACGCGTACACCCACACACATATATACACACACATACATACATGCACGTACACACGTACACCCACACACATATATACACACACATAAACACACACACACACACATATATATTGTTGCGGTTCTCCGCCGCCCTTTTTCCCCTTACCAAGGGGGGATTAATCCCCTTGTTCTTTCTGGGCTTGATGGAACCGAGACTTGAAACGTCCCTTCCGGGCAAACGCAAAGTAGGGTTTCGGGACCAACTCTCGCTCGTACCTAATTCCCTGCGCTGCCACGGAAGCGAGGAAGCAAGCCTCGCACGAGCCACGTGTAGTTTGGGTACACCGAGCGGATTGAGTACCACGTGGTCCGTGCAGTTTAGTAGTGGAACCCAATTCGAGCGGTTCTATTCGCACCACGCATAGCCAATGAGGAAACCACAGGAACGATCGAATGGAAAAAGGAAGAACACAGTTTTAATTATTCCCACACGTATATACAATGATCGGGGACCCAGAGACACAGGGCAGCACTTAATCAGTCTTATCTTATCCCCCGGACTCGGGCCGGTCACACTCACACAGGGAATTGCAGATGTTGATGTTCCAGCCAGACGCGTCAACGTGGTCGTCCAGGAACGGCCCTGTCCGGCTCTCCACGGTCCCAGCACGTCCCGCGAAGATGGCAGCAGGCGGTGAAAGGAACCTCGTAGCGTGTCTCCCAAACAAAGCGGCCGATGAGTTGGAACGGCAAATGCGGGACTCTCAGCGCGGCTGGCGATTACACAGCCGTTATCACTCGCGCGACTTAATGCACTGAATATGGATCGGCCTCCAACTCAACCGAGCGTCACTTTATAATAGTGCGTATTCCGGTTCATGCACATCTCTCTTCCCCACGTATCTCTCACAGTTCTCTGACGCTCACAACTCCTCTTCAACGATTCCTCCAAGTTGGTCAGTGTGCGCAATTTCTCCCTGGGCAGCAGTCAGTGCGAGTCCTTTGCTCATCAGCGAGAGTCCTCTAGTTCTCAAGTCCTCACGCGCTAGTCCTCTGACGCTCAGTCCTCTCGGGGGCTTTGTGCAATGGGTTATATAGCTACGCCCCTGAACCTTCTGGAACCCTCTCGAACCTTCTTACCACGCCCTGTGACGCAGCGCCGCCGCCACCACCTCTGAGCCCTGATTGGCGGCTCGTGCTTACCGTCAGCGCTTCTGCCGCCCCCCTTCGGCTCCGCCCCGACCCTCCAAGCCTGCCTCGTGTTAATTCGCCCAAAATGAACCGAAGTTAGCGCAAAGGGGCATGAGGCTAGGGAAGCTGGAAAGTCGGTAGAAGTAAGGCCTATTCTCCTGACTCTACTCAACGCAGAACTAACCATGGAAAAGGACTAAGCTCACAAATACTAAGAAATAACTATACTATCACGAGGCTACATGTTGCTTGTGTGACTAACTATGAGGGGGAAATTTTACCCTTTATTATACTGACTGTACAAACCTCAAAAATGGCAACAATACACACACACACACACACCTCTCCCACCCCTCACTCATCACCAACCCCTCGATCCTCACCAACCCCTTGCTCCTCTCCAACCCCTCGCTCCCCACCAACCCCTTGCTCCTCACCAACCCCTCGCTCCTCTCCAAATCTCGCTCCTCTCCAACCCCTCGCTCCTCTCCAGCCCTTCGTGCTTCACCAACCCCTCGCTCCTCTCCAACCCCTCACTCCTCTCCAACCCCTCACTCCTCTCCAACCCATCGCTCCTCACCAACCCCTCGCTCCTCTCCAACCCCTAGCTCCTCTCCAACCCCTCTCACCTCACCAACCCCTCGCTCCTCTCCAACCCCTAGCGCCTCTCCAACCCCTCGCTCCTCACCAACCCATCGCTCCTCACCAACCCCTAGCTCCTCTCCAACCCCTAGCTCCTCACCATCTCGCTCCTCTCCAACCCCTCGCGCCTCTCCAACCACTATCTCCTTTACAAACCCCTCGCTCCTCTGCAACCCCTCGCTCCTCTCCAACCCCTCGCTCCTCTCCAACCCCTAGCTCCTCTCCAACCCCTCGCTCCTCACTAACCCATCGCTCCTCACCAACCCCTCGCTCCTCTCCAACCCCTAGCTCCTCTCCAACCCCTCGCTCCTCACCAACCCATCGCTCCTCACCAACCCTTAGCTCCTCACCAACCCCTAGCTCCTCTCCAACCCCAAGCTCCTCACCATCTCCTCGCTCCTCTCCAACTCCTCATGCCTCTCCAACCACTATCTCCTTTACAAACCCCTCGCTCCTCTCCAACCCCTGCTCCTCTCCAACCCCTCGCGCCTCTCCAACCCCTAGCTCCTCTCCAACCCCTCGCACCTCTCCAACCCCTCGCCCCTCTCCAACCCCTCATGCCTCTCCAACTCCTCGCTCCTCACCAACCCCTAGCTCCTCACCAACCCCTAGCTCCTCACCAACCCCTAGCTCCTCACCAACCCCTAGCTCCTCTCCAACCCCTCACTCCTCTCCAACCCCTCACTCCTCTCCAACCCATCGCTCCTCACCAACCCCTCGCTCCTCTCCAACCCCTAGCTCCTCTCCAACCCCTCTCTCCTCACCAACCCCTCGCTCCTCTCCAACCCCTAGCGCCTCTCCAACCCCTCGCTCCTCACCAACCCATCGCTCCTCACCAACCCCTAGCTCCTCTCCAACCCCTAGCTCCTCACCATCTCGCTCCTCTCCAACCCCTCGCGCCTCTCCAACCACTATCTCCTTTACAAACCCCTCGCTCCTCTGCAACCCCTCGCTCCTCTCCAACCCCTCGCTCCTCTCCAACCCCTAGCTCCTCTCCAACCCCTCGCTCCTCACTAACCCATCGCTCCTCACCAACCCCTCGCTCCTCTCCAACCCCTAGCTCATCTCCAACCCCTCGCTCCTCACCAACCCATCGCTCCTCACCAACCCCTAGCTCCTCACCAACCCCTAGCTCCTCTCCAACCCCAAGCTCCTCACCATCCCCTCGCTCCTCTCCAACTCCTCGTGCCTCTCCAACCACTATCTCCTTTACAAACCCCTCGCTCCTCTCCAACCCCTGCTCCTCTCCAACCCCTCGCGCCTCTCCAACCCCTAGCTCCTCTCCAACCCCTCGCACCTCTCCAACCCCTCGCCCCTCTCCAACCCCTCATGCCTCTCCAACTCCTCGCCCCTCTCCAACCTCTCGCTCCTCTCCAACCCCTAGCTCCTCACCAACCCCTAGCTCCTCACCAACCCCTAGCTCCTCACCAACCCCTAGCTCCTCTCCAACCCATCGCTCTTCTCCAACCCCCGCTCCTCACCAACCCCGAGCTCCTCTCCAACCCCTCACTCCTCTCCAACCCCTCGCTCCTCTCCAACCTCTAGCTTCTCTCCAACCCCAAGCTCCTCTCCAACCCCTCACTCCTCTCCAACCGCTCGCTCCTCTCCAATCCTCGCTCCTCTCCAACCCCTCGCTCCTCTCCAACCCCTAGCTCCTCTCCAACCCCTCGCTCCTCTCCACCCCCTCGCTCCTCTCCACCCCCTCGCTCCTCTCCACCCCCTCGCTCCTCTCCAACCCCTAGCTCCTCTCCAACCCCCAGCTCCTATCCAACCCCCAGCTCCTATCCAACCCCCCGCTCCTCTCCAACCCCTCGCTCCTCTCCAACCCCATGCTCCTCTCCAACCCCACGCTCCTCTCCAACCCCTAGCTCCTCTCCAACCCCTCACTCCTCTCCAACCTCACGCTCCTCACCAACCCCTAGCTCCTCCAACCCCTCGCTCCTCTCCAACCCCCGTTCCTCTCCAACCCCTCATGCCTCTCCAACCCCGAGCTCCTCTCCGACCCCGAGCTCCTCTTCGACCCCGAGCTCCTCTCCGACCCTGAGCTCCTCTCCAACCCCTAGCCCCTCTCCAACCCCTCGCTCCTCTCCAAACCCTAGCTCCTCATCAACCCCTAGCTCCTCTCCAACCCCTAGCTCCTCTCCAACCCCCGCTCCTCTCCAACCCCTCGCTCCTCTCCAACCCCCGCTCCTCTCCAACTCCTCGCCCCTCTCCAAACCCTAGCTCCTCTCCAACCCCTCGCTCCTCTCCAACCCCTAGCTCCTCTCCAACCCCTAGCTCCTCTCCAACCCTCGCTCCTCTCCAACCCCTCGCCCCTCTCCAACCCCTAGCTCCTCACCAACCGCTAGCTCCTCACCAACCCCTAGCTCCTCACCAGCCCCTCACCCCTCTCCAACCCCTCGCTCCTCTCCAACCTCTAGCTTCTCTCCAACCCCTAGCTCCTCTCCAACCCCTCGCTTCTCTCCAACCCCTCACTCCTCTCCAACTCCTCGCTCCTCTCCAACCCCTCGCTCCACTCCAACCCCTCGCTCCTCTCCAACCCCTCACTCCTCTCCAACCCCTAGCTCCTCACCAAACCATAGGTCCTCACCAACCCCTCGTGCCTCTCCAACCCCTCATGCCTCTCCAACCCCTAGCTCCTCTCCAACCCCTCGCTCCTCTCCAACCCCTCGCTCCTCTCCAACCCCCGTTCCTCTCCAACCCCTCGTGCCTCTCCAACCCCTAGCTCCTCTCCAACCCCTAGCTCCTCTCCAACCCCTCGCTCCTCTGCAACCCCTCGCTCCTCTCCAACCCCTAGCTCCTCTCCAACCCTCGCTCCTCTCCAACCCCTAGCTCCTCTCCAACCCCTAGCTCCTCACCAACCCCTAGCTCCTCTCCAACCCCTCATGCCTCTCCAACCCCTAGCTCCTCTCCAACACCTAGCTCCTCTCCAACCCCTCGCTCCTCTCCAACCCCTAGCTCCTCTCCAACCCCTAGCTCCTCTCCAACCCCCCACTCCTCTCCAACCCCCAGCTCCTCTCCAACCCCTCGCTCCTCTCCAACCCCTCGCTCCTCTCCAACCCCTCGTTGGAATGAATGCCAGTTTAAACAGGATTACCTTTACTTCCATATAATAATGATGAATGAAATAATAACGAAGAGATATCTGTCGGCAATTTCCCGTCTGTGGCGATACGTGAATGAAGCTAAGCCCCTCTCTCCACATTATTGTGACGACGTATAAATTAAATATTTAATCGTGACGATTGTCATCAAATGGAAAAGTCCGCCACGAATTTTTAATGTACCTCACCATTTTCCCGTCTGTTATTTTAGGCGGTGTATGGCCGACCGTGCCACGATTTAAAAAAAATATTTCTCGGGAATTTCCCGTGTGTGCGTGAATGTTCTCAATTATTTCTGACACCGAATCTAAAACCATCGATAAAAATTAAATCAGATGGTGAATTCGATATAAAATCTTGAGGGTGACTCAATGAATGGGCTTTATTTTACAGGCCTTTGAGAAATAATTTCGTTCTATAAACGGAAACTTTCATGGGATTCTATTTCCGGTTTTTTTCAACCGAGTGTAAAACTATGTTAGCGACTGTAAAAATGAAATGATATATCGAATTAGAGTTGAAATAAAGCTGTGTGAGACAGAAAGACAGCATTGGCCTAACTAAACAGGTCTCAAAGCTATTCGAGTTAATAAAAAGGTTTGATATTTGTTTACATGAAGCCTCTCCAAGAATAGGTGGAGCTACTCTGCAAACGGAGTAAGCCACACCCCCGGACAGACAGACAGACAGACAGACAGACAGAATCACCTTCGCCTATTATAATATAGATATTATAGCTTTTAATAGAAATATATGTGTAAGCTCCATTAAAATTTAGCTTATCATCTATTGAGTTAAATAAATATCAATTATGCATTCAAATAACTATCGAGTATTAAAATAATTATATCAGATATATACTGTCATATACTCTCAGCCGACTAGTTTCAAATAGCACTTGGTGGACTGGCTTTGAAAATGGTGAGAAAGTAACGAGCGTGCATATTTTCCTCGCTCAGTGTAGTAAACAAACTCTTTGTTCTCCAAGTACTGCTCCCGGCTACGTAGACTTGCTTACACACACTATTCTGGGAACTCTGGCTTTATTATTCAAAACATGACTCGTAAGGTTCCTCATTGAGACACACTGATGTCAAATCCCATTATCTCACCTCTTCCTCTTCAAACCAGGAGTGCTTAAAATTATTGTTGAAGTCTAAAGGTCAAAAGGTTAACATTGGTCAAGTTTCTAAAATCATCAATTTTCATCTGATTGACTTGAATATTTGAAGAGGATTTGCATATTTGGACATTCAGTTCAACCACCATATTATTTTTGAGGTCAAGATATGCCAAAAGGTCAACATAGGCCAAAGGTTAACAACTTAAAGGCAAGATTTCTAAAATCCTCAATTTTCATCCTATTGACTGGAAATTTGAAGAGGATTTGCATATTTATTCTTTGAATTGAACCACCAGTTATGTTCAAGTCAAATTTGTTTTAGGGATTTCGCAAATATTGTGCCCTACACAACATTTTTCTTGTTGTTTGGCGAAATAAATTTGTATATATATATATATATATATATATATATATATATATATATATATATATATATATATATATATATATATATATATATATTTGTTTTTCTTGTTGCTTGACGAAACTCACTTGGCGAAATAAAATAAAAGTATGTTGGCGGCTCGCCTACAGGCCAAACCGCTCAGCCGATCATTTTGAAACTTTCGCAGATTATAGGCCCTGCAACTTCCCGCGAGAAGGCTTCGTAAAAATCGATCAACGCGTTATGACATGACGTTTCAAAAACGTAAAACAAACTTGGATGATAACTCCGGAATATATTGTCTGTGAGCAGGATATATTAAATAGTTATTGACGGATTATGGCAAAGCATGGTGGATCAGTGGGGTAGGTGACAAGAACAAGCCAATTCGATTTTGGTTAAAGTCCGGATGTGGATCTGGCTTATCGGTTGGATACAAAACGTAAACTGTTCAACCTGGCAGAGGTATGCGCTCTACCAATGGTGTTCAAGTAATCCCCCACCCCTCTGCCAAGGAGACGGAGAACATCACAATGAGTTCTGTCCGTCCGACCGACCGACCGACCACCGATCACCCGTCCATGTACTTTTGTGTACGTGATATTTCAAAAACTGTTGAACATTTACCTTTCATATTGCAGACATCTATTCCTCATGACATTATGTCAAACTACAGACTTGGCATTTAACATGGAATATATATTTTTTCTTGACTTGGGTTTACTTTCTTAACTCAGTATATCAATCTGGTGAGTTTCTTTTACACTTTGGTGATTTCTTTGTGAAAAGAACCATGTCACTGTCTGTCGCAGCAAGAAGTCAACAACAGGATTATATCACAGGTGGCATGGCAAAATGTACGGACAGGTGCATTTGATGATTGGCTTCACAGTCGGGTATACAAGGGTTGTTGCTTTCTGTATTAGTGGAAAACAACTGCTGCACGTCTCCAAAAGTTATTGCCGCTTCCTCTGGAGATGATCCGTCAACTCGACAATGCCGTTTGTCATGGAGTGGTGGCTTTACGAAATTACGGCATGAAACCGTGCTATTGCTCGGCAGTATGGCATCACTCAAGGTCAGGTGTCAAAGATCCTGAAACGAAATGCTCAGAGGGATGTCCCTACTCCAATACCAAGGCCAGGACGTCCCCACAGAACCACAAGGAGGGATGATCGCCAGCTGCACCGGTTAGTCCGCAATGGCCGTACCAAGTCAGCTAATCGGCTTAGGGCTGAGTGGCAGCAACTGACAAATGTGCCTGTATCCAGAAGGCTAGTCAACCAACGACTGGTTCAAGCAGGCTATCGTGCCAGGCGTCCCCTGAGAAAGCCACGCCTGACCAGACAACACCGCCAGCGCCGATTGCAGTGGGCCAGAGAGCACCGTCAATGGCAGCCAGGACACTGGAATCACGTGATCTTCAGTGACGAGTCTAGATTTCTGGTCTATCGTCAAGATGGCCACGTCCGAGTGCACAGACAAGTGCATGAAGCATACAACAAAGATTGTATAGTGCCAAGAGTCCAAGCTGGAGGTGGTGGGGTGACCGTTTGGGCTGCTTTTCATGCAGGGGGCAAAACTGACCTGGTTGTTCTGAATGGAAACCTGAACCAGTTCAAGTACAGGGCCATTCTGGAAGAAACATTGCTTCCATTTGCTCGTGCAGCCTTTCGAGGAAACTTTGTCTTCCAAGATGACAATGCACGGCCTCATCGTGCTCGCATGATCCAACACTTTCTTGCTGACCGTGGTGTAGAGCATATGGAGTGGCCTGCCATGTCCCTGGATATGAATCCGATAGAGAACCTGTGGGCAGAATTATCGCATCAAATCGACCACTTGGACCAGCAGGCGACCTCTGTGCGTGAATTGCAGCAGGCTGTCACTGCATGGCAAGCAATTCCTGTCCAAACCTTGGCAAATCTCGTGAACAGCATGCCTCAACGTGTACGTGCTCTCCTGAATGCTCGTGGGGGTTACACAAAGTACTGAACTGTAATTTTACTGTCCGTAATCCCAGTCGTAATTTAACTTTTGTTTTTGTTAAAAAAATAATTTGGCTAATGTGCAAAATAAAGAGATACTTCTGGAAAACGTACAGAAGTTTAACACAGTACTGTCCATGAATTGAGATCGATATCAGTTTACATCACTTTCAAGGATCAATTTATTTGTTTTGAAATGTCAAATGTGATTTTTGTTTCTTTTAAAGGTCACATTATCAAAATCTAGAATAATTTCAACATAATTCCAATGAACTTTTGGTTCTAAGACATCTTGAAAAGTAAGTTCACCCCCACAAAAAAAAAATTCCATACTAAATGCCAAGTCTGTAATTAGATCATGGCTGTGGTTGGCTGAATATTGTTGCCATGGAAACCATCTCAGTAACTTGGCTTGTGTACGTGATAATTCAAATACCGTTCAAGATTTACCTTTTCTATTCCACAGATCCATTTGTCATACCACCAAATGGTGGGGGACCTAGAGTATCAGCTCCTAGTATTTAATATCATCGATGTTGTTATTTCATTGCTGTCGTTCTCATTAAAGGACTCGGAGCAGGAACATGAGGCACGAGATTAGTGCATTGTAATGATCGATGTCGGTGCTTTGTCTGCATGAGCTCCAAGGATGCGTCTTTGTCTTCGTGACGGATGAATGTTCAGGGTTAACTGGTACACCACAAATTGGTCCAGGTGATTTAGTGCTGTTCTACTGTCAGGACTGTTGTCCAGTTCGGTGGAAAACACATTGACACAGAAAAGTGATTTTGTCTATTGTAGGATGTACAACGTGCAGACATATGGGCATTTTCTTCCTTGTATACAAGTGGACCGAACATTCCATTGAATATGGACTCTCTCTGTTAGGGTCAATCCTGATTCTTCATTAGGGGTAAACCGGTGTTAGCCAATAACAAGAACGACACGTCACTTACCAGCCTTCATCAACACCAAGTAGAAGAAACTCAACAGCAAAGGCCTGGATCCATCGTCAACTGGAAATAAATGAAGAAACACTCATCATTCTGTTCGGGAGGGAAGTTCAAGGTGAATGTTTTATGAGATACTAGCAGGAGTACCTGGCATATTCGAATCCTGTTGGCATTTTGAAAAAATCAATTTTGTTTTGTATTTTTTTGTGGGTGCCGAAATAACCGCAACACCAACCATCCCACTATGGAATGTGGTCGAGGATCATTTAATATTTCCTTTAACATATCTACAAAGTATTAGGCACCGTAGAGCAATTTTTTTTTAATCCCCCCCCAAAATAAACCTTTTTTCCCAGAAATTTCAAAATTTTTTTTGCCCAAAACACACTCGCTGATGAAGCTCTGAAAGTTTGACCAAGATCCGTTCAACCATCTCTGACAAAAATGGCGACACACACACACACACACACACACACACACACACACACACACACACACACAGACAAACGGTTCTGTTAAAGTATAGATTTTGTGAGCAACTCGACTGAGATTTTAAAGAATTTGAATCCCTCGATCTCTCCTGCTCTTCGTGCAATGTGCTTCCTATTCTGAAGGCCAACATGATGTGCACATTTAAGGTTTTTTTTTTTTTGGTTTTTTTTGTATACTGAATCGAGGCTCGTGAAAGAGCTAACATTTACTTCACAAACAAATCAACCAGACAAACAAAACACACAAAAAGAGGGAGCGGAAAACAAGATGGGGAGAGAAGGGGAAGCACACAAACACAACATTTGAGAGCAGGGAGATGTGTGGAAGGGAGAGGGCTTGGGGGGGAGGAGGCGTGGGAAGGGGGGGGGGGATGGAGGGAGAAGTATAAAACCCAAGGACTTCCAGGACAGAAGTTGGTATTTCAAAAAAGTGGAATTGGGGTGAAATTAGCGGGGGTAGAAAAGATCAAGGTTTTGGATGGGGGAAGATAAGAGATGGTGGTGAACAGCAGTTTTAAAGACCTGGAGGGTGGAGTGGGATTGAAGAGAGTGAGGGAGTTTGTTCCAGAGGCGGGAGAAGAGAGGAATGAAGGAGTGAAGGTGAGCAGAGAGTCTTGATTTTGGCAGTTTGACCATAAGAGGGTTGCAGGCAGATCTTGTGCGACCTGTAGGAATATTTGCGGGACAGAGCCCAGAGAGAGCTGGGGGGGCAAGGCCAGAGAGGAGTCGGTAGAAGATGGAAAGACCACCAACCTGCCTGCGGTGAGTGAGTGAGAGGCCCTTGGAGTTAGCTTCATCGCGGGAGATTCCAATGATTCTGAATGCTTTGGTTTCAACAGCGTGAAGACGAGCAAGGTGTGAGGCAGGAGCACCAGCCCAGAGGGGAGAGCAGTATTCCATTGAGCTGCGGATGAAAGCCTTGTATGTGGTGAGGAGCTCAGGTGTGCCAAGGAAGGACTTTGCACGACGGAGGATGCCCAGTCGGCGACTGGCTTTGGAGGCCAGATTTGAAATGTGGTTTTCCCAGGAAAGATCATGGCAGATAGTGAGACCCAAAAGCTTGAGTGACAGAACTTCTTGGAGAGGATTATTCAGAAAGTGGATGGGAGGGTTGTCGAGTCGGTCTTTTCGGAGAGACATCGTAAGAGTGTGAGATTTGTCAGGATTGAAAGACATGTTCCACTTGTTTGCCCAGTCTGTGATTTTGTCCAGGTCTGCAGAGAGTGAGGAGGCTGCAGACTGCCGATCTGAGGGATGAAGAATGGAGCGACAGAGAGTAGAGTCATCAGCAAAGAGATACAGAGGATTTTCAAGAGAGTCAGAGAGATCATTGATGAAGACCAGAAAAAGCACAGGGCCCAGAACACTGCCTTGTGGAACTCCAGCCTGAACAGGAAGAGGAGATGAGAGAAACCCATTCAGGGCCACACGTTGACTACGACTAGAGAGAAAGTCCGCCAGCCCTCCAGGAAGGTGCCATTAATGGCAGTCCGCCAGGAAGTCCGCAAGGTTCACTCCGAAGTGCCATTAATGGGAGATTCATTGTATGGAAAGCACATCGACAACTAGAACAGCACTCAGTCGAGAGCATTCCTCCGCCAGGCTGAACAGTGTATGTTTTGCATCCCACTGATCGGCCGGATCTGGATTTGGACCTGAACCAAAATGTAATCGCCTTGTTCTCGTAAACAAACCAACTCGTCCACCGAGTTTATTCATAACTTGTCCACAACTTTTATAAATATCATGTTGTATATCGCTTTTCGCCCGATCTCCCAATGGTGAATAATCACTTATAATTTAATTATTCTCGGATCCGAATCCATATTCAAATCTTCACTAAAACCAAATCGAATCGTCCTTGTCAGACACCCAACCTCTCCACCGAGTTTCGTACAAATCCGTCCACAACTTTTTGAGATATCCTGCTATGTATCGTTTTTGGCCCTGTCTCTCAATGGTGAAGAATCACTTAAAAATTCTACTAGCCGGATCCGATCCTGATCTTCACCAAAACCAAATCGAATCGTCCTTGTCAGACACCCAACCTCTCCACCGAGTTTCGTACAAATCCGTCCACAACCTTTTGAGATATCCTGCTATGTATCGTTCTGACCCGATCTCTCAATGGTGAAGAATAAAATTCTACCAGCCGGATGCGGATCTTTACCAAAATCTAATCATTTCGTCCTTGTCACATACACTACCTCTCTGCCAAATTTCATCCGAAATCCGAATCCATCCACAACCTTTTGACATATCTTGTTTACAGACAGGCAAACAAACTAACAAATTAAAAAATCGCTCATAGAGCGACACTTGGCAAAACAGAACAAAGTAGCATGGCACTCAGTGGAGCATCCTTTTGACCTCAAAAATCATTAGTGGTAGAATTCAGAGACCTGATATGCAAATAGACTTCAAAGTTTAAGTTAATCGGATGAAAATTGACAATTTTAGAAATTTGGCCTATGTTGACATTTTGGCCTATGTTGACCTCAAAATAGTTGGTGGTTGAATTCAGTAAGCGGATATGCAAATCCTATTCAAATTTCAAGTCAATCGAATGAAAATTGAGAATTTTAGAAATTTGAAAAAAAGTGGTTGACCTTTGGCCTATGTTGACCTTTAGACCTCAAAAATATGTAGGATTTTTTCGGACCACGAACTCTACTATTTGGTGAAGTTTCGTGAAGATCGGTTTAAAATTGTGACCTGTAGGCAAGTATAAGTGAGCGGACAGACAAACACACAAACACAAATCGGAGCGATGAACATACTTGCAAAAAAATTAATTAATTTTTTGCCAAATAACAAACGGATAAACAGACAGGGGTGAAAACATAACCTCCATCCACCTTTGGTGGCGGAGGTAATCATGTAAATGTAATATATCTCACGATGTACGTGGCATCTACATGACCATTCGGAGTTTGAGATGGTATGGCGTTCAAAAATTCAAACTTGCACACATGGGCCTTGTGCATGATTCACCATCTTGCCTCGTGGATACTTGCTGGTCTACAAGTCCCTTTGGCACAGCATATGCTGGAACTTCAAGGAGCCCCACATCAGATACCTTACCCCAAGAATAAATACATCATCCTTTTTGTGTGATCAGTCTTCATAGGACATTGCCTTGTAGTTATAATTATGGAGTTGATATACACCAGTCACAAACATAGTTACAATCATCACAACGCTTGAAGTTATTGTAATCATCTTCATTGCCAACAAAAATGATGTGCAATGATGTGCGCATCATTGCAAATCACCGTTATTTTGTACTACCAATCGGTAACTTAAATTAACCATATAATTCTGAAACTACCTGTGGTTCCCTTTCGGATCCGTTTATAATTCAAATCCTTTATAATGCCACATGTGCCATCAGCCAAATTTGACCCACAACCTCTGGGATTCAGAAGGCCACTCTCTCTCTCTGTGTCTGTCTCTCTGTCTGCATGCTTGTTTGTGTGTCTGAGCATGTTTGTTTGTGTGTCTGTGCATGTTTGTTTGTGTGTCTGAGCACGTTCGTTTGTGTGTCTGAGCATGCTTGTTTGTGTGTCTGTGCATGCTTGTTTGTGTGTCTGAGCACGTTCGTTTGCGTGTCTGAGCCTGCTTGTTTGTGTGTCCCAGCATGCTTGTTTGGGTGTCTGAGCATGCTTGTTTGTGTGTCTGGGAATGTTTGTTTGTGTGTCTGAGCATGCTTGTTTGTGTGTCTGAGCATGCTTGTTTGTGTGTCTGAGCACGTTCGTTTGTGTGTCTGAGCCTGCTTGTTTCTGAGTCTGAGCCTGCTTGTTTGTGTGTCCCAGCATGCTTGTTTGTGTGTCTGAGCATGCTTGTTTGTGTGTCTGGGAATGTTTGTTTGTGTGTCTGAGCATGCTTGTTTGTGTGTCCCAGCATGCTTGTTTGTGTGTCTGAGCATGCTTGTTTGTGTGTCTGGGAATGTTTGTTTGTGTGTCTGAGCATGCTTGTTTGTGTGTCTGTGCATGCTTGTTTGTGTGTCTGAGCACGTTCGTTTGTGTGTCTGAGCCTGCTTGTTTGTGTGTCCCAGCATGCTTGTTTGTGTGTCTGAGCATGCTTGTTTGTGTGTCTGAGCATGCTTGTTTGTGTGTCTGAGCATGCTTGTTTGTGTGTCTGAGCATGCTTGTTTGTGTGTCTGAGCATGCTTGTTTGTGTGTCTGAGCATGCTTGTTTGTGTGCCTGAGCATGCTTGTTTGTGTGTCTGAGCATGCTTGTTTGTGTGTCTGAGCATGCTTGTTTGTGTGTCTGAGCATGCTGGTTTGTGTGTCTGAGCATGCTTGTTTGTGTGTCTGAGCATGCTTGTTTGTGTGTCTGAGCATGCTTGTTTGTGTGTCTGAGCATGCTTGTTTGTGTGTCTGAGCATGCTTGTTTGTGTGTCTGAGCATGCTTGTTTGTGTGTCTGAGCATGCTTGTTTGTGTGTCTGAGCATGCTTGTTTGTGTGTCTGAGCATGCTTGTTTGTGTGTCTGAGCATGCTTGTTTGTGTGTCTGAGCATGCTTGTTTGTGTGTCTGAGCATGCTTGTTTGTGTGTCTGAGCATGCTTGTTTGTGTGTCTGAGCATGCTGGTTTGTGTGTCTGAGCATGCTTGTTTGTGTGTCTGAGCATGCTTGTTTGTGTGTCTGAGCATGCTTGTTTGTGTGTCTGAGCATGCTTGTTTGTGTGTCTGAGCATGCTTGTTTGTGTGTCTCAGCATGCTTGTTTGTGTGTCTGAGCATGCTTGTTTGTGTGTCTGAGCATGCTTGTTTGTGTGTCTGAGCATGCTTGTTTGTGTGTCTGAGCATGCTTGTTTGTGTGTCTGAGCATGCTTGTTTGTGTGTCTGAGCATGCTTGTTTGTGTCTCTGAGCACGCTTGTTTGTGTGTCTGAGCACGCTTGTTTGTGTCTTTGAGCACGCTTGTTTGTGTGTATGAGCACGTTTGTTGTGTTTCTGAGTATGCTTATTTGTGTGTCTGAGCACACTTGTTTGTGTGTCTGAGCACGTTTGTTTGTGTGTCTGAGCATGTTTGTTTGTGTGTCTGACCATGCTTGTTTGTGTGTCTGAGCATGCTTGTTTGTGTGTCTGAGCATGTTTCTTTGTGTGTCTGAGCCTGCTTGTTTGTGTGTCTGAGCATGCTTGTTTGTGTGTCTCAGCATGCTTGTTTGTGTGTCTGAGCATGCTTGTTTGTGTGTCTGAGCCTGCTTGTTTGTGTGTCTGAGCATGCTTGTTTGTGTGTCTGAGCATGCTTGTTTGTGTGTCTGAGCATGTTTCTTTGTGTGTCTGAGCCTGCTTGTTTGTGTGTCTGAGCATGCTTGTTTGTGTGTCTCAGCATGCTTGTTTGTGTGTCTGAGCATGCTTGTTTGTGTGTCTGAGCCTGCTTGTTTGTGTGTCTGAGCATGCTTGTTTGTGTGGCTGAGCATGCTTGTTTGTGTATCTGAGCATGTTTGTTTGCGTGTCTGAGGATGTTTGTTTGTGTGTCTCAGCATGCTTGTTTGTGTGTCTGAGCATGCTTGTTTGTGTGTCTGAGCATGCTTGTTTGTGTGGCTGACCATGCTTGTTTGTGTATCTGAGCATGTTTGTTTGTGTGTCTGAGCATGCTTGTTTGTGTATCTGAGCATGTTTGTTTGTGTGTCTGAGCATGCTTGTTTGTGTGTCGGAGCATGCTTGTTTGTGTGTCTGAGCATGCTTGTTTGTGTGTCTGAGCATGTTTGTTTGTGTGTCTGAGCATGCTTGTTTGTGTGTCTGAGCATGCTTGTTTGTGTGTCTGGGAATGTTTGTTTGTGTGTCTGAGCATGCTTGTTTGTGTGTCTGAGCATGCTTGTTTGTGCGTCTGAGCCATTGCGAGCAACCACAAGCAGGAAGTAGGAAGTGCATATGTTGTGGAATGTAATGCTCTGGAATTTTAGGCCACACATTCACTCATTGTGCACTTTTTCAGACCTTTCACCGTGATGTTTGAAAGGTTTCCATGGCAACACGCCAGCACAATTTGCTATTTCACGACGCTCTTTTCGCTTCCATGTGCACACGTGAGTAGGTATGTATTACTGTACCTACCGCTGATGGATTGGCACGGGCTATTGGTATTCGGGCCTCGTGTTGTTATGGCCGGATGCCGGACCTAGTGACCTGTGTGCTACCGGAAGACAAACACAATACAAACCGGCGGGCTTGCAGCTTTAGGTCTCCTACAAAGATTCAAACAATTTGCAACATGATAATGACAAATTAAGCAAGGCATTGGTAATAAAAAAAGCATGGGAGGAATTATTCAATGTTTGATTATAATTTTCAAAATTTTTACATATTTGAAAAATCCGTGAAATGTATTCTAATGGTGTTGATTTATTGCCCCCTCAACCTCCTCGGTCCCCACACCCCTTCCCAATCCCGATCCTGATCCCTCCTATTTCCCATCTCATGGTTAATTTACAAATTTAAGTTTATGAAAGGCTAATTTATGAAAGGCGTTCAGCGAGCGTCTTGCAAACACACCTAACCCTTAATAGCTGATAAAACCCCTTAAAATCAGATAAAAACCCTTAAATCTGATTTTAAAACCTTAAATCTGATTTAAAAAACCCTTAATATCTGATAAAAAAAACCCTTAATATCTGATAAAAACCCTTAAAATCAGATAAAACCCTTAAATCTGATAAAAACCCTTAATATCTGATTTTTAAAAACCCCTTGATATCTGATTTTAAAAACCCTTAATATCTGATAAGAACCCTTAAAATCAGATAAAACCCTTAAATCTGATAAAAACCCTTAATATCTGATTTAAAAAACCCTTAATATCCGATAAAAACCCTTAAAATCAGATAAAACCCTTAAATCTGATAAAAACTCTTAATATCTGATTTTAAAAACCCTTGATATCTGATTTTTTTTTAAACCCTTAAAGCCGATAAAACCCCTTAACATCCGATAAAAACCCTTAAAATCCGATAAAACCCTTAATTTCTGATGAAAACCCTTAAAATCCGATAAAAAACCCTTAATATCTGATAAAAACCCTTAATATCTGATAAAAAAAAACCTTCATATCTGATAAAAAAAACCCTTGATATCCAATAAAAAAAACTCCTAATATCTGATTTTAAAAACCCTTAATCTGATTTTAAAAAACAACATATTTGTACGCGCCACACAACAAAACACACGTCTAAACAGCAATTTACGAAGGGAGATAAACAGCTGTTTAGTTGTGTGCATCTAAACAGGCGATTAGTCTGTGAAACCCCGCCCATATCTCCAACATCCAATTGAAATGATGCACGAGCATCAAATCAAATTACCACGGACAATTGTTCCAGCGGATTCAGCACATTGCTCCTCATTGTAGGTTGATGCAGCTCATTTTGCACGAGATTCAGCAGCCAATTAAATGATTCCTTCAAAATATCCATCCATTCCTCCTTCGAGATTATCTATCCCTCCTTCCACTCATCAATCCTTCCTTCCAATCATCTACCCATCCTTCCCCTCATCCATCCCTCCAACCACTGATCACAGAAAATACAATCTCTGTATCCGAGCTGTGGTTCCCACAAGTATACCACTCTAGGTAATTTTGATTAAAGTGATCGATGATTGTTACTGAAACATCATCATGTTTTATGTTTGGGTTGTGTACACGGTACAAAAAATAATTAATGGCTATCTATTTATGTATGCAGATCTGGTGACGTTTTGCCACTCCTTCCATACACTTATGGTGATTGTAAAGTTAACTTAATCTGCCAGGAAGTACATGAGAGAACAACTGCAGTTCTAACTATTCCATTTTTGCCGCTTGTTTGCTTCAAGGCCTTAAACACACTCTTAGAATGGCCTCCCTGATGTGTAAAAGTGTCTTTGTTATTTAAACGCTTGTGATTAGGTTTTGATTGCGCATTAGATAAACACTCTTCAGCGATTGACAATTAACTTTGAATGGGTGATCATCCACTATTAGCGATTCTACTCTTAAACGCCTTTCATAAATTCGGCCCATAATTACTTTCCTAAAGATCCCCAAATTCAATGAGTACAAAAGTCACAGCCAACAACAATACAGCTATAAGTTAAATGACGACTCTAGATGCGGCAACTTAGCTCAAGCAAGCTGTTCGTATAGTAAACCGCAGAGGGTTATACATTGGTGGAAGGTTGATGGTGAGCATGGTAAAAAGGATCTATTCCAGAGGGTGCACACAGGATGAAGCCTCCTGGATTGTCACGTTTTACTACAAGTCCTCAGAAGGTGAAGTCCTCATATCATTGAAGCATAGAGAAGCATCCACTGGTAAAGCTGTATCACAGAGGATGAAGATAGGAACTCCAAGCTATAATGGATGTTAGGAACTCCAAGTTAGGAACTCCAAGCGATAAAGGATGATGTGTAGGATAGGAGAGTGTTGTAGGGACGAATAAGCTCTGAGATTATGCATCAGACAACCAGCCGAGTGCCATCTCCAAAGTGGCTTGTAAATCACCTGAAATGGCACCAATGAGGATATAAAAGGAGCAGCTTTGAAATCTCCACCGAGGTAACAGCAGTGAAATGTCCGACAGGTAGGTGCCACGAATAACAGGAGTTCAGCGAAGAATACCTCACAGGGTTTTTTTTTTTTTTTTTTTTTTTTTTTTTTTTTTGTATACAATATCGAGGCTCGTGAAAGAGCGAACATTAATCACACAGAAAGACAAACCGACACATAAAACATATAACATAGGGAGCGGTAGACAAGATGGGGAGAGAGGGGGAAGGACACAAACACAACATTTGAGAGCAGGGACCGAGAGACATGGAGACATCGAGAGATCTGAGAGAGGGCGAGGGCTTTGGGGGGGGGGGGGGGGGGGCGTGGGAAGGGGGCAGTGGGAGAGGTATAAAACATATGGACACTGCCAGGACTTCCAGGAAAGAAGTTGGAATTTCAAACAAGGTGGATCTGGGGTGAATTAGCGGGGGTAGAAAAGATCAAGGTTTTGGATGGGGGAAGATAAGAGATGGTGGTGAACAGCTGTTTTAAAGACCTGGAGGGAGGAGTGGGATTGAAGGGAGTGAGGGAGTTTGTTCCAGAGGCGGGAGAAAAGAGGAATGAAAGAGTGAAGGTGAGCGGAGAGCCGAGATTTCGGCAGTTTAACCATCAGAGGGTTGCTGGCAGATCTTGTGCGACCTGTAGGAATATTTGGGGGACAGAGCACAGAGAGAGCTGGGGGTGCAAGGCCGGAGAGGAGTCGGTAGAAGACAGAAAGACCACCTACCTGCCTGCGGTGAGTGAGTGAAAGGCCCTCAGAGATAGCTTCATCGCGGGAGATTCCAATAATTCTGAAAGCTTTGGTTTCAACAGCGTGAAGCCGAGCTAGGTGTGAGGCAGGAGCACCGGCCCATAGGGGAGAACAGTATTCCATTGAGCTGCGGATGAAAGCCTTGTATGTGGTGAGGAGCTCAGGTGTGCCGAGGAAGGACTTCGCACGACGGAGGATGCCCAGTCGGCGACTGGCTTTGGAGGCCAGCTTGGAAATGTGGTTTTCCCAAGAAAGATCATGGCAGATAGTGAGACCCAAAATCTTGAGCGACAGAACTTCTTGGAGAGGATTGTTGAGAAAGTAGATGGGAGGGTTGTCCAGTCGATCCTTTCGGAGAGACATAGTAAGAGTGTGAGATTTGTCAGGATTGAAAGACATGTTCCACTTGTTTGACCAGTCTGTGATTTTGTCCAGGTCTTCAGAGAGTGAGGAGTATGCTTCTTATAGGGTATGCTATAAGAAGCGAATCTGAACCTCCTCAGATAGTGTACAGTGGATTGAAGTTGGTCTGTGTGGTCAGGGAGCAGGTGAGTCACTGAACCTGCCCAAGTTCTCATGCATAAGACCCCCGATTCCTCCTTCACTGATTATGTCGGTTTTAACACCATATGCACCGCTTCAAACAGAGCATGGCAGCTCAAGAGAATGTGTCCATCTTCTCTCTTCATTCTTTCCATTTCAAACTCCTTCCCTTTTTCCTCGTGTTGTTGTTGCAGTTATTTTTGTGACTTGACAGGAAATTTTACAGCCAATATAATGTATAACCTTCACCAAGTCAATATAACAATGTTTCTATCCAAAACATTGTGGAGATACAACTCGAAAGATTATACAAGTACACCACAACACCGAAAATACCTCATCAAATGAAGAATAGATACAATCCATAAAACAGTTGTGCAAAATAAATCACATGTCACGTGCTTTTATGGAAAACTGATGTTGTACTCCAAGTTTATACTGGTGCATCTGTCAATCTATAGACAAACTTGAAGACAAACTTTAACTCGCTACGATGAAACTAAAAATGTTTAATGATGTGGAGATGATGCCAGGTGGGCACTTGTCATAAAACTCTCCACAACCCAATGAACGAGAATAAATACTCTGTTGAATATGTTGTAGTTGAGGAGAGCCTTACACCCATCCTGGGACTTAAGACAGCTGAGCAGATAGGTCTCTCTTACTCCTCCGAAGAGCTAATATCTGAAACCTCAGCATCCTCTTGCTTCCCACGGCGGTTAGTATACATCAAGTAGCACATACCGTCCTATTGATTTCCTGCATTATTCTACCTGTCTGCCAACAGACTGACATTAGCCTTCTTGAGCAGGATTCGTTCTTCACTCAACATTGCACCTCATCACAGTGGACCATGGCAATGTTGAATGATTGTCGACTGTAACTCTCAAAAACAATTACCCTGAATTATTCCTTACCAAATTGGGCCTACACCACCTAAAGGTTGACACAAAAGTGGCGACAGTTGTCTTTCCGCCTTGACTTATTCCTATTGCTGTCTGCTCCAAACTCAAAGCTGAGCTGGATTGATGCCAACTTAGGGGTCATAGTTCTGGTAGATGAATCAATTTCATTGGTCAACAAGATCACTATGTTTTATACATGGTCTATGGCTCGTAATGCAGCTGACACACACACACACACACACACACGAATACACACACTTGGACACACACACATGGATACAAACACTCATACACACACACATGGACACACACACACACACACACACACACACACACACACACACACACACACACACACACACACACACACACACACACACTGACACACACATGGACACACACACATGGACACACACACTGATGAGACAAACACACAGCCACTGAGCTTAGGGGAAGAGCTACTGCCACTTCCCAGGATACTCTGGGTACCAGTGACGTCATTACAATGGTGCTGCTTTTCTCACCATACTCAGTGGGGCATTTCCTCAGGAGGAATGTTCTCCTCCCCATGGATGTCGATGGGAATTGTCTATGCTCTAACCTTTTTAAATGCTGAACGTCAAGCAAGGAAGTAGCACCTACCATTTTTAAAGTGTTTGGTATAACTCAAATCGGTCCAATCCGGATGGATGTTTCTTTTTTAGAAGACACCATCTCCTTACTGGATGACCGTTGGCTCCCTTCGGGAGCTCATCCGCTCTTTGTCAGGTGTTGTTTTTTAGTCCTGACAGGTCGGGATATTTGAGAGTATTGACCCTCATGAGCACAAGCAAGGCCTTACTTTGCAAACATTATTCTCTTCCTATTACTTTTTCGGACCTGCTACAGTTGGTACAGATTGCTGTCACTGCCTTTCAAATTTTCGGTGTAATCTAAGGTGTTTGAGTGGCACGAGAGAGCTACACATTCTTGTGTGCATGGAGGATGATATTGCTGTGATTCTTGGACCCACTTCACAGCAAACTTCGTGACAGGCTGCTAAGCAACCACAGACGACGTCTGAGATGCTTAATTTAGGTAGGGTCCAGCGTCAAAATCTTGCTTTACCATGCCGGAAAATTAATCAACCCAGACAAGGACTGTGTTTCCCAACGTTCCACTACAATTAATCAAAACGGCAGAGTGATACCGGAAGTGGAAAGTGCACTATGGCTAACCACAACAAAACGGTGAGGCTGAACTTACTGTCAATATCCACACACTGTTCTAACCAATGGAACGATCAGGAAGTTTGAGAAATGATGTTTG
Source organism: Myxine glutinosa (assembly GCF_964187855.1). NCBI lineage: Eukaryota > Metazoa > Chordata > Myxini > Myxiniformes > Myxinidae > Myxine > Myxine glutinosa. Next base: position 145,183,903 of record NC_136269.1, on the reverse strand, counting down.
GAGTTCCACTCAAAGGGAACATATTAGATTTAGGGTAGGCAAGAGACTGATAGTGTAAATCAGTGTGTCGTGGCCAGTGCATCCAGGAAATCATATATAAACCATATATGTGTGTCCAGGAAACCATATACTGTAAACGTGTGACTGCTGCTCGGTCCATTCACTGGCCCTCTGCTGCACTGTGATCTCAGGTCGTTCATCCTCGCAGGATTAGTCCATTATTGCAGATTTTTCCTAGATATGCCGACCAACCTCTGCACTTCAGTCCGGGTATTTATGAGCATCGTTTTGGCTTGGGCAGAAACCCCATGATCCGGTCACTCCTCGATTGTTTCTCTCCGTGATCCGCCTTATGCCATTGGATGCGTGGGCTTTGGTCAGTGAGGAGGCGTGGGCTCGACGCCCTCCCCCCTTTGACATTTCCCCTACGACCCGGTGTGGCTGGTGGGAACAGCGACTCAACGGCATGATGCGGTTGGTTTCCAGGTGTTGAGTGACTTTGTGGTTGCTCGTGCGGCGGCTATTCAGTCCTTCCACTCAGCAGCGCTTGACAGGTTTTGACTGTTTTTTTTCTCTGTGGATTGCTAGCTTGGAATGTGAGATTTGGCTGTTGGTTTTGTCATGTTGGTTTTGTAATGTTGAGTGATGTAAAGCATGTATGGATGTGCTAGAGAGAGAGAGAGAGAGAGAGAGAGAGAGAGAGAGAGAGAGAGAGAGAGAGAGATAGAGATAGAGATAGAGATAGAGATAGATATAGAGATATATATATAGAGAGAGCGATGGACAGAGGAAATCTAATTGGAAGAGACACGAAGGGGTTTCAGTCTTCTCCATAAACACAACACATTTTCCATGGATATGAGGGTAGAGGAAATTTAGCTACCTAATATACTTTGGATATAACTACACTCGGTATTCTCGTGCATCCCGGGGTCTCTGAAAACCGTCACAATATCGTCATTTTAGGGGACCATGGTCGAAACATGGAATTGCCCCTGCATGCTGCAGAGAAAAAGCGATCACACTCTAGAAAGGTAAAGTACCATTTTGCAAGAGTGAAATTACACTTATGCATCACTTGATAATGTCGGAAAATCTGCAGTTAGATCAAGAAAAAGTCAACAACATTAAGAGGTTGTGTCCCAAAATACATCGAGGGACTCCAATGCTACTTCCGCACGTGAAACTGTCTTGTGAGATTTCTACCCCGTCTGGCTGATGTGATTCAACCACTTCAAATATAACAAAAATGGATGTTATAAGTCTCTCAAGACAGTATGTGCAGGTGAAAGAAATGGTAACAAAGGTGTTGCGTCTTATGACCCTCACAAAGAACTGATTCTTGAAAATGATACAAGTGAATATGGCCTCAAATTTGCACTGTTCCCAATCTGGGCACTAATCAACAAAGGAGCACTAATCGATGCAGGTAAAAGGTACAAATATAAAAGGAAATGCTTGCTGTCAACTTTGGACAATAAAGGTGTCACCACTACACGTATGGGTGATATGTGAACAAAATCACAGATGATGAGCTATTGTAGCCATTGTATGAAACCCCTGTTCAAAGGCTCCCAATCAATTCCAGACTGCAGTGCTCTGAGCTCAGAAGTATGACTTCGCTCTTAGCTACAAACTGGGAAAGCCTAACCCTATCACAAACACCCTGTCATGAGTGACCCTAGCAGAGACACAATCAACATTCATAGTTGTAAACAATCTCTTTTTATCAATATGAGGTGGCTGCCACTATTGCTCGGGGTCATTATTGGATCTGCCTGGTGCTGCCTTGAGAAATTGAGTGCGTGCCTGAGACACATCTGTGCTCTGTATTGATTCAGTCATTAAATCTGTTCTTTAAGTTCCATGTGGTTTATTGTCTCTGATGTCTGTGCTGATCCTGGATATGTAAAACACTGTATGTGCTAGCTTCATATTCAGTGCATCTCATTCACTTCCTGTTCACTCCAGCATTGTGCTTCTTGAATTTTATTGGGCCCCTCTTCATTGTACTTGCTTTGAACATTCAGTGGATTTCACTCACTTCCTGTTCACTGTATTTGCTTTGCACATTCAGTGGATTTCACTCACTTCCTGTTCACTGTACTTGCTTTGCACATTCAGTGGATTTCACTCACTTCCTGTTCACTATACTTGCTTTGCACATTCACTGATCTCTATACTAACTGGATTGGAGGCTCGACGCCAAATCAACGCTAATCGGTCCATTCGCTGTGATGTCACCGGAAGTACATTTGTCGCCATATTGGTTCCCCCAGAAAATTTGCGTCCGTTCATTGTCTTTATCAAAAGACAATGCCTGCTATATTTTATAAAATAATTTAATCGAAATTTCAACAAAACATTTTTTTTTTGTTTGTATACATAATCGAGGCTCTTGAAAGAGCTAACATTTATCGCACAAACAAATCAAACAGACAAACAAACCAACAAAGTATATAAAAAGGGGAGCGGTAGACAAGATGGGGAGAGAAGGGGAAGCACATAAACGCAACATTTGAGAGCAGGGACATCGGGAATGTGTGGGAGGGAGAGGGCTTGGGGAATGTGTGGGAGGGAAGCAAGTTGCTGTGAGGAAAGATGCCGTCCTGTACACATGTTGCTATTTTATATTCTGTATTTATAATTTATCATAATTTGGCAATATCCTGACGTGTCTTGGAGGAGAATAACAAAAATATTTACGATGACCATCATGTTTCTCTGCCCAGAAGTATAACTCAGAAGTTTGTTTTCACTATACTCTTCTGATTCTGATTCTTTGCTAAATGGATGCAATTTATTTTCAATGGTACTCACTTCAGTAAGAATATTGTGCCATGTGGAATGAAAAAACAAAACAAAACCAACACTTGACCCCAAATATGCTATACAAGTATTCACATACCAATTTATTTTCAATGGTACTCACTTCAGTAAGAATATTGTGCCATGTGGAATGAAAAAACAAAACAAAACCAACACTTGACCACAAATATGGTATACAAGTATTCACATACCAATTTATTTTCAATGGTACTCACTTCAGTAAGAATATTGTGCCATGTGGAATGAAAAAACAAAACAAAACCAACACTTGACCACAAATATGATATACAAGTATTCACATACCAATTTATTTTCAATGGTACTCACTTCAGTAAGAATATTGTGCCACGTGGAATGAAAAAAACAAAACAAAACCAACACTTGACCACAAATATGGTATACAAGTATTCACATACCAATTTATTTTCAATGGTACTCACTTCAGTAAGAATATTGTGCCATGTGGAATGAAAAAACAAAACAAAACAAAACCAACACTTGACCCCAAATATGGTATACAAGTATTCACATTCCAATTTATTTTGCAGATCCATGTTATATTATCAGCCATTAAAAAGTAAACGCAGTCCTATTTTCCTATTCTTTAAATTTTGAAGAATATTTAATTACTATTAATATTTAATATTAATATTAATATTATTTAATTTAATTTATTTAATTATAAATAATTAATTAATTATTTAATATTTAATATTATTATTTATTATTAGAATATTTAATTTATTTAATATTTAATTAGAGGGAATTTAAAGAATTTAACATTTAATTATCAGCATATTTCCTACGAAAATTCCACCTTCCCACTTTATTTTATTCCATTCCGAATTGATTTTAATCCGTTCCAGGGTTGAAAAAGCATTATTACAGGATTGATGAAATGCCATCGCACGCTGCTTACGGTTATAAAAACCGCAGCGGTCGATTAGATTGAAGAAGAGGAATCACATTACATCGGTAAATGACATTCGTTTTGGGGAACGGTGGGGGAGCAAAGATGGCGGACAAATGGCTTCAAAAAATGAGCTTCCCTTCCTATCCAGTTAGTATGGAGATCAGTGTGCACATTCAGTGGATTTCACTCACTTCCTGTTCACTGTACTTGCTTTGCACATTCAGTGGATTTCACTCACTTCCTGTTCACTGTACTTGCTGTGCACATTCAGTGGATTTCACTCACTTCCTGTTCACTGTACTTGCTTTGCACATTCAGTGGATTTCACTCACTTCCGGTTCACTGTACTTGCTGTGCACATTCAGTGGATTTCACTCACTTCCTGTTCACTGTACTTGCTTTGCACATTCAGTGGATTTCACTCACTTCCTGTTCACTGTACTTGATTTGCACATTCAGTGGATTTCACTCACTTCCTGTTCACTGTACTTGCTGTGCACATTCAGTGGATTTCACTCACTTCCTGTTCACTGTACTTGCTTTGCACATTCAGTGGATTTCACTCACTTCCTGTTCACTGTACTTGCTGTGCACATTCAGTGGATTTCACTCACTTCCTGTTCACTGTACTTGCTGTGCACATTCAGTGGATTTCACTCACTTCCTGTTCACTGTACTTGCTTTGCACATTCAGTGGATTTCACTCACTTCCTGTTCACTCCAGCCTCGTACTTTTTGGATGAATTTCCTGTTTACTGTACAAACCTCATGATTACACATAAAATGGGTCAAGCTAGTTTTGGACATGATAACTCAATCGTAAAATGTACAAGCTTCTTCATCAGTCTTATAACCAATCAGATCTAAACCAAGCGATTTGTTTTCCCTCCACAATGTATTTTATTCACTGAAAGTTGATAAGAGGAAGTTTACCGCCATGGGAAGTGGGCTGCGACTGACGTTTCGGGTGAAAGCCCTTCATCAGAGAAAAGGCTTCATTCTTGGCTCTGCGCACTCTTTGCCATTTTGCTCGGCTGATGGATCTACGCTCAAAACATCTTTTCCACGATGATAACCTTGCGATTAATCCATTTGCAGGTGAGGAAATCCATTGTCTGTCGCTCTATCCCGTCCGTTGACCGAGACCGATACTCGTCTTCACAAAGAGTTGTATTCTGTGGTTTATTTAACCAACCACAGGATGTTACAGCACATATAAACTTACATGTTCTACACCTACAGGGACACCATTTGGTCTTGAACATTCACATGCGAAATCAATCGCAGGGAAGAACTCGGTATCTTAGTATCTTCCGAAAGATAATGTTGGACAGAGCGGCCTGAAAGTTGCTTCACCCCCTCCCCAGCAAAGTTGCTTCACCCCCTCCCCAGCAAAGCATTCGTTCTTAAACTATTTTAATAAACAGGTTTTGTCGTGCAGTATTTAAAAATAATTATTCACTCATTGTATTTGTTCGACCTCCACCATTCCCCTTGCATCACTGAATTCATTGCCAAGTCCTCTTGGACATATTCTGTAGCAGTTATGGAGTTACCTGTGCGAAAGAGGCCATGAATGCTACTACAATTGTTCATTTGTCCGATACCGGTTTGTCGACACTTTTCCTTGATGAAGCCCCACAAAGAAGTATCTGGAGTCGTTAGATCTGAACTAGTTGGTGGCCACAGAAAGAGAGCTTTGGTGTTTGGCCTGTGTGTTCCCTTTCATGCACTCAAACACAAGCAACCAACTGCTCTTCAACAGTGTAACAACATGTGTCCATCATGCCTATAACTTCCTCCTGACTCCCGTGTCACTGAGTCAGTGTATCCGCATACCATGGCAGGGGAGAGTGGAGGGGAAGGGATGGGGGGAGGAAGGGAGGAAGGAGAAATTCAGCAGGGGCAAAGCGACTTTCAGGCCACTCTGTACAAGATGAGATTGTGACAAGGTTATTCCTAACCCTAACCCTAACAACTCGGGTTAGGGTTAGGGTTAGGGTTAGGGTTAAGTTATTCCTAATCCGTCTATGGGGATTCCTTTAACCCTAAGATTGCAGTGGTGTATTGCAGACCTTTCTAAGCTACTCATATAGAAGACATACACAAACTATGACACAGGACGAGGCCATTCAGAACATCATGATCAATTGTCACTCATTTGGTATGGCACGAAGCCCTATTACCATCATTCCTATGCAACGTCTGGGTTCATGGAAAATTGAGCTGATGGGGGTGGGGCCGTGTAAAATGTTAATGTATTGTAGTTATAGTGGGGCCTCCACAGGACACCACAAGCGAGGGAAGAGCGAACAAGAGATGGGAGGAAACACAGTAACCTCCAAGTATTAAGAGAGATGCAGTGGGAGCCAGCTTTGCATCCGCATCCCAAAGACGTCGTGCTTTGAGAAACAGCACCCCTTTCCAGCTTTGCGACCCAATGGCAGATTTATTTTCGTGGATTAATAGAGGACTGCATATGATATGATGGCCTATAGATCCTAGAGGTACAAGTACTCGCTTCTAAGCTGTCTACCCTGGGTTTTGAATGTCGGCCCAGCTGTAAACTGTCATCCGGGTGTTTCACAGACTGGATGATTCATCAATGTGTGTGAGGTCCCTCTGCTGGAGGATGGGCATTAAATCCTGGGCAAGCCGTTTGCCAGCATTTGTTGGTGACTGTTAAAGAAGAGGAGGCCTAAGCGAGCTATTGCCGTTACCATGGCAAAATTCCAAATCCCTGCCCTGACTTCCAGTGTCAGAGTGGCGACCCCATCCAGGATTGTAATCCCAGCCATGGAAACTGTTTCAACAAAAGGACAGCAACACCACTCAACACTCTGTATGGTTCATGATCATGATCATGATCATGGTTCCTGATCTGATGTGGTTTGATCTGGTTTGATATCCCATCAGACTTTAACCCAGACTATACAGCTTAATTGGAGCACACTATAGCAACTGATCTAACCCACACCTTTAAACACACCACCAGTCGTTGGTAACCTGTCACGTCAATGGCCTCTACACAATTATTACTAAGATTACTGGATTTATATCTCGCCAGCTGCTGAGCACAAGTTATTTTCATCAATCACAGGATGGACATCAAGCATGAAAATGAAAAAAGGCAGACACCAAGAGTTTAAGCTTTCCAGAAGGTGTTGCAGGTTAGCAGGTGCTAAGCTTTCCTGCAGGTTATCTTGGCCAGGTTAACATTCTCCCTTTTCCTCTGTTATCTCTAATCGATCGCACGATCCTATACAAGGTGTACAGACAATTCTTCAACCCGTGAATTATTGATTGCAATTGGATTTCCTTTCTGTCCCCAAAATAGTTTTTTTATCGATAGAGCAGTTCAGGTTTTTGTGTGATTAACCACAGGAGCAGGTAATCATTCTGCAGACAAGAGACAACCGCAGTGTGAGGTCTCAGGAGGGGGCTACCTATGGGGCGTACTTTAAATAGAAAGGAGAATGTAAAAAGATCTCCGTATTCTTGTTATAAATGAATGATTATTGCAACAGGTAAAATGAATGAGAAACACCTTACCGCGCAGGTTCCCTGGAGGCATATTTGGACTTCGGGAATCCCAGAGGGTTCAACTGGAATTCCTAATCCTTCATTCATGGCAGGAAGCAAGACATACAGGGGGTTCCGAGCCAAGGGCGGTCAGGTGCATTCCACTTCACACAGCCGTGTCCCTCTAATGTGGCGCTCTGTCCCGGTGTCTCCATCTCCTTCTCTTGCCCTCTCTCTGGCTCATCATTCCTCATTTTCCTGAACAGTCTCGCACATAAAGAAACCCCAGACTGACCTGAACAAAGAGGTGAGAAAAGAGGACACATTTAGGATGAGAAAGAGACCAAGACGCATTCACAGATTTGCATTCCCTTCCCTCTTTCCAATTTCTACCTGTCTCAATGGCAAAAGAGCATGCATAGGAGCATGCGTTACCTGGAGCGATCCAGTGCATACGAGAATAGGTGGAACCACCAGGTGATAATGCAGATAATGAAGTATTACAGATGAAGTGCAGCGATGGGATTCAATGAGGGAATAATGGAGAAATGGATGTTAAAGGAAAAAATGGTTTTAGAGACCAAGGGTAAGGGAGTGATGGTCTAATAGGATTGGCAATTAAATGATTGGTCTAATGGTATTGGGTGGGTAAACGATAGGAGTAATGGGGAAGAGTGAGATAAGAATGTTGTGATAGGTGTTGCTAGAGCCTACATGGATGATACAGCAATTGAGCATGTTCAGACATCCATGATGAATGATCTTCAAAGACCTGCATGAACACATCTGGCCAACCTCAGTCTCTCTCACCTCCTCTCTTCAAAGAGCTGCACTCCAATCAACGTCTGAACGCTCCGCCGGTTTAATCCTCGCCCTGCTCTTCTCCCTCCGTTTTTACAAACACAATTACTGTTTCTTCCCTTTGCTTCCAAACATTCCCGATCAGCCAGAGCTGCAGTATGGGCACAGCACCAGCATACTTGTTCTCTCCGCCCAGATCGCTCTGTTTCTCAACCACAGTATCCCTTTCTCTCCTCCCTTACCTCCCTCCTCTTCCGGTCCCTCCTCCACAATGCCGTCAGAGTACTCTCTTTCTCTCCTCTCTCTTCCTTTCATCCCCCCTCCTCTCCGTCCATCCTCTCTCCTCTCTCTCTCTCTCTCTCTCTCTCTCTCTCTTCTCTCTCTCCCTCCCACCCTCTCTCTCTGCACCTCTCTCCATCCCACCCTCTCTCTCTCTGCACCTCTCTTCCCCTCCCACCCTCTCTTCCCCCCGATCCACGCTCTCTGTCCGACCCCTTCCCTTTCTCGCATCCCACCTCTCCCTCTCTCCCAACCATTCTTCTCTTCTTTATCTGTTTTTCGTTTTCCACTCCCCTCTATTTCTTTTACTTTTTTCCTCTTTTACTCCTTCACCCTTGTTGTGTTCATGCTCTAAATTAACATTATTATTGTGATTTAAATTAACACTTTGTTGTGATAATGATTTATATTAACATACTTGTGATAATGATTTATATTAACATACTTGTTGTGATAATGATTTATATTAATATACTTGTTGTGATAATGATTTATATTAATATACTTGTTGTGATAATGATTTATATTAATATACTTGTGATAATGATTTATATTAACATACTTGTTGTGATAATGATTTCTATTAACATACTTGTTGTGATAATGATTTATATTAACATACTTGTTGTGATAATGATTTATATTAATATACTTGTTGTGATAATGATTTATATTAATATACTTGTGATAATGATTTATATTAACATACTTGTTGTGATAATGATTTCTATTAACATACTTGTTGTGATAATGATTTATATTAACATACTTGTGATAATGATTTATATTAACATACTTGTTGTGATAATGATTTATATTAACATACTTGTTGTGATAATGATTTATATTAATATACTTGTTGTGATAATGATTTATATTAACACACTTGTTGTGATAATGATTTATATTAATATACTTGTTGTGATAATGATTTATATTAATATACTTGTTGTGATAATGATTTATATTAATATACTTGTGATAATGATTTATATTAACATACTTGTTGTGATAATGATTTCTATTAACATACTTGTTGTGATAATGATTTATATTAACATACTTGTGATAATGATTTATATTAACATACTTGTTGTGATAATGATTTATATTAATATACTTGTTGTGATAATGATTTATATTAATATACTTGTGATAATGATTTATATTAACATACTTGTTGTGATAATGATTTATATTAACATACTTGTTGTGATAATGATTTATATTAACATACTTGTTGTGATGATGATTTATATTAACATACTTGTTGTGATAATGATTTATATTAACATACTTGTTGTGATAATGATTTATATTAACATACTTGTGATAATGATTTATATTAACATACTTGTTGTGATAATGATTTATATTAACATACTTGTGATAATGATTTATATTAATATACTTGTTGTGATAATGATTTATATTAACATACTTGTTGTGATAATGATTTATATTAATATACTTGTTGTGATAATGATTTATATTAATATACCTGTGATAATGATTTATATTAACATACTTGTTGTGATAATGATTTATATTAACATACTTGTTGTGATAATGATTTATATTAACATACTTGTTGTGATGATGATTTCTATTAACATACTTGTTGTGATGATGATTTATATGAACATACTTGTTGTGATAATGATTTCTATTAACATACTTGTTGTGATGATGATTTATATGAACATACTTGTTGTGATGATGATTTATATTAACATACTTGTTGTGATAATGATTTATATTAACATACTTGTTGTGATAATGATTTATATTAACATACTTGTTGTGATAATGATTTATATTAACATACTTGTTGTGATAATGATTTATATTAATATACTTGTTGTGATAATGATTTATATTAACATACTTGTTGTGATAATGATTTATATTAACATACTTGTTGTGATAATGATTTATATTAACATACTTGTTGTGATAATGATTTATATTAATATACTTGTTGTGATAATGATTTATATTAATATACTTGTGATAATGATTTATATTAACATACTTGTTGTGATAATGATTTATATTAACATACTTGTTGTGATAATGATTTATATTAACATACTTGTTGTGATGATGATTTCTATTAACATACTTGTTGTGATAATGATTTATATTAACATACTTGTTGTGATAATGATTTATATTAACATACTTGTTGTGATAATGATTTATATTAATATACTTGTTGTGATAATGATTTATATTAATATACTTGTGATAATGATTTATATTAACATACTTGTTGTGATAATGATTTATATTAACATACTTGTTGTGATAATGATTTATATTAACATACTTGTTGTGATGATGATTTCTATTAACATACTTGTTGTGATAATGATTTATATTAACATACTTGTGATAATGATTTATATTAACATACTTGTTGTGATAATGATTTATATTAACATACTTGTTGTGATAATGATTTATATTAATATACTTGTTGTGATAATGATTTATATTAACATACTTGTTGTGATAATGATTTATATTAACATACTTGTGATAATGATTTATATTAACATACTTGTTGTGATAATGATTTATATTAACATACTTGTGATAATGATTTATATTAATATACTTGTTGTGATAATGATTTATATTAACATAATTGTTGTGATAATGATTTATATTAATATACTTGTTGTGATAATGATTTATATTAATATACTTGTGATAATGATTTATATTAACATACTTGTTGTGATGATGATTTATATGAACATACTTGTTGTGATAATGATTTCTATTAACATACTTGTTGTGATGATGATTTCTATTAACATACTTGTGATAATGATTTATATTAACATACTTGTTGTGATAATGATTTATATTAATATACTTGTTGTGATAATGATTTATATTAACATACTTGTTGTGATAATGATTTATATTAACATACTTGTTGTGATAATGATTTATATTAACATACTTGTTGTGATGATGATTTATATTAATATACTTGTTGTGATAATGATTTATATTAACATACTTGTTGTGATAATGATTTATATTAACATACTTGTTGTGATGATGATTTATATTAACATACTTGTTGTGATAATGATTTATATTAATATACTTGTTGTGATAATGATTTATATTAACATACTTGTTGTGATGATGATTTATATTAACATACTTGTTGTGATAATGATTTATATTAACATACTTGTTGTGATAATGATTTATATTAATATACTTGTTGTGATAATGATTTATATTAACATACTTGTTGTGATGATGATTTATATTAACATACTTGTTGTGATTTTTTTTTTTTTTTTTTTTTTTTTGTATACAAGGTCGAGGCTCGTGAAAGAGCGAACATTAATCACACAGAAAGACAAACCGACACATAAAACATATAACATAGGGAGCGGTAGACAAGATGGGGAGAGAGGGGGAAGGACACAAACACAACATTTGAGAGCAGGGACCGAGAGACATGGAGACATCGAGAGATCTGAGAGAGGGCGAGGGCTTTGGGGGGGGGGGGGCGTGGGAAGGGGGCGGTGGGAGAGGTATAAAACATATGGACACTGCCAGGACTTCCAGGAAAGAAGTTGGAATTCCAAACAAGGTGGATCTGGGGTGAATTAGCGGGGGTAGAAAAGATCAAGGTTTTGGATGGGGGAAGATAAGAGATGGTGGTGAACAGCTGTTTTAAAGACCTGGAGGGAGGAGTGGGATTGAAGGGAGTGAGGGAGTTTGTTCCAGAGGCGGGAGAAAAGAGGAATGAAAGAGTGAAGGTGAGCAGAGAGCCGAGATTTCGGCAGTTTAACCATCAGAGGGTTGCTGGCAGATCTTGTGCGACCTGTAGGAATATTTGGGGGACAGAGCACAGAGAGAGCTGGGGGTGCAAGGCCGGAGAGGAGTCGGTAGAAGACAGAAAGACCACCTACCTGCCTGTGGTGAGTGAGTGAAAGGCCCTCAGAGATAGCTTCATCGCGGGAGATTCCAATAATTCTGAAAGCTTTGGTTTCAACAGCGTGAAGCCGAGCTAGGTGTGAGGCAGGAGCACCGGCCCATAGGGGAGAACAGTATTCCATTGAGCTGCGGATGAAAGCCTTGTATGTGGTGAGGAGCTCAGGTGTGCCGAGGAAGGACTTCGCACGACGGAGGATGCCCAGTCGGCGACTGGCTTTGGAGGCCAGCTTGGAAATGTGGTTTTCCCAAGAAAGATCATGGCAGATAGTGAGACCCAAAATCTTGAGCGACAGAACTTCTTGGAGAGGATTGTTGAGAAAGTAGATGGGAGGGTTGTCCAGTCGATCTTTTCGGAGAGACATAGTAAGAGTGTGAGATTTGTCAGGATTGAAAGACATGTTCCACTTGTTTGACCAGTCTGTGATTTTGTCCAGGTCTTCAGAGAGTGAGGAGGCAGCAGACTGCCGATCTGAGGGAAGAGGAATGGAGCGGCAGAGAGTGGAGTCATCAGCAAAGAGATAGAGAGGATTTTCGAGAGAGTCAGAGAGATCATTGATGAAGACCAGAAAAAGCACGGGGCCCAGAACACTGCCTTGGGGAACTCCAGCCTGAACAGGAAGAGGAGATGAGAGAAACCCATTCAGGGCCACACGTTGACGACGACTAGAGAGGAAGTCCGCCAGCCATGCGTGGAGATTTCCATGGATACCAAAGGAGGAGAGTTTGGTGAGCAGAGCGGGGTGCCAGACCGTGTCGAAGGCACGTGATATGTCGAGGGAGACAGCTCTAATTTCCTGTTTGGCATTGAGGACCTCCATCCATTGTTGAGACAGCAGAAGCAGCATGTCCAGAGTAGAGTGACCTGGTCTGAAACCAAATTGATGATCAGAGATCAAGCCATTGGAGAAGAGGAAAGATTTCATATCCGAAGCAATGATGGATTCCATGACTTTGCTGATAATTGGGAGAAGGCTGATTGGTCTGTAGTTGCTAGGATCTGTTTTTGCACCTTTTTTGTGCAAAGCGGTGATGTTGGCTGATTTCCAAGCAGATGGCAGTTGACCTTGAGCAAAAGAGAGGGTGAAGAGAACAGAGAGAGGGTGAGATAGAGCAGCAGAGCAGGATTTTAGGACCCGTGGGCTGATGCCGTCGGGTCCAGTTGCAGAATCAGAGTCGAGGGTTGACAGAAGCTTTTCCACCTTGTCAGGAGGAAAGGACACGGAGTCTAGGAGCAGCAGGGTACGACTGGGTATGGTGGGTACAGAGAGGGATGGGTTTGGGACACAAGATTTAGAGGCAAACACAGAGTTGAGGCATTCAGCTTTTTCACGTGCGGAGTCAGCTGTGTAGCCGTTTGAGGTAAGGGAGGGGATGGAGGGGGGAACAAACACCAGAAACGGATTTGACCAGACGCCACCAGGATTTGGAAGAGGGAGACAGATAAGAGAGTTCGGTCTTGAGAACGGAGAGATATTGTTTCCTGGCTCTCCTGAGGGTGGACACACACTTGTTTCGGGCTTTGTGAAAGGAAATGAGATTTCCTTCCGTTGGATTTGCTTTCCAGGAGACGAAGGCAAGTTGTTTCTGGGCAACAGCCTCACCACAAGATTCCGTGTACCATGGACGGGAGGAAGGGTATGACAACTGAAGACGAGATGGGATAAATCTGTGCATGAGAGAGAGCAATTTACTTTGGAAGAATTCCCAGGATGAGTTGATGTCAGAGGTGGTAGAGATGGGAGACCAGTCCAGATGATTGATGGCTGCTTGAAGACCGTGCCAGTTGGCCTGAGTGAAATGCCAGACTCGTCGACGCTGAGCAGGCTCCCTGAGGATGGTCAGAGAGATGTCCACTTTAACAAGGACATGATCAGATGATCCGATCGGAGCAGAAGAAGAGCAGCAGACATTTTCAGGGAAGTTAGTCATAACCAAGTCCAGAAGAGAAGATGTTCCGTTGACTGAGATCCAGGTCGGGAAATTGACAGATTGTGTCAGTCCCAGTGAGTCGCAGAAGTCCTTTGCTGAGGAGCCATGGCTGGTGAGAGAGGTACCCACAACCAGCCAACTGGCATGATGACAGTTGAAATCACCACATATGAGGAAGAGAGAGTTGGGATGAGTAGATAGAAGTTGGTCCATATCATCAGACAGCGAGATGTAGATGGAGTCATCACTGTTTGGTGGACGGTACAACACACATATGAACAAGAGGTGGGAGCGAAAGGGAAGCCGTAGCCAGAGGTATTCCTGGGGGTGAGGTGGAGAGAGTGCAGTGCAGGGCGAGTGAGGAAGAGAGTTTTTGATAAAGATAGCAACCCCGCCTCCAGGACGAGGCTCAGGTCTCTCATACCGGAGGAGGGAGTAGCCCGGGAGAGATACTATGGAATCAGAGACATCATAAAGGAGGAAAGTTTCTGTTAAGCAGATCACGTCTGGTTTGACAGAAGCAACCTGTATGGAGAGATCAGTTAAGTTTGAACGAAGGCCCCGGATGTTTGAGGTCCATACCGTTAATGAAGAGGAAGGGGGAGCATCAGATACAGAACAGGGGGGAGGAGGGGTAGGGTAAGATGTGGAGGAGGTGGAAGAGGTAGGGAGAGCTGTTGAAGGTGTGTCAGAGATTTCAGAATAGCTCGGAGAAAGGGAAGGATGGGGCGGACAAAAGGTTTGATGGTGATTGGGTGAGCCACAATGAGGTGTTATTTGAGGAGGGGGCAGAGCGAGGCAGAAGGTTGGGGGAGATGGAGGTGAGAGTTTGAAGGGGGAAGAAGCGGGGAGGACGCTTTGAGGAGGGGGAGTGAGAGGGGGGAAATTGAGAAGCAATGAGGGTGGGGAGATTTGAAGGGGAGGGGTGAGGGGGGAGTTTGGGAGGGAAGGGGCAAGGGGAGGGATTTGAAAGGGATGGGATATGGGGGAGATTTGGAGGGGAGGGGTGAGGCAGGAGTCTAGGAGGGGAGGGGCGAGGCGACGTCTTGGCGGGGAGGGGTGGGGGTAGTTTAGGAGGGAGGGGGCAAGGGGGGAGATTTGAAAGGGATGGGTGATGGGGAAGATTTGGAGGGGAGGGGTGATGGGGAAGATTTGGAGGGGAGGGGTTATGGGGAAGATTTGGAGGGGAGGGGTGAGATTGGATTTTTGAAAGTGTACGATTTATGGGAAACGAACATTTATTGCAAAATGAGTTTCTTGTGACCTTCGAGTTAAAAATACGTTTAAGGACGCTGGATGGAGGATGGAGTGCAGGAGAGTTTAGGGAATGTAGAAAAAAGGCACTATAGGAGATGGATATTTTTTTTGGGATGAATTGATTTGGTGAGCAAGTCGAAAGCAGCCTTTTAAAGAAGAAGAAGAAAAAGGTGTTATAAAATATGACGGAATACATAACTTGAGGGGAAAGTGTAAACATTGAAGGTTAATGAGTGAAAACTATCTGGGGAAATGGGGGAGAAACACGTGGTCGAAGAACGAACGAACGAATAAGAATGAATAAACGAATGAGAACAGAGAAGGAAATGTTTTTTTTTTTTTTGTTTGTTTTTTGAGTTGAGATTTACACAAGGAAGTAGGCTATGGGTGAAAAGCCTGGGAATACAGAGAACGAAAGTTATTGGATCACAAAAGACGGACCGCTGAGAGAAAAACAAAGCCTCAAGGTTGTACAGTGCACACTGTACAAGGCCTCAAGACACGACACGGCAAACAGACGATCAATTTATGAAAGATAAACACCGAGAAACAACCAAAGTTGCACACAATAACTTCACACACCGAAAGATAAATACAGTTTCGACAAAATACAATTGTGAACAGACTTAACTTCGAAAAACGTGGAGACCGTGTGGAGCTTCGAAAGTCCCTGCCGCCGTCCATACTAATGTATGTTCATATAAATCATCCTCAAGTTCATATAAATCATTATCGCCGCCTGCCGCCGTGATAATGATTTATATTAATATACTTGTTGTGATGATGATTTATATTAACATACTTGTTGTGATAATGATTTATATTAACATACTTGTTGTGATAATGATTTATATTAACATACTTGTTGTGATGATGATTTATATTAACATACTTGTTGTGATGATGATTTATATTAATATACTTGTTGTGATAATGATTTATATTAACATACTTGTTGTGATGATGATTTATATTAATATACTTGTTGTGATAATGATTTATATTAACATACTTGTTGTGATAATGATTTATATTAACATACTTGTTGTGATAATGATTTATATTAACATACTTGTTGTGATAAATGATTTATATTAACATACTTGTTGTGATAATGATTTATATTAACATACTTGTTGTGATGATGATTTCTATTAACATACTTGTTGTGATAATGATTTATATTAATATACTTGTTGTGATAATGATTTACATTAACATACTTGTTGTGATGATGATTTATATTAACATACTTGTTGTGATAATGATTTATATTAATATACTTGTTGTGATGATGATTTATATTAATATACTTGTTGTGATAATGATTTATATTAATATACTTGTTGTGATAATGATTTATATTAACATACTTGTTGTGATAATGATTTATATTAATATACTTGTTGTGATGATGATTTATATTAATATACTTGTTGTGATAATGATTTATATTAATATACTTGTTGTGATAATGATTTATATTAACATACTTGTTGTGATAATGATTTATATTAACATACTTGTTGTGATGATGATTTATATTAATATACTTGTTGTGATAATGATTTATATTAACATACTTGTTGTGATAATGATTTATATTAACATACTTGTTGTGATAATGATTTATATGAACATACTTGTTGTGATAATGATTTATATTAATATACTTGTTGTGATAATGATTTATATTAACATACTTGTTGTGATAATGATTTATATTAATATACTTGTTGTGATAATGATTTATATTAACATACTTGTTGTGATAATGATTTATATTAACATACTTGTTGTGATAATGATTTATATTAATATACTTGTTGTGATAATGATTTATATTAATATACTTGTTGTGATAATGATTTATATTAATATACTTGTTGTGATAATGATTTATATTAATATACTTGTTGTGATAATGATTTATATTAATATACTTGTTGTGATAATGATTTATATTAATATACTTGTTGTGATAATGATTTATATTAATATACTTGTTGTGATAATGATTTATATTAACATACTTGTTGTGATAATGATTTATATTAACATACTTGTTGTGATGATGATTTATATGAACATACTTGTTGTCATAATGATTTATATTAATATACTTGTTGTGATAATGATTTATATTAATATACTTGTTGTGATAATGATTTATATTAACATACTTGTTGTGATGATGATTTATATGAACATACTTGTTGTGATGATGATTTATATGAACATACTTGTTGTCATAATGATTTATATTAATATACTTGTTGTGATAATGATTTATATTAACATACTTGTTGTGATAATGATTTATATGAACATACTTGTTGTGATAATGATTTATATTAATATACTTGTTGTGATGATGATTTATATGAACATACTTGTTGTAATGATGATTTATATTAACATACTTGTTGTGATAATGATTTATATTAACATACTTGTTGTGATGATGATTTATATGAACATACTTGTTGTGATGATGATTTATATGAACATACTTGTTGTGATAATGATTTATATGAATATACTTGTTGTGATGATGATTTATATTAACATACTTGTTGTGATAATGATTTATATTAACATACTTGTTGTGATGATGATTTATATGAACATACTTGTTGTGATGATGATTTATATGAACATACTTGTTGTGATAATGATTTATATGAACATACTTGTTGTGATAATGATTTATATGAACATACTTGTTGTGATAATGATTTATATGAACATACTTGTTGTGATGATGATTTATATGAACATACTTGTTGTGATAATGATTTATATGAACATACTTGTTGTGATGATGATTTATATGAACATACTTGTTGTGATGATGATTTATATGAACATACTTGTTGTGATAATGATTTATATGAACATACTTGTTGTGATAATGATTTATATGAACATACTTGTTGTGATGATGATTTATATGAACATACTTGTTGTGATGATGATTTATATGAACATACTTGTTGTGATAATGATTTATATGAACATACTTGTTGTGATAATGATTTATTTTAATATACTTGTTGTGATAATGATTTATATTAACATACTTGTTGTGATGATGATTTATATGAACATACTTGTTGTGATAATGATTTATATTAACATACTTGTTGTGATGATGATTTATATGAACATACTTGTTGTGATAATGATTTATATGAATATACTTGTTGTGATGATGATTTATATTAACATACTTGTTGTGATAATGATTTATATAAATATACTTGTTGTGATAATGATTTATATTGTTACAGATCGCGGATTAAGATGTTAGTTACCGAGCGGTTTGGTATTTAACCGCGACCTAACAGGATCCCCGACTCACCCGATTCCACCCAAACGTTGGCCGGGTCGCACCACAGCTAGTCAATAGGGAAAAGACAAAGGCGACGAATGCAAAGAGGAAAAAGGAATAAAACGAGAAGACGTACAGACGAGTAATGGGGTTTATTATTTACACACACAAGCAAAAAGGAGCAATCAAGTTTATTTACAACACATAAGACGCAGGTGACACAGTGCAAATACTAGCTTATCTACAGGCTTAACTTATCCCAGGACAGAACAAACAAAAGACACTGACTCACGCGGGGACTTGCAGGAATGGCAGGATGTGGATGGCTGGAGGGAGAGGGAGGTCCAAGGGGGTCCCGCAGCACAACCGGCGCGTTTAGCAGCCGCCGTTCAGGCCAGGCCCCACGCTGCTGTTTTGGCTGCTGTTTACATCGCGTGCTTTGCCAGGCCTTGCCCCACTCGTCTGGTCCAAACCCTCAACTCTTTCTTGTTTTTCTCACTCCTCACCACCGACTCCTCACCGCAACCAACTGACCACTGACCCTCCTCTGGTAACCGACTCAGACCAACTCCCTCTGGCAACCGACTCAGACCAACTCCTTGTGACCAACTCTCTGGCCTTTCTGTCTTCTGCTCTCCTCTGTAAAAAACGCATCATCTCCTGGACACGCCCTGCCTTGGGTTATATAGGCCCCCGCCCCTCAACCTTTGCGAACCTCCCCGATCGCTCTTCCTCCGCCCTCTCTAGCCAAACCCCTGGCTCATGGTTGGTCGAGTGGGGCTGGCTCACTCCTCCCCTCTATGACGAGGTGGAGACACGCCTTTCTCCCCGACTCGAGCCTCGTGGTCAATGGCGGTTATTGGAGGGGAGGTAATATGGGCAATCGAGGCTCGGCAATGACGAGAGGGGATGTAATATGAAATGGAGATTTTGGGGATGGGAAGGAAAGGGGATCTATTCTCTTTCACTGGTGCAATGGAGTATTTCAATTAATGGAAGACACAGCCTTACGCTAATACACATAATAAGGATATAACTGTCAAAAAAAAGATATATCGTGTCCTGCATGTATGTTTTATGGACTGACTACGGGAACGCCCTTTGACCTTTATACAACCACAACGGAGGGAGGAGGGGTGATATTTTACAACAACCTTTTACAACAACATTTTACCACAACAATAAAATAAAAAAACATTCTCATATCCACAACAATATTAACATACTTGTTGTGATAATGATTTATATTAATATACTTGTTGTGATAATGATTTATATTAATATACTTGTTGTGATAATGATTTATATGAACATACTTGTTGTGATAATGATTTATATTAACATACTTGTTGTGATAATGATTTATATTAATATACTTGTTGTGATAATGATTTATATGAACATACTTGTTGTGATAATGATTTATATTAACATACTTGTTGTGATGATGATTTATATGAACATACTTGTTGTGATAATGATTTATATTAATATACTTGTTGTGATAATGATTTATATGAACATACTTGTTGTGATAATGATTTATATTAACATACTTGTTGTGATAATGATTTATATGAACATACTTGTTGTGATAATGATTTATATTAACATACTTGTTGTGATAATGATTTATATGAACATACTTGTTGTGATAATGATTTATATTAATATACTTGTTGTGATGATGATTTATATGAACATACTTGTTGTGATAATGATTTATATTAATATACTTGTTGTGATAATGATTTATATTAATATACTTGTTGTGATAATGATTTATATGAACATACTTGTTGTGATAATGATTTATATTAACATACTTGTTGTGATAATGATTTATATGAACATACTTGTTGTGATAATGATTTATATTAACATACTTGTTGTGATAATGATTTATATGAACATACTTGTTGTGATAATGATTTATATTAATATACTTGTTGTGATGATGATTTATATGAACATACTTGTTGTGATAATGATTTATATTAATATACTTGTTGTGATAATGATTTATATTAATATACTTGTTGTGATAATGATTTATATTAATATACTTGTTGTGATAATGATTTATATTAATATACTTGTTGTGATGATGATTTATATGAACATACTTGTTGTGATAATGATTTATATTAATATACTTGTTGTGATAATGATTTATATTAACATACTTGTTGTGATAATGATTTATATGAACATACTTGTTGTGATAATGATTTATATTAATATACTTGTTGTGATGATGATTTATATGAACATACTTGTTGTGATGATGATTTATATGAAAATACTTGTTGTGATAATGATTTATATTAATATACTTGTTGTGATAATGATTTATATTAATATACTTGTTGTGATGATGATTTATATGAACATACTTGTTGTCATAATGATTTATATTAATATACTTGTTGTGATAATGATTTATATTAATATACTTGTTGTGATAATGATTTATATGAACATACTTGTTGTGATAATGATTTATATTAATATACTTGTTGTGAGAATGATTTATATTAATATACTTGTTGTGATGATGATTTATATGAACATACTTGTTGTCATAATGATTTATATGAACATACTTGTTGTGATAATGATTTATATTAATATACTTGTGTGGAAGTGTAATTCAGTGTAACTTATTGATTGGCACTGGTAACTTATTGATTAAGACTGGTAACGAAGCAGATACATTTTACCTGCAACCTCTGTGAAAGCCGAGTTCGTAAATGAGTGTCAGGAATGTGCCCGAACATGGTAATCTCTTGTCCACCTGGTCACAGCCCCAGGCTGGAGCACCCTCCTACTGTGTAAATGGAAATCACAGCAGGAGGGGAGCGAGTTGATGCCAGGGCTTGGTGCAATACATGACCTCGGGGCATCAGCGGAAGAAGGATTAACGTTTCAGCGGACAGAGGATTAAGTCCAGTTCGTCCATATAAACTAGAGCAAACGTGGAGTCGAGAGGACTTGCTACGTGAAGCGCTGACCGAACGGGAGTGTCGGATGAACGAGAAGGACCAGCGAAAAGAGTTAACCTGATCCATTATATTATGCGGTATCATTTTAGTAATTGGATGAAGTGAATACAGTTAATAAACTAGACCTTTTGTAACCTGTGTCCGGTCATTGGAGTCCTGTGAGTCCCCCACTACATATTCCCTGACAATCTTGGAGGCACCGCTGGGATCAATTGTACACAAACAAGTCTTCTTTAAAAGGTGAGTGTGTCTTGTTTGGTCCAATATGATTTACGAACTTGGAAGTTATGGGTACATACATGGGGGAGCAGGTGGTCTGGGGCTTCTTTGCGCACCGATGCCGCGATATAGGTGGCGTGAGCCATCACGAATGGGATTTCGATAAACGACTGTAGCAATTTATTCGTTTTTTTTTCTAAATGATTTCTGTAAATACGTATTTTTGCGCTGGTTATTAAAGGGCCTTGCTGTGACCTGGAGGCAAGCGGAGCAAGTGTGCACCTTGCGACCGCTTGCTTCCAGGACGTGTAAGGCCGGTACACTCGTTTACCCACCCGCACACGTATAAAGTACTACTTTTTTTTTGCACTTGTTCGAAGCACTTGACTTGCTCGGCGCTCGGCGAGCGACAGGGAACCGGGAAACGGAATTATATTTATATATATATATATTTCCAATATGGTACACCGGCCACAACGATTTTAGCGATTATCCGAGTTTTTTTTTTTTTAACGATTTCTGTAAATACGTATTTTTCCTGCACTGGGTAATTCTTCTGACACGCGCCACGAAGAAACGCACCACTGATGTGCATGAAGCGACTTGTTTGCCGGTTCGGTAAGGTCCGTACACGTGTACAATCGTGTACACCCGTTTTAAATAGAGAATTTTTTTTCAGTTTTCCCGCCATAACTAAAACTCGTTCGATCAACAAATAAATTCATGACAGACAATCCCACCTCATGCCGGTCCAGAATTACTGTGAAAGATGGCGATTGGGAAAAAAATTGCATACCAACACTCCCTCACTGTCCCTCATTGTCCTTCATGTCCATTCCGGCACCCTGTCTCTTCCTCCCGCTCTTTTTCCCTCCCTTTACTTCCCGTTGGCGGACGTTTTGCGAGAAGCAAAGCGTTTTGCAGGACGCTTCCACGGAACCAGTGCTGTTGTTTTTTTTTTGACGAAATTTGCTAGATAAATAGCATGGGTGACACGGATTAAATGATTTTATGATTATGAATTAATGAGGAAATGATTTTATATTTAAATATAAAAAATTGATCTGCTTGGTGTTAGTTTAAGGGCTGTTCCAAATTTATCTTGATTATGAGACAAAAACAGCAGAATGGGAATCAACAGACAATGGAACAGCTCGCGACGAGTGTTTGTGGGTGACAACCACCCTCTGGTCGAGGCTCATAGAAGGGGTGATGCTTACTGATTCGGCACGCTTACAATAGGTGTTAATGGTGGGATGTCAGAGGTTTTGGTGTGGGTTAATGTTCACACTGTTTTGGAAAATAATGCTCGATGCAACATGATCCTAAAAAAAGAACCCAGCCCTACATCGAAAGATCAGGAAGGGAAGGAATGGAAAATTTGTCAAGGTTTGAAATTAATCGGACAAGGGGGTCCCAAGGTATGGTCACCGTACTCGCAAGCCGTTCGCTTTGGCTCTGCGGATGGACCGAACCATTGCATGTAAATAGAAGGGGGGTTCTGTGGTCGTTCGCTTTGGCTTTGCGAATGGACCAAACCATTGCATGTAAATAGAAGGGGGGTTCTGTGGTAGTTCGCTTTGGCTTTGCGAATGGACCAAACCATTGCATGTAAATAGAAGGGGGGGTTCTGTGGTCGTTACTGCCACGTGGTTTCAAAGTTTTGTTGTTGTTGTTTGCACGCATGTTTTTTGCAAGCACGTACGGGCGAGCACGTACGTGCGGGCACGCCCTAGTATATATAAATTGAGGTAATATTAAGTTATGGAATTAATTGCTTTCAACAATGCAAAGGGTGATAAAATATGGGATTTTAATGGGATTTTTTAATGGGATATTGGTTTAGGAATGTTTAGAGGTCATTGCAATGTGATAATGACTTGTGACCATTTGTTGTTGAAACGTTTGGGACCATTCAAAGGTTGGGTTGTGCTAACGTTTCCACAACGTCGCCACAACGTTTCACTTTCGTTGTGGCAACGTTTTGCTCCAACGTTTTGTGAACATTTAAATGTTGGGTTGTGCTAACGTTTCCACAACGTCGCTACAACGTTTCACTTTCGTTGTTGCAACGTTTTGCTCCAACGTTTTGGGAACATTCAAATGTTGTGTTTTGCTGACGTTTCCACAACGTCGCTACAACGTTTCACTTTCGTTGTGGCAACGTTTTGCTCCAACGTTTTGTGAACATTTAAATGTTGGGTTGTGCTAACGTTTCCACAACGTCGCTACAACGTTTCACTTTCGTTGTGGCAACGTTTTGCTCCAACGTTTTGTGAACATTTAAATGTTGGGTTGTGCTAACGTTTCCACAACGTCGCTACAACGTTTCACTTTCGTTGTTGCAACGTTTTGCTCCAACGTTTTGGGAACATTCAAATGTTGTGTTTTGCTGACGTTTCCACAACGTCGCTACAACGTTTCACTTTCGTTGTGGCAACGTTTTGCTCCAACATTTTGTGAACATTTAAATGTTGGGTTGTGCTAACGTTTCCACAACGTCGCTACAACGTTTCACTTTCGTTGTGGCAACGTTTTGCTCCAACGTTTTGTGAACATTTAAATGTTGGGTTGTGCTAACGTTTCCACAACGTCGCTACAACGTTTCACTTTCGTTGTTGCAACGTTTTGCTCCAACGTTTTGGGAACATTCAAATGTTGTGTTTTGCCGACGTTTCCACAACGTCGCTACAACGTTTCACTTTCGTTGTTGCAACGTTTTGCTCCAACGTTTTGGGGACATTCGAATGTCAAGTGAATCGAATGAGAAATCAGGAATTATTTCATTATTAACGATTAATGAAGTACTTATTTAATTAATTACATTTCTTATTACATTACAGTAATTACATTACAGTAATTACCTGAGGTAATTACAGTAATTACAGTTCCGGTAATTACAGTAATTACAGTAATCATTACAGTAATTGCAGTAATCTTATTACAGTAATTACATTACATTAACTCAGGCACCTTTTGAGTAAGGAAGCTGATATTTGGACATGACACTGACCAAGTGATGTGGCTGTCAAGGAAAATATTGATTTATTGATTAATCATTTAATAAATTAACTCGTTGATTTATAAATGACTTATTTAATTAAAATTCCTCAGAGATACATCTTCGGATGAAATACTTGCAGATTGGTTATGCTATGAGCCAATTGATTAAGGAAAATATTTTGCGATGGCCATATTGGCAATTTCGTGGCCATATTCGTGGCAACTCAGTTAGTGCCACTGCACCTTTAAAATGCATCCCTGCGTTCATTTTTCGATCGATTGAGTTGAAATTTTGAACAATCGGATCTGGACTGTCGTTGTTAACGACTCTAGCACGCACTCGTCCAATCAGGATGGAGCGGTATGGTCCCCGGATCATCACTGCCCGCAGTTTTAATTAATTTTACTTTTTCTCTTGGGCATATAATTTTGAAGACATGCATGTCATGATAGAGGAAATGTTTGTTCTGTTAAACGGAATAAATGTTGTTTATTTGTGTGGGTGTGTATTTTTGTGTATTTGGATATATTTTCACGACTAATTCCAGTTATCGTCCTGCAAAAGGTCTGCTCGTTCTTTTCCTTTGAGTCGTAAATTCCTGTTGAATTCTCATTAAAAAGCGGAATTAAGTACGCTGTGTGATGATGGAGATCCTTGATGACGAATCAGGAATAGTGAATGAGCAGACAAATATCACGGATGGTACACCAGATAGGGAAAATGTAGATGAAACCCCTTTTGCTCAGGTGCTGTGTAGCGCTGCACAAAGATCCATATGAGCGGGGCCTGGGTGCTGTGTAATTAGTACACAAAGAACCAATTACTAGGGTGCTGAATAAACACAAAGATCCATTTTTGGAGCTGGTTCTCCCGGTGCTGTGATTTATTCAAAGAACCAAAATCTTGTAAGAATTAAGATATGATTTGTCGACATCATAAATACTTTAATATATGTAACGATTTTTGTAACGATCATCCTGCAAAAGGTCTGCTCGTTCTTTTCCTTTGAGTCGTAAAATCCTGTTGAATTCTCATTAGAATGCGGAATTAAGTACGCTGTGTGATGATGGAGATCCTTGATGACGAATCAGGAATAGTGAATGAGCAAACAAATATCACGGATGCTGCGGCTGGAGCAGGGGAAGCGATTTTTGAATTGTTCAGTGATTATTCGATATTGTTATGACTTATTGTCAATAGGTATACTAAGTGGCCATGAGGTAGCCTGTTGCTATGTACAGTTTTATTCTATTGTTGATTATACCACATAGCTGTGGTGATAAAGGAAATGTTCGTTTTAAATAGATGATTATGATAGGACCATGACTATAAAATCATGATGATTATTATGAATGATATCATAGGGTTCAAATGCAGAATGCTGCATGAACTTGGGAAAGAACTTTCAAGCCCTATGGGATAAATTGGGTATTACAAGCGATGGAGTTTCAAAATTTAGCATGATTGAAGAAATTTTACAGTCTTATTTCAGGAGTTTTACGAAATTTATATTGCCAAGAGATTTTGGATACTATTAAAAGAAAAATGATGAGATATTTTTCCCAATGAACTTTAATATCTGCCATCCATTTTGGCTGTCTCACGAATGAAGGATGAGTTGCCTTTAGTGGTTGCAAAGAAAATTTGTGGAGACCAGGCAAAATGGGGAAATATGTCAGATATGACCCTAGGACAGGACGGTGATTCATCAATTGACATGAGGTACGAACCAGAGGTGACGACCGATGAGTCGATCTCAGTCAATGGATGGACCTGTCCTGACATCATTGGGGAAAGGGCTTATGCAAGGAGTCATTCAAAATGATTAATTTGATTTATTGATGAATATTGATGAATTAATTGAAATTGAATAATTGATTGAATTGTTAATTGATTGAATCTAATTGATTGAATTTAATTGCATAAATTGAACTGAATAAATTGAATTGAATATATTGATTGTTTGATTGATGAAAATGCGGTCTCAAGAAAGAAGCTTTGATATCTTTGCGTGATATTAACAATGTGGAGACAACCTGGGAATATTGAGCAAGGTGGTGAGTTTATATACAGATATATATGTGCGGTTACCATTGTGTGATTTCCCCGTCAACAGAGCGGACACCTGAGGATTCACCCATTTCATACTGACCCTCCGGCTCATCTGCAAATACTGATCTGTGAGATTGGATTGTGCAAAAGCCACGGCTGAGGGAGATTCTCTGGAAATCACCGTGCGAACAGGTGGAGAGACCCTTCCTGGAGGTACGAGTGAAGCTTTAGAGGAACAAGCTACAACACATCCAACGCTACTTTGATAAAAGGCAGAATGGGAAATGGAGCCTGCAAGAATACACAAGGACAACCAGAGATTCCAAAAAAAGGTACTTGTACACATCATATGTACGACCGTTATGGTGCAGAAGCTATAAGGCAGGTCGAGAATTGGTATTTGTGGACAAAGGGACATGATGAGGAGTTTCCAAGAGATGGTACATTTGAGCGAAGTCGATTGGAAAGATTGGAACAAAGATTGAAAGCCAGGAAGAGACAGAATCTAACGGTAGACTGGCTTGCATTCCATCTTTGGGATGGTGAATCCAGACAACGGGAACAGCAAGAACGGATAACGGAACTAGAACTTAAAATAAAAAGGATACAGGATACAGTGGAGGAGACAAATGCACAACTGCCCTCGAAATTAGGAATGAAAGTCACAGTTGTCCCATCTGATTTCCAGTTGTCTCCCCAAAAAGGACGGTACAGAGAATTTTTTCGTGTTTCAGGAGATAACGAGAGATTGCAGTGGCAACTCAGGGATGTAGAGATGCAGCCCAGCAATACAAGTGCACAGGTGCACAGATCAGACAACGACAGAAACCGGTGTTTCGAGTGTGGAAAGATGGGACATTGGAGAAGAAGATGTCCGTATGTCAACAGGAAGACAAGGTCATGGGGCAAACCAAGATCAAGGGTACCAGTGCTTACCGGTACCTCAGACAATGATTAGGCCTTCATTGCTGCAAATCCCAAATGATGATTGGCCTCAACAGATTCGATTACTGGACAAACATGAATAACTGTCGATGATTCTTGTGTCTGAAAAGTTTTCAGAGCAAGAATGATTCATTTTTTCTTTTTGCTTGTTAACAAATTAATAATTAATTGATCAAATGCCAAAATTGGATCTTCTATTTTGGGCACAGCAATTTTAAATTTACAAAGTTTGGAACAATTGCGTTGCAATTTTTGGCAAACCAAGTAACAAGAGTCACATGATGATCAGGTGGGAATTTCGGACTATTGTTCCGCACGATTGATAGGTCAATGGTCGACTGACATGCAAATGGGTGTGTAGTCAAAATTTGGATAGATTATTGTGAAGGCAGAAAGGGTAATTTCAATGTGACATCATAAGGGTTTTCTAAGAATGGACTTTTGGTTTATTTGTCTATAAGCATTTTTAATTTGATTGACAAATTTTATGAAATTGAAATAAAATTGACACCCATCTGATCTGTAAATAATGGTTCCAACGCAAACAAATATGCATAATGCATGTGTGTGTGTGTTTTTGTGTATCAATCTTACAAGATTGTTGACACCGACAGTGTGCCTGTCTGGAAATGGATAGTTATATGTGGATGGGATTGGGATATGTGGATGGGATTGAATATCCAGAGAATCCGTAAAATAAAATAGAAATATAATTTGATTATGAACATTATCTCTTTTGTCAAGGGAAATGGAATATAAAAATTTGATGTGCTGGGTTATGAGCAGCCATTAATTAATAGTAAAATTGTGAGTAATTTTGGGATTCCATTTTTGATAGAATGTATATGAGAATAACATCTATTTATGGATATGAGCTTCATAAAAGGAAATGAGGAAGTACAAAATCATCCAAATTTGGGAGAGGTCTTACACTGACTTCCCAGAATACTCTGCTCATGGATTTTATATATATAAACTTGAATTTTATCAGCATATAAATTGTGCTGTATGTATGGATGTGTTTTAGGCATAGATGATATGGGAAAAGAGTAAAGAAAATTTTGCTGGTTTGAACTATTGTGGGTTTTCAGTTCTGGAGTTTAAACAAAGTCACTGGTTAACAGATGAGAAAGGATAGTAAATAAATTATTCTCTGCTGGGCAAATTAAGTACGATATTACTAAGACTTATGAGAGCTATTGTTCCGCCTTACAGCAGTGGAAAATTATTGGAAAAAATTAGATCCAACATAATGAATCTATAAAAGAATGTGATAGGGATAATATCCTCAATTTGTACTAATTATTTGATTGTGGGTAAAGGAATTAAGTCATCGTAGTGGATTGTTAACAGCAGCCTGAAAATGTCCTGAGAGTGTGCATCCATGTAATCAGAAATCCCAGATTTGTTTTTACAAACAACATTTTGGTAGAGGTCTTGTGTGGAACACTTCCTTGGTAGATAAAAAACGGTACTGCATGCTGGCAGCCACTTTTGCGGCCAGTTAGGCCAAACAAATTGAGAGGAAATTGTAGTTAAATACGTAAGTTACACATGGCTATTTGTAAAAAAGGAAATTTGTTGAGATGGGAAACATTTTTTCGAAGGTTTATTAAGGTGTTATAATATGACATGTGGCAAGGCAAACTATTGGATGGGAAAATTAGATCTGGTTATAGAATAAATTTATTGACCCCTTGAAGTTAATTCCTCGAATCATTGTTTCACTGGCATTTTTGTTCACATTGGAAATAGTTTGGTAGAGCTTTGGTTAAAACCTTTGGTTGCGGTATCTTGGAACGAATTGATAAACCATAGGAGATTGATAAGAATAGAAACAAATATGGACCCAAAATATAAAGTTGGATTCATGCCTCTCATTGCAAGCAAGCACATGGGGCTAGGGTGGACGATCCCACAGAAAATGAGGCTGCACCTAGCAGCCCAGCAGAACATTCAGTGGCAGATAAATGATAGTCGTGATTTACAGTCATTTGAATTACATTTTAACACCCCTTGCATTGATAAACATTACATTTTCAACATGTGATATTCCTACTTGGGATAGTGACATTTATTTGCCTACATGACATACAATTACCTGCTGATATTAATACAACATGAGTGAAAAATGTATCACAACTACACTCATGATCAGGGGATTGAGTTCAACCCCGGGAGATAGGGGGATAAGGGTAAGACAAATAATCTGATTTATGTTACATATTAAGGGATTTTCTTTATTTACCTTTTAGGAAGCTTGTTAGTTTGGTATATAATGTTGAATGTCATCGACATATAATTATGTCATAGGTATGAATATATACAAGGAGTAGCAAACTTGTTTGTTGGTTTAGTAGTTATATTGGCAATTGTTTTAGTGGTGGCTTGCTTGAAAGCCTTAGTGACGGTGTGTTTGAATAAGGTAACCAACAACACGATGATAACGCATGAAGTGACAAATGAGGAAAGAAATGTGGAACCAGAAAAGGAAGACTTTTATGGCGACATAAATACTGAGATTAAAAGATTAAATCTAGTGATGTTGCAAATGAAGACAGTAGAATTAAGATAATGGCATAACGACAATGTTATGAGTTGTGTCAATTACAATATCAGTGAACTCATATCACCACGAGTGACACACTGTTAGGAAAAAAAAAAGAGGGAAAAGAAAAAGTGGAGAGGAATTATGGTAATAATACATTATGCTTAATTTGTTGGTTTGAGAAAATTGTTGTTGGGAATTAGGTATTCCTGTTTGTGATTGTAATCATATACAATTTATTTTCTTAGAGTAGTGCTAAAATACCTGCATGAGTTAATTTTTGAACTATATTAACCTGAAAGCAATTGTGGATGCTATTCTTAGTTTAGTAATAAAATACATACCTGATTGAATATTATTTGTGTGACGCATATAAATGAATATAACTTTTTGTGTTAAGGAAAAACAACAAATTGTTGAATGTGAAACTGTCGGAAGATATACATGATTATGCTGATTTCATGGTAAGATGCACCCTATCTGATTCAGTGTGTGTGGAAAGCAGATTCAGATGTGACTGAGCATAAGGATAAGACGAGATCACATTTTGAAGGGAGTGCTAACGGAATTGGGAAGAAGTTCGAGAAAGAAAATTTGTGGCTAAAAAATGAAGTTAATCGTGGCATACACCCTCTTTCTCAAAGAATGATGAAGACATTCTCCCGTGTAACTTGGAGATGAATGCTTACCTTCACCAAGGAAATTTATGTGACCATTTGCCTGGATCACACTGCAACATATGAAAGAAAGGCGATCACTTACTCTTGTTCGAAGGCTTCGAACATTCACCACATCAGAAGTTGCAGGACAACGACATTTTACCTGCAACCTCTGTGAAATGCGGGGACATATGTTATTACTTCACCAACGTCCGGGGAACCAGCATGGAGCTGCAAAAAAACGGCTGTGCCCTTGTCACAACAGCTGTGCACGATTCTGCTGGTTGCTCCTGGTAAGGACCATGAATGACCTGAACACCATGGTCCCAACATCATTGTGGATGCATCCGGCATCCCTGTTCCACATCTTGCTGGCCAATCAACGTCACACCAATACTTGCTGCCCACTCACAATGAGGGAGGAGGCAAGTCGACTACAACTGGGTGAAGGCCTTGTTCAGGAATTACTATGGTTTACAGCAAAAAGTGGCAAGAATGCTACAAGGAGAGCAGGGTCAGTCTATGACTCCGCAATGTTACCACAACAGCGAAATCCTACACGAAGTAGTGCAGGAGCTATGAAGACATTAGGAGAAAATGTTTCATACCTGGATTCAAACACAAGTGATCAGCCCTTCCTTTCAAACAAAGTCAACATTTGTGTGGAGGCAAACGTTTTTGCCAGATGGTGCAGATGCTTTACAAAACTTGAAAATGAAGTGAAATTGTTGTATCTTGGTGATGGTGAAGTGTTGTTTTGAAAATATATTTGTGATGCAAATGCAATAGATTGAACAATATCGAAGGAGTCAATGACCAACGAAATGTTTTGTGATTCTTGCAGGATGACGGTGTATGCCTAAGGGAATTTGATTACCAAAGTTATGATTATTTACTTATACTTGTAATGATGTTTACTTGCAGTGATTGATTATTTACTTATACTTGTAATGATGTTTACTTGCAGTGATTGATTATTTACTTATACTTGTAATGATGTTTACTTGTAGTGATTGATTATTTACTTATACTTGTAATGATGTTTACTTGCAGTGATTGATTATTTACTTATACTTGTAATGATGTTTACTTGTAGTGATTGATTGTTTACTTATATTGATGTTTAGATTAATGGTTAATATAAACAAAAACAAAAAGATGAGGGAATTGTGGAAGTGTAATTCAGTGTAACTTATTGATTGGCACTGGTAACTTATTGATTAAGACTGGTAACGAAGCAGATACATTTTACCTGCAACCTCTGTGAAAGCCGAGTTCGTAAATGAGTGTCAGGAATGTGCCCGAACATGGTAATCTCTTGTCCACCTGGTCACAGCCCCAGGCTGGAGCACCCTCCTACTGTGTAAATGGAAATCACAGCAGGAGGGGAGCGAGTTGATGCCAGGGCTTGGTGCAATACATGACCTCGGGGCATCAGCGGAAGAAGGATTAACGTTTCAGCGGACAGAGGATTAAGTCCAGTTCGTCCATATAAACTAGAGCAAACGTGGAGTCGAGAGGACTTGCTACGTGAAGCGCTGACCGAACGGGAGTGTCGGATGAACGAGAAGGACCAGCGAAAAGAGTTAACCTGATCCATTATATTATGCGGTATCATTTTAGTAATTGGATGAAGTGAATACAGTTAATAAACTAGACCTTTTGTAACCTGTGTCCGGTCATTGGAGTCCTGTGAGTCCCCCACTACATATTCCCTGACACTTGTGATAATGATTTATATTAACATACTTGTTGTGATAATGATTTATATTAATATACTTGTTGTGAGAATGATTTATATTAATATACTTGTTGTGATGATGATTTATATGAACATACTTGTTGTCATAATGATTTATATGAACATACTTGTTGTGATGATGATTTATATGAACATACTTGTTGTGATAATGATTTATATTAATATACTTGTTGTTATAATGATTTATATGAACATACTTGTTGTGATAATGATTTATATTAATATACTTGTTGTGATGATGATTTATATGAACATACTTGTTGTGATAATGATTTATATTAATATACTTGTTGTGATAATGATTTATATTAATATACTTGTTGTGATAATGATTTATATTAATATACTTGTTGTGATAATGATTTATATGAACATACTTGTTGTGATAATGATTTATATTAACATACTTGTTGTGATGATGATTTATATGAACATACTTGTTGTGATGATGATTTATATGAACATACTTGTTGTCATAATGATTTATATTAATATACTTGTTGTGATAATGATTTATATTAACATACTTGTTGTGATAATGATTTATATTAACACACTTGTTGTGATAATGATTTATATTAACATACTTGTTGTGATAATGATTTATATTAATATACTTGTTGTGATGATGATTTATATTAATATACTTGTTGTGATAATGATTTATATTAATATACTTGTTGTGATAATGATTTATATTAATATACTTGTTGTGATAATGATTTATATGAACATACTTGTTGTGATAATGATTTATATTAATATACTTGTTGTGATAGTGATTTATATTAACATACTTGTTGTGATAGTGATTTATATTAACATACTTGTTGTGATAGTGATTTATATTAACGTACTTGTTGTGATAATGATTTATATTAACGTACTTGTTGTGATAATGATTTATATTAACATACTTGTTGTGATGATGATTTATATTAACATACTTGTTGTGATAATGATTTATATTAACATACTTGTTGTGATAATGATTTATATTAATATACTTGTTGTGATGATGATTTATATTAACATACTTGTTGTGATAATGATTTATATTAACATACTTGTTGTGATAATGATTTATATTAATATACTTGTTGTGATGATGATTTATATTAACATACTTGTGATAATGATTTATATTAACATACTTGTTGTGATAATGATTTATATTAATATACTTGTTGTGATGATGATTTATATTAACATACTTGTTGTGATAATGATTTATATTAACATACTTGTTGTGATAATGATTTATATTAATATACTTGTTGTGATAATGATTTATATTAATATACTTGTTGTGATAATGATTTATATTAACTTACTTGTTGTGATAATGATTTATATTAACATACTTGTTGTGATGATGATTTATATTAATATACTTGTTGTGATAATGATTTATATTAATATACTTGTTGTGATAATGATTTATATTAATATACTTGTTGTGATGATGATTTATATTAACATACTTGTTGTGTTAATGATTTATATTAATATACTTGTTGTGATGATGATTTATATTAATATACTTGTTGTGATAATGATTTATATTAATATACTTGTTGTGATGATGATTTATATTAATATACTTGTTGTGATAATGATTTATATTAACATACTTGTTGTGATGATGATTTATATTAATATACTTGTTGTGATAATGATTTATATTAATATACTTGTTGTGATGATGAATTATATTAATATACTTGTTGTGATAATGATTTATATTAACATACTTGTTGTGATAATGATTTATATTAATATACTTGTTGTGATGATGATTTATATTAATATACTTGTTGTGATAATGATTTATATTAATATACTTGTTGTGATGATGATTTATATTAATATACTTGTTGTGATAATGATTTATATTAATATACTTGTTGTGATAATGATTTATATTAATATACTTGTTATGATAATGATTTCTATTAATATACTTGTTGTGATAATGATTTCTATTAACATACTTGTTGTGATAATGATTTATATTAATATACTTGTTGTGATGATGATTTATATTAATATACTTGTTGTGATGATGATTTATATTAATATACTTGTTGTGATAATGATTTATATTAATATACTTGTTGTGATGATGATTTATATTAATATACTTGTTGTGATGATGATTTCTATTAACATACTTGTTGTGATAGTGATTTATATTAACACACTTGTTGTGATGATGATTTATATTAATATACTTGTTGTGATGATGATTTATATTAACATACTTGTTGTGATGATGATTTATATTAACATACTTGTTGTGATAGTGATTTATATTAACATACTTGTTGTGATGATGATTTATATTAATATACTTGTTGTGATGATGATTTATATTAACATACTTGTTGTGATGATGATTTATATTAACATACTTGTTGTGATGATGATTTATATTAACATACTTATTGTGATGATGATTTATATTAACATACTTGTTGTGATGATGATTTATATTAATATACTTGTTGTGATGATGATTTACATTAATATACTTGTTGTGATAATGATTTATATTAATATACTTGTTGTGATAATGATTTATATTTATATACTTGTTGTGATGATGATTTATATTAACATACTTGTTGTGATAATGATTTATATTAATATACTTGTTGTGATGATGATTTATATTAATATACTTGTTGTGATGATGATTTATATTAATATACTTGTTGTGATAATGATTTATATTAATATACTTGTTGTGATGATGATTTATATTAATATACTTGTTGTGATGATGATTTCTATTAACATACTTGTGATAGTGATTTATATTAACACACTTGTTGTGATGATGATTTATATTAATATACTTGTTGTGATGATGATTTATATTAACATACTTGTTGTGATGATGATTTATATTAACATACTTGTTTTGATAGTGATTTTTATTAACATACTTGTTGTGATGATGATTTATATTAATATACTTGATGTGATGATGATTTATATTAACATACTTGTTGTGATGATGATTTATATTAACATACTTGTTGTGATGATGATTTATATCAACATACTTGTTGTGATGATGATTTATATTAATATACTTGTTGTGATGATGATTTATATTAATATACTTGTTGTGATAATGATTTATATTAATATACTTGTTGTGATAATGATTTATATTAATATACTTGTTGTGATGATGATTTATATTAACATACTTGTTGTGATAATGATTTATATTAATATACTTGTTGTGATGATGATTTATGTTAACATACTTGTTGTGATGATGATTTATATTAATATACTTGTTGTGATGATGATTTATATTAATATACTTGTTGTGATAATGATTTATATTAATATACTTGTTGTGATAATGATTTATATTAATATACTTGTTGTGATGATGATTTATATTAACATACTTGTTGTGATAATGATTTATATTAACATACTTGTTGTGATAATGATTTATATTAATATACTTGTTGTGATGATGATTTATATTAATATACTTGTTGTGATGATGATTTATATTAATATACTTGTTGTGATAATGATTTATATTAATATACTTGTTGTGATGATGATTTATATTAATATACTTGTTGTGATGATGATTTATATTAATATACTTGTTGTGATAATGATTTATATTAACATACTTGTTGTGATGATGATTTCTATTAATATTCTTGTTGTGATAATGATTTATATTAATATACTTGTTGTGATAATGATTTCTATTAACATACTTGTTGTGATAATGATTTATATTAATATACTTGTTGTGATGATGATTTATATTAATATACTTGTTGTGATGATGATTTATATTAATATACTTGTTGTGATAATGATTTATATTAATATACTTGTTGTGATGATGATTTATATTAATATACTTGTTGTGATGATGATTTCTATTAACATACTTGTTGTGATGATGATTTATATTAACATACTTGTTGTGATGATGATTTATATTAACATACTTGTTGTGATAGTGATTTATATTAACATACTTGTTGTGATGATGA
Organism: Myxine glutinosa; assembly: GCF_964187855.1. Classification (NCBI taxonomy): domain Eukaryota; kingdom Metazoa; phylum Chordata; class Myxini; order Myxiniformes; family Myxinidae; genus Myxine; species Myxine glutinosa. The sequence goes on along the minus strand of NC_136269.1, from coordinate 145,146,824 downwards.
TTTATATTAACATACTTGTTGTGATGATGATTTATATTAACATACTTGTTGTGATAGTGATTTATATTAACATACTTGTTGTGATAATGATTTATATTAACATACTTGTTGTGATGATGATTTATATTAATATACTTGTTGTGATAATGATTTATATTAATATACTTGTTGTGATAATGATTTATATTAACATACTTGTTGTGATAATGATTTATGTTTATATACTTGTTGTGATAATGATTTTTATTAACATACTTGTTGTGATGATGATTTATATTAACATACTTGTTGTGATAATGATTTATATCAACATACTTGTTGTGATAATGATTTATATTAATATACTTGTTGTGATAGTGATTTATATTAATATACTTGTTGTGATAATGATTTATATTAATATACTTGTTGTGATAATGATTTATATTAACATACTTGTTGTGATAATGATTTATATTAATATACTTGTTGTGATAGTGATTTATATTAATATACTTGTTGTGATAATGATTTATATTAATATCCTTGTTGTGATAGTGATTTATATTAACATACTTGTTGTGATAATGATTTATATTAATATACTTGTTGTGATGATGATTTATATTAATATACTTGTTGTGATAATGATTTATATTAATATACTTGTTGTGATGATGATTTATATTAATATACTTGTTGTGATAATGATTTATATTAATATACTTGTTGTGATAATGATTTATATTAACATACTTGTTGTGATAATGATTTATATTAACATACTTGTTGTGATAATGATTTATATTAACATACTTGTTGTGATAATGATTTATATTAATATACTTGTTGTGATAATGATTTATATTTATATACTTGTTGTGATAATGATTTATATTAACATACTTGTTGTGATAATGATTTATATTAACATACTTGTTGTGATAATGATTTATATTAATATACTTGTTGTGATAATGATTTATATTCACATACTTGTTGTGATAATGATTTATATTAACATACTTGTTGTGATAATGATTTATATTAACATACTTGTTGTGATAATGATTTATATTAACATACTTGTTGTGATAATGATTTATATTAATATACTTGTTGTGATAATGATTTATATTAACATACTTGTTGTGATAATGATTTATATTAACATACTTGTTGTGATAATGATTTATATTAATATACTTGTTGTGATAATGATTTATATTAACATACTTGTTGTGATAATGATTTATATTAATATACTTGTTGTGATAATGATTTATATTAACATACTTGTTGTGATAATGATTTATATTAATATACTTGTTGTGATAATGATTTATATTAATATACTTGTTGTGATAATGATTTATATTAATATACTTGTTGTGATAATGATTTATATTAATATACTTGTTGTGATAATGATTTATATTAACATACTTGTTGTGATAATGATTTATATTAACATACTTGTTGTGATAATGATTTATATTAATATACTTGTTGTGATAATGATTTATATTAATATACTTGTTGTGATAATGATTTATATTAATATACTTGTTGTGATAGTGATTTATATTAATATACTTGTTGTGATAATGATTTATATTAATATACTTGTTGTGATAGTGATTTATATTAATATACTTGTTGTGATAATGATTTATATAAATATACTTGTTGTGATAATGATTTATATTAATATACTTGTTGTGATAATGATTTATATTAATATACTTGTTGTGATAGTGATTTATATTAATATACTTGTTGTGATAATGATTTATATTAATATACTTGTTGTGATAATGATTTATATTAATATACTTGTTGTGATAATGATTTATATTAATATACTTGTTGTGATAGTGATTTATATTAATATACTTGTTGTGATAATGATTTATATTAATATACTTGTTGTGATAATGATTTATATTAATATACTTGTTGTGATAATGATTTATATTAATATACTTGTTGTGATAGTGATTTATATTAATATACTTGTTGTGATAATGATTTATATTAATATACTTGTTGTGATAATGATTTATATTAATATACTTGTTGTGATAGTGATTTATATTAATATACTTGTTGTGATAATGATTTATATTAACATACTTGTTGTGATAATGATTTATATTAATATACTTGTTGTGATAATGATTTATATTAATATACTTGTTGTGATAATGATTTATATTAACATACTTGTTGTGATTGTGATTTATATTAATATACTTGTTGTGATAGTGATTTATATTAATATACTTGTTGTGATAATGATTTATATTAATATACTTGTTGTGATTATGATTTATATTAACATACTTGTTGTGATTGTGATTTATATTAATATACTTGTTGTGATAATGATTTATATTAACATACTTGTTGTGATAATGATTTATATTAATATACTTGTTGTGATAGTGATTTATATTAATATACTTGTTGTGATCATGATTTATATTAATATACTTGTTGTGATAATGATTTATATTAATATACTTGTTGTGATAGTGATTTATATTAATATACTTGTTGTGATAATGATTTATATTAACATACTTGTTGTGATAATGATTTATATTAACATACTTGTTGTGATTGTGATTTATATTAATATACTTGTTGTGATAGTGATTTATATTAACATACTTGTTGTGATAATGATTTATATTAATATACTTGTTGTGATAATGATTTATATTAACATACTTGTTGTGATGATGATTTATATTAATATACTTGTTGTGATAATGATTTATATTAACATACTTGTTGTGATTGTGATTTATATTAATATACTTGTTGTGATAATGATTTATATTAACATACTTGTTGTGATTGTGATTTATATTAATATACTTGTTGTGATAGTGATTTATATTAACATACTTGTTGTGATAATGATTTATATTAATATACTTGTTGTGATAATGATTTATATTAACATACTTGTTGTGATTGTGATTTATATTAATATACTTGTTGTGATAGTGATTTATATTAATATACTTGTTGTGATAATGATTTATATTAACATACTTGTTGTGATTGTGATTTATATTAATATACTTGTTGTGATAATGATTTATATTAATTTACTTGTTGTGATAATGATTTATATTAATATACTTGTTGTGATAATGATTTATATTAACATACTTGTTGTGATATTGATTTATATTAATATACTTGTTGTGATAGTGATTTATATTAACATACTTTTGATTGTGATTTATGTTAACATACTTGTTGTGATAATGATTTATATTAATATACTTGTTGTGATAGTGATTTATATTAATATACTTGTTGTGATAGTGATTTATGTTAACATACTTGTTGTGATAATGATTTATATTAATATACTTGTTGTGATAGTGATTTATATTAATATACTTGTTGTGATAGTGATTTATATTAACATACTTGTTGTGATAGTGATTTATATTAACATACTTGTGATTGTGATTTATGTTAACATACTTGTTGTGATAATGATTTATATTAATATACTTGTTGTGATAATGATTTATATTAATATACTTGTTGTGATGATGATTTATATTAATATACTTGTTGTGATGATGATTTATATTAATATACTTGTTGTGATGATGATTTATATTAATATACTTGTTGTGATAGTGATTTATATTAATATACTTGTTGTGATGATGATTTATATTAACACACTTGTTGTGATGATGATTTATATTAATATACTTGTTGTGATAATGATTTATATTAACATACTTGTTGTGATGATGATTTATATTAATATACTTGTTGTGATGATGATTTATATTAACATACTTGTTGTGATGATGATTTATATTAATATACTTGTTGTGATAATGATTTATATTAACATACTTGTTGTGATGATGATTTATATTAATATACTTGTTGTGATGATGATTTATATTAACATACTTGTTGTGATGATGATTTATATTAATATACTTGTTGTGATAATGATTTATATTGACATACTTGTTGTGATGATGATTTATATTAATATACTTGTTGTGATGATGATTTATATTAACATACTTGTTGTGATGATGATTTATATTAATATACTTGTTGTGATAATGATTTATATTAACATACTTGTTGTGAGGATGATTTATATTAATATACTTGTTGTGATGATGATTTATATTAATATACTTGTTGTGAGGATGATTTATATTAACATACTTGTTGTGAGGATGATTTATATTAACATACTTGTTGTGATAATGATTTATATTAACATACTTGTTGTGATGATGATTTATATTAATATACTTGTTGTGATGATGATTTATATTAACATACTTGTTGTGATGATGATTTATATTAACATACTTGTTGTGATGATGATTTATATTAATATACTTGTTGTGAGGATGATTTCTATTAACATACTTGTTGTGATGATGATTTATATTAATATACTTGTTGTGAGGATGATTTATATGAACATACTTGTTGTGATGATGATTTATATTAATATACTTGTTGTGATGATGATTTATATTAACATACTTGTTGTGATAATGATTTATATTAACACACTTGTTGTGATGATGATTTATATTAACACACTTGTTGTGATGATGATTTATATTAACACACTTGTTGTGATGATGATTTATATTAACACACTTGTTGTGATAATGATTTATATTAACATACTTGTTGTGATAATGATTTATATTAACATACTTGTTGTGATGATGATTTATATTAATATACTTGTTGTGATGTTGATTTATATTAATATACTTGTTGTGATAATGATTTATATTAACATACTTGTTGTGATAATGATTTATATTAACATACTTGTTGTGATAATGATTTATATTAACATACTTGTTGTGATGATGATTTATATTAATATACTTGTTGTGATGATGATTTATATTAACATACTTGTTGTGATAATGATTTATATTAACATACTTGTTGTGATAATGATTTATATTAACATACTTGTTGTGATGATGATTTATATTAATATACTTGTTGTGATGATGATTTATATTAATATACTTGTTGTGATGATGATTTATATTAACACACTTGTTGTGATGATGATTTATATTAACACACTTGTTGAGATAATGATTTATATTAAAATACTTGTTGTGATAATGATTTATATTAACATACTTGTTGTGATGATGATTTATATTAATATACTTGTTGTGATAATGATTTATATTAACATACTTGTTGTGATGATGATTTATATTAACATACTTGTTGTGATAATGATTTATATTAACATACTTGTTGTGATGATGATTTATATTAACACACTTGTTGTGATGATGATTTATATTAACACACTTGTTGTGATAATGATTTATATTAACATACTTGTTGTGATAATGATTTATATTAACATACTTGTTGTGATAATGATTTATATTAACATACTTGTTGTGATGATGATTTATATTAACATACTTGTTGTGATAATGATTTATATTAACACACTTGTTGTGATAATGATTTATATTAACATACTTGTTGTGATAATGATTTATATTAACATACTTGTTGTGATGATGATTTATATTAACATACTTGTTGTGATAATGATTTATATTAACATACTTGTTGTGATAATGATTTATATTAACATACTTGTTGTGATAATGATTTATATTAACATACTTGTTGTGATAATGATTTATATTAACATACTTGTTGTGATAATGATTTATATTAACATACTTGTTGTGATAATGATTTATATTAACATACTTGTTGTGATGATGATTTATATTAACATACTTGTTGTGATAATGATTTATATTAACATACTTGTTGTGATGATGATTTATATTAACATACTTGTTGTGATAATGATTTATATTAACATACTTGTTGTGATAATGATTTATATTAACACACTTGTTGTGATGATGATTTATATTAACATACTTGTTGTGATAATGATTTATATTAACATACTTGTTGTGATGATGATTTATATTAACATACTTGTTGTGATAATGATTTATATTAACATACTTGTTGTGATAATGATTTATATTAACATACATGTTGTGATAATGATTTATATTAACATACTTGTTGTGATAATGATTTATATTAACATACTTGTTGTGATAATGATTTATATTAACATACTTGTTGTGATAATGATTTATATTAACATACTTGTTGTGATAATGATTTATATTAACATACTTGTTGTGATAATGATTTATATTCACATACTTGTTGTGATGATGATTTATATTAACATACTTGTTGTGATAATGATTTATATTAACACACTTGTTGTGATGATGATTTATATTAACATACTTGTTGTGATAATGATTTATATTAACATACTTGTTGTGATAATGATTTATATTAACATACTTGTTGTGATAATGATTTATATTAACATACTTGTTGTGATAATGATTTATATTAACATACTTGTTGTGATAATGATTTATATTAACATACTTGTTGTGATAATGATTTATATTAACATACTTGTTGTGATAATGATTTATATTAACATACTTGATGTGATAATGATTTATATTAACATACTTGTTGTGATGATTTATATTAACATACTTGTTGTGATAATGATTTATATTAACATACTTGTTGTGATGATGATTTATATTAACATACTTGTTGTGATAATGATTTATATTAACATACTTGTTGTGATAATGATTTATATTAACACACTTGTTGTGATGATGATTTATATTAACATACTTGTTGTGATGATGATTTATATTAATATACTTGTTGTGATAATGATTTATATTAACATACTTGTTGTGATGATGATTTATATTAATATACTTGTTGTGATGATGATTTATATTAACATACTTGTTGTGATAATGATTTATATTAACATACTTGTTGTGATGATGATTTATATTAACATACTTGTTGTGATAATGATTTATATTAATATACTTGTTGTGATAATGATTTATATTAATATACTTGTTGTGATAATGATTTATATTAACATACTTGTTGTGATAATGATTTATATTAATATACTTGTTGTGATAATGATTTATATTAATATACTTGTTGTGTTAATGATTTATATTAATATACTTGTTGTGATAATGATTTATATTAACATACTTGTTGTGATGATGATTTATATTAACATACTTGTTGTGATAATGATTTATATTAATATACTTGTTGTGATGATGATTTATATTAACATACTTGTTGTGATAATGATTTATATTAACATACTTGTTGTGATGATGATTTATATAAATATACTTGTTGTGATGATGATTTATATTAACATACTTGTTGTGATGATGATTTATATTAACATACTTGTTGTGATAATGATTTATATTAACATACTTGTTGTGATGATGATTTATATTAACATACTTGTTGTGATGATGATTTATATTAACATACTTGTTGTGATAATGATTTATATTAACACACTTGTTGTGATGATGATTTATATTAACATACTTGTTGTGATAATGATTTATATAAACATACTTGTTGTGATGATGATTTATATTAACATACTTGTTGTGATAATGATTTATATTAACATACTTGTTGTGATAATGATTTATATTAACATACTTGTTGTGATAATGATTTATATTAACATAGTTGTTGTGATAATGATTTATATTAACATACTTGTTGTGATAATGATTTATATTAACATACTTGTTGTGATAATGATTTATATTAACATACTTGTTGTGATGATGATTTATATTAACATACTTGTTGTGATAATGATTTGTATTAACATACTTGTTGTGATGATGATTTATATTAACATACTTGTTGTGATAATGATTTATATTAACATACTTGTTGTGATAATGATTTATATTAACACACTTGTTGTGATGATGATTTATATTAACATACTTGTTGTGATGATGATTTATATTAATATACTTGTTGTGATAATGATTTATATTAACATACTTGTTGTGATGATGATTTATATTAATATACTTGTTGTGATGATGATTTATATTAACATACTTGTTGTGATAATGATTTATATTAACATACTTGTTGTGATAATGATTTATATTAACATACTTGTTGTGATGATGATTTATATTAATATACTTGTTGTGAGGATGATTTATATTAACATACTTGTTGTGATTATGATTTATATTAACACACTTGTTGTGATGATGATTTTTATTAATATACTTGTTGTGATAATGATTTATATTAACATACTTGTTGTGATGATGATTTATATTAACATACTTGTTGTGATAATGATTTATATTAACATACTTGTTGTGATAATGATTTATATTAACATACTTGTTGTGATGATGATTTATATTAATATACTTGTTGTGATGATGATTTATATTAATATACTTGTTGTGATGATGATTTATATTAATATACTTGTTGTGATAATGATTTATATTAACATACTTGTTGTGATGATGATTTATATTAATATACTTGTTGTGATAATGATTTATATTAACATACTTGTTGTGATGATGATTTATATTAATATACTTGTTGTGATGATGATTTATATTAATATACTTGTTGTGATAATGATTTATATTAACATACTTGTTGTGATAATGATTTATATTAACATACTTGTTGTGATGATGATTTATATTAACATACTTGTTGTGATGATGATTTATATTAATATACTTGTTGTGATGATGATTTATATTAATATACTTGTTGTGATGATGATTTATATTAATATACTTGTTGTGATAATGATTTATATTAATATACTTGTTGTGAGGATGATTTATATTAACATACTTGTTGTGATGATGATTTATATTAACACACTTGTTGTGATGATGATTTATATTAATATACTTGTTGTGATAATGATTTATATTAACATACTTGTTGTGATGATGATTTATATTAATATACTTGTTGTGATGATGATTTATATTAACATACTTGTTGTGATGATGATTTATATTAATATACTTGTTGTGATGATGATTTATATTAACATACTTGTTGTGATGATGATTTATATTAACATACTTGTTGTGATGATGATTTATATTAATATACTTGTTGTGATGATGATTTATATTAATATACTTGTTGTGATGATGATTTATCGTTTATATAGATTCCTTCCGTCCTCTTCACAATGCACAAGCCCAAAACATGCGAGTCCTCTCCGCACAGTCCTCAATCAGCCAACTTTCCAAAGAATCCTCATATATTCCTTCTGGCCAGTCCTCAAGTCCTCTCGAAGGGATTTGTGCACGCGTTTATATATCGCCGCCCAACGAACCCTCTGGAATTTGCCAGCTCTTACCACGCCCCTTAAGCCATGCCCATCGAGCCCTGGTTGGTTGTTGGCTCTTACCGGCTCCGCCCTTGACGTGCTGTTTGACGTTGCCACACCCGACCTCGCACTCCTCCCCTTTCCAGGCCGACCTCGTGGCATTTGGCTGGTTTCGAGCGAAAACCCTTGCCAGCAGCAAACGCTGCTGGCAAAGGAGATGGATTGGCCGAATCAGGGCGTGGGATGGATGCTGCCCAACGAGGTCGATTTGGAGGGTGGGCCGCAAAATGAACGGGACCTACTCTTATTTATTTTACACAACGCAAGTATCACTATTGGAAATGGCCTTATTCTCACATATACTATGATGTAACTAATGTTCGAAGGTGGCCTCCATGTTGCATGTGGTCTAACTATGGGGGCAAACCTTTAACCTTTAATGATCATATATGTACATTCTCAGAACCGCATCAATATATATATATATATATATATATATATATATATATATATATATATATATATATATATATATATACATATATATATATAGTCACGTGAAAAAGTAAGTACACCCCATGTAAAGTTTTGACTTTTTCAACATATTTCAACATACAGCTATTTGATCTTCATTTCAACAATATTGATAGATAAAGGTGATATAATATAACAAATATCATGAAACATTTACATTTTGTAGTCCATTGTATAATTTAAATGAACAAAAATGCAAATTTCGCATGTGGAAAAAGTAAGTACACCCCTACATACATTTATCACTACTTCAAATACCTAAAATTAGAATCAGGTGCACCAGCTCAAGTGCAAATGATTAGAACATCGTTGGAGAGGATCTTGGAGGAACCTGTCTTATTTAAACCTCAGACATTTCGTTTGGTTTGCTCTTTGTTGTTGAAGTGTGCGGCATCACCATGCCTAGATCAAAAAAGCTCTCTGAGGCCTTCAGAAAGAAGGTTATAGACGCCTACGAGTCGGTGAAGGGATTTAAAAGATCTCCAAACAATTTGAAATCAATCATTCGACTGTCCGGAAGATCATCTACAAGTGGAGAAGATTCCAAACAACTGCCAACTTGTTCAGGCCAGGCCGCCCCAGCAAGTTCAGCCCGAGAGCAGACCGCAAGATGCTGAAAGAAGTCTCTAAGAACCCCAGAATGTCATCACTGGACCTACAGGTAGCTCTTGCCACTGTTGATGTCAAAGTGCACCAGTCTACCATTAGAAAGAGGCTGCACAAATTTGATCTACATGGGAGGTGTGCCAGGAGGAAACCTTTGCTGTCCAGAAAGAACATCAGGGCAAGACTAAAGTTTGCCAATGAACACCTCGGCAAAGACCAGCACTTCTGGAACAATGTGCTCTGGACAGATGAGTCAAAGGTAGAGCTATTTGGCCACAGTAGCAGAAGACATGTTTGGCAAAAACCAAAGACAGCATTTGACCACAACAACCTGATACCAACTGTAAAGCATGGTGGTGGAAATATTATGGTTTGGGGCAGCTTTGCTGCATCAGGGCCTGGGCAGCTCACTATCATAGAATCCACTGTGAATTCTTCATTGTACCAGAGGGTGATTGAGGATAATGTGAGGCCATCTGTCGGAAAGTTGAAGCTCAACCGAAGGTGGACCTTGCAACATGACAATGACCCTAAACATACCAGTAAATCCACCAAGGAATGGCTGAAAAGAAAGAAATGGAGGGTTCTGGAATGGCCAATTCAAAGCCCGGATCTAAATCCCATCGAGATGTTGTGGGTGGATTTGAAATGAGCTGTGCATGGAAGAAACCCCTCAAACATCGCACAGCTGAAATAATTCTACATGGTGGAGTAGGCAAAAATTTCTCCCAGTCGATGTCAGAGACTGATAGACAGTTATAAGAAACGCCTACTTGAGGTTGTTTCTGCCAAAGGAGTCAATACCACCTATTAGAGCCAAGGGTGTACTTACTTTTTCCACATGTGAAATTTGCATTTATGTTTATTTAAATTATACAATGGACTACAAAATGTAAATGTTTCATGATATTTGTTGTATTATATCACCTTTAGCAATCAATATTGTTGAAATGAAGATCAAATAGCTGTGTGTTGAAATATGTTGAAAAAGTCAAAACTTTACATGGGGTGTACTTACTTTTTTTTTTTTTTTTTTTTTTTTTGTATACAAGATCGAGGCTTGTGAAAGAGCTAACATTTATCACACAAAAAGACAAACCGACACACAAAACACAAAAAACAAGGGGAGCGGCAGACAAGATGGGGAGAGAGGGGGAAGGACGCAAAAGAGAGGGGGAAGAGGGGGAAGGACACAAACACAACATTTGAGAGCAGGGACATCGGGAGGACTTGTGGGGAGGTGGGAGAGGAATAAAACATATGAACACTGCAAGGACTCTGGGGTGAATTAACGGGGGTAGAAAAGATCAAGGTTTTCGATGGGGGAAGATAAGAGATGGTGGTGAACAGCTGTTTTAAAGACCTGGAGGGAGGAGTGGGATTGAAGGGAGTGGGGGAGTTTGTTCCAGAGGCGGGAGAAAAGGGGAATGAAAGAGTGAAGGTGAGCAGAGAGCCTAGACTTTGGCAGTTTAACCATAAGAGGGTTGCAGGCAGATCTTGTGCGACCTGAAGGAATATTGGGGGGACAGAGCACAGAGAGAGCTGGGGGAGCAAGGCCAGAGAGGAGTCGGTAGAAGACAGAAAGACCACCTTTCACATGACTGCATATATATATATATATATATATATATATATATATATATATATATATATATATATATATGTATTGTCACGCGATTCCCCTCTTGGTTAAGACTGTGGGATCACGGATGGACTCAAGCTTACTTGGAGGCGTTTATTCCAATTGATGGCGGTTCATATGCGAGACGGAATGAACAATGCCGATTTACCTTCACGGCCGCAGGCGTCTTCAACCTGAAATCAATTAATAAATCAACCATAACGAGATTTATGTACAAATAAAGCGCGTTTATTTTTATGGAACCGAGAACGATGGACGTGACGGAAGAAACCAAATCCTAAATTGGGACGTCCCCACAACTCACTTCAAATACACAACACAGGAGTTAATTAATAAAATTAACGTTTCGTTGTATTCGTGTCTGATGCGTCTTAGCTGTCTGTAGATGTAGCGTCCTTCAGGAATCGTCCAGGCTCCGGTGTTCGGGACCCAAGCGTGCAGTTTGAGCACGGCTCCGGTTGGCGCGAAATGGCTCGGGCATTGGCGCAAACCGCTCGGGCGTAGGCGCGAACACCCCACTCTGCAGGGTCCGTCCCGCGCTACACAGCACAGCACACAGGCACCAGGAGCACGACACAGGGGAGGGTGATCGTCAGCGCTGGTCTCTCCACCGTCCTTCGAACGTCCACACAGCGGAACAGGTCTAACACGAAGGGACAGTCACGGGAAGGCAAGAGGCAAAGGGAAGAGCTTCGGGCAGGAAGGATCCAGGAACGAGAGTGCCAAGGGAAGAATAAGAAAAGAAATTCTGACGAGCGAGTGGTTTTATCGCAGTCTTCTGACGTCAGCTCCTTTCCCCTCTAACCAGTGCATCGCTCTCACTGCGTTGGTGTCTTCTCATTGGCAGAGCGGTTTGCGCCCTCCTCCCATGCCATTGGTTGGTGGCCAACCCCAAGTCCTTCATTTTCTCTCCAATCTGTGCTCTGCTTGTTGCTCGCCCCTCCCCCTGGCCAATCAAGAGTCCCTCTGAGCATGGCTCTCAGCTCGCCTTGCACAATGTGTGTCCTCCTTGGCGCCATTGTACGTGGCCGCCTCCTGCTTGTCTTTCCGGTTTGTTTTATCGTTAGTCATTGTAAGGGGGGGATTTAATTAATGTGGTGCACTAAGGGCCTATCTAAGTGTCTATAAGAGTGCGTTGCCATAAGGGACAAAGGAATGATCACCAGGTCTGACACACAGGGGTCTTGTCTTCGTCCCTACAACTATTTAACACACGAACATCCTTGTATGATCACAGGTATACACTTGATCCGACAAACCGGGCTAAACACAGAACTTATTACAGGTGAGGTTCCCTATCACGACAGCTGGACATCTACCTATGCAGATCTACCTAAATCTAGATACTCCCCTTTACCCCAATTCATAACAATATGTATATTTATATGTATAGAATACTTTCTGAATGCACTGTATGTTTACTGGAATAAATTCGAAAATATTTAGTCACAGGAAGATGAAAATCGTAAGAGCTCCAATCAGTGCTGCCTACGGTCTGGCGAGATGGCCGAGCGGTACACACACTCGTCTTTGAGCTGTCTCGCCTGGGTTTGAATCCTGACCCAGCTATAAACTGCCATCTGGTGCTTCACAGGCAGGGCGATTCATCAATGTGTGTGTGCCCTCCCTCGGCTGGTATTAGCTGGTGGATGTTAAAGACCCAAAAAGCAGGTCACTTTACAATGGGAACAAACATTGAAGAACACATCCCCCCAATTTATTATATATATATATATATATATATATATATATATATATATATATATATATATATATATTCATTCATTCATATATATATATACGAGTATATATATATATATATATATATATATATATATATATATATATATCTATCTATAATTCCAGTAATCTCTGTGTGTATGTGTGTGTGTGTGTGTGTGTGTGTGTGTGTCTGTGTGTCGTTTGTCTGTGACCGCTGTTTCTCGACAACCACGGGTCCGATATACTTGAAACTTGCCAGGTATATTGCTGGGGACCCGAGGATGTGCCTTTTCAAGGTTTCATATTAATCGGAGAAGTAGTTACCGAGCTATGGCGATTTATTTACCAAACTCCGCAAGCCGTTCGCTTTGGCTTTGCGAATGGACCAAACCATTTCATGTAAATAGAGGGGGGGGGGGATTGTCACCGTACTCGCAAGCCGTTCGCTTTGGCTTTGCGAATGGACCAAACCATTTCATGTAAATAGAGGGGGGGGGGGGGGGATTGTCACCGTACTCTCAAGCCGTTCGCTTTGGCTTTGCGAATGGACCAAACCATTACATGTAAATAGAGGGGGGGGATTGTCACCGTACTCGCAAGCCGTTCGCTTTGGCTTTGCGAATGGACCAAACCATTTCATGTAAATAGAGAGGGGGGGGGGATATAATTTTAGATATATATATAGTACGGGCATGCCCTAGTATATATAATGGCCAGACGGAAGCCTCTCCTCGATGAAAGACACATGAAAACCCGCTTGGAGTTTGCAAAAAAGCACCTAAAGGACTCTCAGACTGTGAGAAACAAGATTCTGTGGTCTGATGAAACCAAGATTGAACTGTTTGGCTTCCGTCTGTCCACTCTGCCATAAAGCCCAGATCGGTGGAGTGTTGCAGTAATGGTTGTCCTTCTGGAAGTTTTTCCCATCTCCACACAGGATCTCTGGAGCTCAGCCAGAGTGACCATCGGGTTCCTGGTTTGTCCTGGTTTGCCGCAATCTATGGAGGTTCTTGATCACCTCTATTACCAAGGCCCTTCTCCCCCGATTGCTCTGTTTGGCCAGGCGGCCAGCTCGAGGAAGAGTCCTGGTTGTTCCAAACTTCTTCCATTTAAGAATTATGGAGGCCACTGTGCTCTTGGGAACCTTCAATGCAGCAGAAATTTTTTTGTCGGCTTCCCCAGATCTGTGCCTCGACACAATCCTGTCTCTGAGCTCTGCAGGCAGTTCCTTCGACCTCATGGCTTGGGTTTTGCTCTGATATGCATTGTCAGCTGTGAGACCTTAGACAGGTGTGTGCCTTTCCAAATCATGTGCAATCAATTGAATTTACCACAGGTGGGCTCCAATCAAGGTGTAGAAACATCTCAAAGATGATCAAGAGAAATGGGAGGCACCTGAGCTAAATTTCAAGTGTCATAGCAAAGGGTATGAATACTTATGTAAATGTGATATTTCAGTTGTTTTTTTTAAATAAATTTGCAAAACTTTCTAAAATCCTGTTTTCTCTTTGTCATTATGGGGTATTGAGTGTAGATTGATGAGGGAAAAAATGAATTTAAACGATTTCAGCACAAGGCTGCAACATAACAAAATGTGAAAAAAGTGAAGGGGTCTGAATACTTTCTGAATGCACCATAGATTGAATTTCCAATGTTTTAAAGAAGGTCAAACGAAATAAGGAGTAAGATATCTTTAATGATAAAATTGATCTGCCGTGAATGAAAGATCGGTTGATATTTATTCATTTGATATGGTCCAATACTCATACATGGACATAATATTCATATTTAGATCAATCATCATATGGGAGAGGTTACATTAGTCTTAAGCAAAGCTTCAAAATGGCAACCCTCAATTTCATACTACAAAACAATACAAAAGTGCAAAAGAGACGGAGAAAGAAAAACGAGACAGAAAAGAAGGCCTGAGGCGGTGTTTTGTTCCGACCAAGAGTAAGGCCGAAACCTCAGGTTCTCTTTCGATCAGCATTTCCGGTATTTTAGTTCTGATTTGTTCTTAACTGAAGTGAAGGAAGCAAGCTGGTACTCGATTATTGGTGATGGAACAACTGATATTTCCTGCAAAGAACAGTTCAATATTTGTTTGAGGTAGGTTGACGACAGCTACCAAGTATATGAGGAATCACCGGGGGCCTTGAAAGACGTCCTGGTTTGCCGCAATCTAGTGCTGGATCACTACCGAGATCAAGCATGTGATGGGGGCATCAAATACGCAGGGAAGGACCAGTGGTGTTGCTACTCAAATTCATCATGAGAACAGATCCGGCGTTTGTGTCCATTGCTTGGCACGCTGTACCAATTCATGCCTTCAGTAAGTTTCCCACAAAAGGAAGCTCATTCGAGATGAGCCGGATCACATCTTTGAAATCATCAAATTGATAAAGTGTTCCCCAAAGCGATCGGCCATCTTTACCCAAATGCAGATTCGCGTTGGCAAAGAATCCCCATCAGCTGAGAGCACTTTGCCCGACTCGATGGACCGTGAGAACAGGATCTTTGAGCGACATTTTGTCTGTAACTATGAAGTGTTTGCTGAATACCTTGGATAAAGTCAGTGAGAGGTCGAACGATGAATATGCCCCGGACGTGCAAGTGGCCAAGCCCCATTAATGGAGAGATTCACCATTCTTCGGATTTAAGCTGCTATATCATGCCAGGCAGAACAGGTGTCAATAAATATACAAGGTAAGGATACATCCGTCCAGAGTGCAATGAAAGGCCATCTCCGTGTTATGAACTTTCTACCAACAACGAAACGAGGAAGAGTTTCACAAGTTGTACGAGGAATCGGAGGGCTTATCAGAAAGGCCAGTACTACCTGGGAGTACAGCTCTACCAAGGAAAATTGACAAAGGCACACAGACACACAATTTCTCTTCTGTAGAAGAGCACTTCCGGCAGAAATTCTATGACGTCCTTGACATTCTGGATCAAGAGCTTGGCAGAAGATTTGAGGAAAAGGCCTGCAACTCTTCCAGGATGGAAAACCTTCTTGTCGAAGCTACGAATAGGGACTATTCCAGAATTCCCAAATTAAGTGAAGACCAGTACAGAAATGACATCGATCTTGAACGTCTCGGCCTCCAGCCACAAATGTTACCCGATCTTGCAGGATCGGACATGGTAGTTGTCTGTGTAACGAGCATGGAGGCCATATGCCAGCCCATGACTACGGATGCAGTCAATAAGAAGCTCTTTACAGAAGTCCACAAAATTGTCAAACTGTACTACACAGAGCCATTCACCTGGGCAACATCCGAGCAAAGTCACCTGCAAAACCCACTTTATATGACATATCTACGCCCCTGGTACATACTTACAAAACCCCATAACGAGTATCTCTCGCCATCCTGGGTCATTAGTTGGAGACCCAGGGAACCTTAATTGGAGACCCAGAGAACATTAGTTGGAGACCCAGGGAACATTAGTTGGAGACCCAGGGAACCTTAATTGGAGACCCAGAGAACATTAGTTGGAGACCCAGAGAACATTAGTTGAAGACCCAGGGAACATTAGTTGGAGACTCAGGGAACATTAGTTGGAGACCCAGGGAACATCAGTTGGAGACCCAGGGAACATTAGTTGGAGACCCAGGGAACATTAGTTGGAGACCAAGGGAACATTAGTTGGAGACCCAGGGAACATTAGTTGGAGACCCTGGGAACATTAGTTGGAGACCCAGGGAACATTAGTTGGAGACCCAGAGAACATTAGTTGGAGACCCAGGGAACATTAGTTGGAGACCCAGAGAACATGAGTTGGAGACCCAGAGAACATTAGTTGAAGACCCAGGGAACATTAGTTGGAGACCCAGGGAACATCAGTTGGAGACCCAGGGAACATTAGTTGGAGACCCAGAGAACATTAGTTGGAGACCTAGGGAACATTAGTTGGAGACCCAGGGAACATTAGTTGGAGACCCAGGGGAACATTAGTTGGAGACCCAGGGAACATTAGTTGGAGACCCAGAGAACATTAGTTGGAGACCCAGGGAACATTAGTTGGAGACCCAGAGAACATTAGTTGGAGACCCAGGGAACATTAGTTGGAGACCCAGAGAACATTAGTTGGAGACCCAGGGAACATTAGTTGGAGACCCAGGGAACATTAGTTGGAGACCCAGGGAACATTAGTTGGAGACCCAAGGAACATTAGTTGGAGACCCAGGGAACATTAGATGGAGACCCAGGGAACATTAGTTGGAGACCCAGGGAACATTAGTTGGAGACCCAGGGAACATTAGTTGGAGACCCAGGGAACATTAGTTGGAGACCCAGAGAACATTAGTTGGAGACCCAGGGAACATTAGTTGGAGACCCAGAGAACATTAGTTGGAGACCCAGGGAACATTAGTTGGAGACCCAGAGAACATTAGTTGGAGACCCAGAGAACATTAGTTGGAGACCCAGGGAACATTAGTTGGAGACCCAGGGAACATGAGTTGGAGACTCAGGGAACATTAGTTGGAGATACAGGGAACATTAGTTGGAGACCCAGGGAACATTAGTTGGAGACCCAGAGAACATTAGTTGGAGACCCAGGGAACATTAGTTGGAGACCCAGGGAACATTAGTTGGAGACCCAGAGAACATTAGTTGGAGACCCAGGGAACATGAGTTGGAGACCCAGGGAACATTAGTTGGAGACTCAGGGAACATTAGTTGGAGACCCAGGGAACATTAGTTGGAGACCCAGGGAACATCATTTGGAGACCCAGGGAACATCAGTTGGAGACCCAGGCAACATCAGTTGGAGACCCAAGGAACATTAGTTGGAGACCTAGGGAACATTAGTTGGAGACCCAGGGAACATCAGTTGGAGACCCAGGGAACATCATTTGGAGACCCAGGGAACATCATTTGGAGACCCAGGGAACATTAGTTGGAGACCCAGGGAACATTAGTTGGAGACCCAGGGAACATCAGTTGGAGACCCAGGGAACATCAGTTGGAGACCCAGGGAACATTAGTTGGAGACCCAGGGAACATTAGTTGGAGACCCAGGGAACATTAGTTGGAGACCCAGGGAACATTAGTTGGAGACCCAGGGAACATGAGTTGGAGACCCAGAGAACATTAGTTGGAGACCCAGGGAACATTAGTTGGAGACACAGGAAGCATTAGTTGGAGACACAGGGAACATTAGTTGGAGACCCAGGGAACATTAGTTGGAGACCCAGGGAACATTAGTTGGAGACCCAAGGAACATGAGTTGGAGACCCAGGGAACATGAGTTGGAGACCCAGGGAACATGAGTTGGAGACCCAGGGAACATTAGTTGGAGACCCAGGGAACATTAGTTGGAGACCCAGGGAACATTAGTTGGAGACCCAGATAACATGAGTTGGAGACCCAGGGAACATTAGTTGGAGACCCAGGGAACATTAGTTGGAGACCCAGGGAACATGAGTTGGAGACCCAGGGAACATTAGTTGGAGACCCAGGGAACATTAGTTGGAGACCCAGGGAACATCCGTCTTTCATCAATTTACCTTTATCTTTCTTTCCCCTTTCAACTCTTTAAAGAGAAAAAGGAGATTCTGAAAAAAATCCATCTTGTTATCGACTAGAATATGTTTAGGTAGGTTTAGGTAGGCCTGGCTCAATGATGATCAGGATGTTTAGGTGGGTATGCACATCATTAAGATTTCTACTCTTCATTCTCAAAACCCGACCAACTCATCGTCCACAACCTTAGTTGCATCCAAAGGTCATTCAAGTTGTGTCTGAAGGTCACACAATGAGAGAGGAGGGAGGAGAAAGAGAGAAAGAGAGAGAGAACCACAGAGCATTACCATGAAAGAAAGAACCACCTTTAGAGGTCATTGAATTGGATCAGGAGAAAACCCCAGAGGAACTGTTTTCAGCAATCTTTCTGAAGGACAGAGGGGGAATATGAACGGATTAGAAGGAAAACGGCGAAATAGTGGAGGAATTGCTAAAATACGAGGGATTTGATGAAATCGAGATAGGAAAACATATCGGACTCTTCAGTGTGAGAACAGGACATAGAGAAATCCCATTACCTGTTCTTGAGTGTGAGAACAGGACATAGAGAAACCCCATTACCTGTTCTTGAGTGTGAGAACAGGACATAGAGAAATCCCATTACCTGTTCTTTAGCGTGAGAACAGGACATAGAGAAATCCCATTACCTGTTCTTGAGTGTGAGAACAGGACATAGAGAAATCCCATTACCTGTTCTTGAGTGTGAGAACAGGACATAGAGAAATCCCATTACCTGTTCTTGAGAGTGAGAACAGGACATAGAGAAATCCCATTACCTGTTCTTGAGCGTGAGAACAGGACATAGAGAAATCCCATTACCTGTTCTTGAGTGTGAGAACAGGACATAGAGAAATCCCATAACCTGTTCTTGAGTGTGAGAACAGGACATAGAGAAACCACTTTTCGCACTTGTGTTAGTGTTGAAAAACCACTTTTCGCACTTGTGTTGGTGCAGGAAACCACTTTGGCACTTGTATTAGTGTGGAAAAAACACTTTTCGCACTTGTGTTAGTGTTGAAAAATCACTTTTCGCACTTGTGTTAGTGTTAAAAAACCACTTTTCGCACTTGTGTTAGTGTTGAAAAACCACTTTTCGCACTTGTGTTGGTGCAGGAAACCACTTTTGCACTTGTATTAGTATGGAAAAAACACTTTTCGCACTTGTGTTAGTGTTGAAAAACCACTTTTCGCACTTGTGTTAGTGTTGAAAAACCACTTTTCGCACTTTTGTTAGTGTTGAAAAACCACTTTTCGCACTTGTGTTGGTGCAGGAAACCACTT
>NC_136269.1:144949375-145125992 GCF_964187855.1 Myxine glutinosa | reverse complement strand
CACTTTTCGCACTTGTGTTAGTGTTGAAAAACCACTTTTCGCACTTGTGTTGGTGCAGGAAACCACTTTTGCACTTGTATTATTGTGGAAAAAACACTTTTTGCACTTGTGATAGTTTGAAAAACCACTTTTCGCACTTGTGTTAGTGTTGAAATACCACTTTTCGCACTTGTGTTGTTGCAGGAAACCACTTTTGCACTTGTATTAGTGTGGAAAAAACACTTTTCGCACTTGTGTTATTGTTGAAAAACCACTTTTCGCACTTGTGTTAGTGTTGAAAAACCACTTTTCGCACTTGTGTTGGTGCAGGAAACCAATTTTGCACTTGTATTAGTGTTGAAAAACCACTTTTCGCACTTGTGTTAGTGTTGTAAAACCACTTTTCGCACTTGTGTTGGTGCAGGAAACCACTTTTGCACTTGTATTAGTGTGGAAAAAACACTTTTCGCACTTGTGTTAGTGTTGAAAAACCACTTTTCGCACTTGTGTTAGTGTTGAAAAACCACTTTTTGCACTTGTGTTGGTGCAGCAAACCACTTTTGCACTTGTATTAGTGTGGAAACAACACTTTACGCACTTGTGTTAGTGTTGAAAAACCACTTTTCGCACTTGTGTTAGTGTTGAAAAACCACTTTTCGCACTTGTGTTGGTGCAGGAAACCACTTTTGCACTTGTATTAGTGTGGAAAAAACACTTTTTGCACTTGTGATAGTGTTGAAAAACCACTTTTCGCACTTGTGTTAAGTGTTGAAAAACCACTTTTCGCACTTGTGTTTGTGCAGGAAACCACTTTTGCACTTGTATTAGTGTGGAAAAACCACTTTTCGCACTTGTGCTAGTGTTGAAAAACCACTTTTCGCACTTGTGTTAGTGTTGAAAAACCACTTTTCGCACTTGTGTTAGTGTTGAAAAACCACTTTTCGCACTTGTGTTGGTGCAGGAAACCACTTTTGCACTTGTATTAGTGTGGGGAAAACACTTTTCGCACTTGTGTTAGTGTTGAAAAACCCCTTTTCGCACTTGTGTTAGTGTTGAAAACCCACTTTTCGAACTTGTGTTGGTGCAGGAAACCACTTTTGCACTTGTATTAGTGTGGAAAAAACACTTTTTGCACTTGTGATAGTGATGAAAAACCACTTTTCGCACTTGTGTTAGTGTTGAAAAACTACTTTTCGCACTTGTGTTGGTGCAGGAAAACACTTTTGCACTTGTATTAGTGTGGAAAAACCACTTTTCGCACTTGTGTTAGTGTTGAAAAACCACTTTTCGCACTTGTGTTAGTGTTGAAAAACCACTTTTCGCACTTGTGTTGGTGCAGGAAACCACTTTTGCACTTGTGTTAGTGTGGAAAAACCACTTTTCGCACTTGTGTTAGTGTTGAAAAACCACTTTTCGCACTTGTGTTGGTGCAGGAAACCACTTTTGCACTTGTATTAGTGTGGAAAAAACACTTTTTGCACTTGTGATAGTGTTGAAAAACCACTTTTCGCACTTGTGTTAGTGTTGGAAAACCACTTTTCGCACTTGTGTTGGTGCAGGAAACCACTTTTGCACTTGTATTAGTGTGGAAAAACCACTTTTCGCACTTGTGTTAGTGTTGAAAACCCACTTTTCGAACTTGTGTTGGTGCAGGAAACCACTTTTGCACTTGTATTAGTGTGGAAAAAACACTTTTGCACTTGTGATAGTGTTGAAAAACCACTTTTCGCACTTGTGTTAGTGTTGAAAAACCACTTTTCGCACTTGTGTTGGTGCAGGAAACCACTTTTGCACTTGTATTAGTGTGGAAAAAACACTTTTTGCACTTGTGTTAGTGTTGAAAAACCACTTTTCGCACTTGCGTTAGTGTTGAAAAACCACTTTTCGCACTTGTGTTGGTGTAGGAAACCACTTTTGCACTTGTATTAGTGTGGAAAAAACACTTTTTGCACTTGTGATAGTGTTGAAAAACCACTTTTCGCACTTGTGTTAGTGTTGAAAATCCACTTTTCGCACATGTGTTAGTGTTGAAACACCACTTTTCGCACTTGTGTTGGTGCAGGAAACCACTTTTTGCACTTGTTTTGGTGCAGGAAACCACTTTTGCACTTGTATTAGTGTGGAAAAAACACTTTTTTCCCAGGACCCAGGGAACATCAGTTGGAGACCCAGGGAACATCAGTTGGAGACCCAGGGAACATTAGTTGGAGACCCAGGGAACATTAGTTGGAGACCCAGGGAACATCAGTTGGAGACCCAGGGAACATTAGTTGGAGACCCAGGGAACATTCGTTGGAGACCCAAGGAACATTAGTTGGAGACCCAGAGAACATTAGTTGGAGACCCAGGGAACATTAGTTGGAGACCCAGAGAACATTAGTTGGAGACCCAGGGAACATTAGTTGGAGACCCAGAGAACATTAGTTGGAGACCCAGGGAACATTAGTTGGAGACCCAGAGAACATGGGTTGGAGACCCAGGGAACATGGGTTGGAGACCCAGGGAACATTAGTTGGAGACCCAGGGAACATGGGTTGGAGACCCAGGGAACATTAGTTGGAGACCCAGGGAACATGGGTTGGAGACCCAGGGAACATGGGTTTGAGACCCAGGGAACATTAGTTGGAGACCCAGCGAACATGGGTTGGAGACCCAGGGAACATTAGTTGGAGACCCAGGGAACATTAGTTGGAGACCCAGGGAACATCCGTCTTTCATCAATTTACCTTTATCTTTCTTTCCCCTTTCAACCCTTTAAAGAGAAAAAGGAGATTCTGAAAAAAAATCCATCTAGTTATCGACTAGAATATGTTTAGGTAGGTTTAGGTAGGCCTGGCTCAATGATGATCAGGATGTTTAGGTAGGTATGCACATCATTAAGATTTCTACTCTTCATTCTCAAAACTCGACCAACTCATAGTCCACAACCTTAGTTGCATCCAAAGGTCATTCAAGTTGTGTCTGAAGGTCACACAATGAGAGAGGAGGGAGGAGAAAGAGAGAAAGAGAGAGAGAACCACAGAGCATTGCCATGAAAGAAAGAACCACCTTTAGAGGTCATTGAATTGGATCAGGAGAAAACACCAGAGGAACTGTTTTCAGCAATCTTTCAGAAGGACAGAGGGGGAATATGAACGATTAGAAGGAAAACGGCGAAATAGTGGAGGAATTGCTAAAATACGAGGGATTTGATGAAATCCAGATAGGAAAACAGATCGGACTCTTCAGTGTGAGAACAGGACATAGAGAAATCCCATTACCTGTTCTTGAGTGTGAGAACAGGACATAGAGAAATCCCATTACCTGTTCTTGAGTGTGAGAACAGGACATAGAGAAATCCCATTACCTGTTCTTTAGCGTGAGAACAGGACATAGAGAAATCCCATTACCTGTTCTTGAGTGTGAGAACAGGACATAGAAAAATCCCATTACCTGTTCTTGAGTGTGAGAACAGGACATAGAGAAATCCCATTACCTGTTCTTGAGTGTGAGAACAGGACATGGAGAAATCCCATTACCTGTTCTTTAGCGTGAGAACGGGAGATAGAGAAATCCCATTACCTGTTCTTGAGTGTGAGAACAGGACATAGAGAAATCCCATTACCTGTTCTTGAGTGTGAGAACAGGACATAGAGAAATTCCATTACCTGTTCTTGAGAGTGAGAACAGGACATAGAGAAAATCCCATTACCTGTTCTTGATTGTTGCTTACTTGTGCTTTCTGAAATGGACGTCACATTGGCGATCAAGTGAGTTTTGTGACGTTTAAGTGATGGAATGTGAGTTTTGTGACGTTTAAGTGATGGAATGTGATTTTTGTGACGTTTAAGTGAGGGAATGTGAGTTTTGTGACGTTTAAGTGATGGCATCTGAGTTTTGTGACATTTAAGTGATGGAATGTGATTTCTGTGACGTCTAAGTGAGGGAATGTGAGTTTTGTGACGTTTAAGTGATGGACTGTGAGTTTTGTGACGTTTAAGTGATGGAATGTGATTTTTGTGACGTTTAAGTGATGGAATGTGAGTTTTGTAACGTTTAAGTGAAGGAATGTGAGTTGTGTGACGTTTAAGTGATGGAATGTGAGTTTTGTGACGCTCACAATGCTTCCACTACAGAGTTCCACTGCAGAGAGTAAAGAAGAGAGAGGGAGAAGAGGTGAAAAATGAAGTTAGCAAGTAAAATGGTTGAGTTTGGAAAGGTTAATGGGAGTAATAAAGATCATGAGTCAGAATTTGGGATGACAAGCGCAATGCTTGCTTTTGAAGTCCTGCAGGTATAGAGTGAGACAAAACAGCTTTTGGAAGGTGGTTCGATCGACGGAAGAAGCGAGGAATAAAAGAGTTAATGTGTGAAATTGCATATACCAACATACCATAAATTGCATACCAACGTTCAATAGATCTTCCTCTACAAGAGGCAAATGTATAAGCTTCAAGAGCCCCCCCCCCCCATGGACCCCAATCTATACCCCAATCACAAACTGTCACACGTGTAAGCTTCAGGTTCTAATGCTTGAATAGAAATTAGTTTAAAATTATTGGAGAAGGTGTACGATGACTAGGCAGATGCGTAGTCCATTTCATCAAAGCGAAGTTTTCCTGACCTGGTCGTCGTGTCTTTTGGTCATGTTGTGTGTGTATATATATATATTTATTATTTATATATATAGATACAGTCACGTGAAAAAGTAAGTACACCCCATGTAAAGTTTTGACTTTTTCAACATATTTCAACATACAGCTATTTGATCTTCATTTCAACAATATTGATAGATAAAGGTGATATAATATAACAAATATCATGAAACATTTACATTTTGTAGTCCATTGTATAATTTAAATAAACATAAATGCAAATTTCGCATGTGGAAAAAGTAAGTACACCCCTACATGTATGACTACTTCAAATACCTAAAATTCGAATCAGGTGCACCAGCTCAGGTGCAAATGATTAGAACATCGTTAGAGAGGATCTTGGAGGAACCTGTCTTATTTAAACCTCAGACATTTAGTTTGGTTTGCTCTTTGTTGTTGAGGTGTGCGGCGTCACCATGCCTAGATCAAAAGAGCTCTCTGAGGCCTTCATAAAGAAGGTTATAGATGCCTACGAGTCTGGGAAGGGATTTAAAAGGATCTCTAAACAATTTGAATTCAATCATTCGACTGTCCGGAAGATCATCTACAAGTGGAGAAGATTCCAAACAACTGCCAACTTGTTCAGGCCAGGCCGCCCCAGCAAGTTCAGCCCGAGAGCAGACCGCAAGATGCTGAAAGAAGTCTCTAAGAACCCCAGAATGTCAACACGGGACCTACAGGTAGCTCTTGCCACTGTTGATGTCAAAGTGCACGAGTCTACCATTAGAAAGAGGCTGCACAAATTTGATCTACATGGGAGGTGTGCCAGGAGGAAACCTTTGCTGTCCAGAAAGAACATCAGGGCAAGACTAAAGTTTGCCAATGAACACCTTGGCAAAGACCAGCACTTCTGGAACAATGTGCTCTGGACAGATGAGTCAAAGGTTGAGCTATTTGGCCACAGCACCAGAAGACATGTTTGGCGAAAACCAAAGACAGCATTTGACCACAAGAACCTGATAACAACTGTAAAGCATGGTGGTGGAAATATTATGGTTTGGGGCAGCTTTGCTGCATCAGGGCCTGGGCAGCTCACCATCATAGAATCCACTATGAATTCTTCATTGTACCAGAGGGAGCTTGAGGATAATGTGAGGGCATCTGTCGGAAAGTTGAATCTCAACCGAAGGTGGACCTTGCAACATGACAATGACCCTGAACATACCAGTAAATCCACCAAGGAATGGCTGAAAAGAAAGAAATGGAGGGTTCTGGAATGGCCAAGTTAAAGCCCGGATCTAAATCCCATCGAGATGTTGTGGGGGGATTTGAAACGAGCTGTGCATGCAAGAAACCCCTCAAACATCGCACAGCTGAAAGAATTCTGCATGGAGGAGTGGGCAAAAATTTCTCCCAGTCGATGTCAGAGACTGGTAGACAGTTATAAGAAACGCCTACTTGAGGTTGTTTCTGCCAAAGGGGGCAATACCACCTATAGAGCCAAGGGTGTACTTACTTTTTCCATATGTGAAATTTGCATTTATTTTTATTTAAATTATACAATGGACTACAAAATGTAAATGTTTCATGATATTTGTTGTATTATATCACCTTTATCTGTCAATATTGTTGAAATGAAGATCAAATAGCTGAATATTGAAATATGTTGAAAAAGTCAAAACTTTACATGGGGTGTACTTACTTTTTCACGTGATTGTATATATGTGTGTATGTATGTATATATATATATATATATATATATATATATATATATATATATATATATATATATATATATATATATGTATGTTTTAGATATTTCTTTTAATCCTGACAAATCCCACAATCTCTCTCCAAAAGGACCACATGGCAAACCCTCCTTTCTACAATCATAAGAATCCTCTTTGAAGAGGTTAATCGCTCAAACTTTTAGGTTTCACTGTCCACGTGACCATTCTTGGGTAAAGCGCATTTCTAAGTTGGCCTCCAAAGGTAGCCGCCTCCGTTGTGAAAGATCCTTCCTTGGCACACCTGCAAGTCCTTCATCTGCGGCATGGTGTAGTACTTCTCTCCCCTCTGGGCTGGCACCTCTCCCACACACCTTGCTAAGCTTGATGCCATGGAAACAAAGGCCTTCAAGATTATTGGCATGTCCTATGCTGAAGCCGACTCGGTGGGCCCATCACTTTCCCATCGCGGACGGGTCCACTGCCTTTCTATCTTCTTCCGCTTCCTTTCCGGTCTTGCATGAACGTGATGCTATCCTAGGGAACAGGCCTTCAGTGGGTAGTCACGGTGCATGTAGTTACAAAATCATGACGCCATGAGGAAGTAGAAACTCGCAGCTGTGCTCACGGTGGAGAAGGCCACACGATGGTTATGCCCATTGGAATGGAGTCCATTGTGGTGAAAATGGCAAATAACTGAGGGAATGTCGGGCCTAAGCAGAGGAAGAGAGCAAAGACTGGAGAAGGGTTCACTTTGTGATTCACTTGACTTCAAAACAGGAAGATGGGAAGAAGAGGCAGCGAGTCACAGAGGGAAGTCCCATTCCATGTATAGTTACATCTATCTATAATTCCAGTAATCTCTGTGTGTGTGTGTGTGTCTGTGTGTGTGTGTGTGTGTGTGTGTGTGTGTGTTTGTCTGTGACCGCTGTTTCTCGACAACTACCGGTCCGATATACTTGAAACTTGCCAGGTATATTGCTGGGGACCCGAGGATGTGCCTTTTCAAGGTTTCATATTAATCGGAGAAGTAGTTACCGAGCTATGGCGATTTCTTTACCAAACTCCGCAAGCCGTTCGCTTTGGACCAAACCATTTCATGTAAATAGAGGGGGGGGGGTTCTGTGGCCGTTGCGAATGGACCAAACCATTTCATGTAAATAGAGGGGGGGTTCTGTGGTCGTTACTGCCACGTGGTTTCAAAGTTTTTTTTTGTTGTTGTTGTTTGCACGCATGCTTTTTTGCACGCACGTACGGGCACCCACGTACGGGCACGTCCTAGTCTATCTATAATTCCAGTAATCTCTGTGTGTATGTCTGTGTGTCTGTGACCGCTGTTTCTCGACAACCACGGGTCCGATATACTTGAAACTTGCCAGGTATATTGCTGGGGACCTGAGGATGTGCCTTTTCAAGGTTTCATATTAATCGGAGAAGTAGTTACCGAGCTATGTCCAAAAAACGATTCAACCAATCAGAGAGCAGCGAGCTATCACGTGTGCCGAACGTGGCGAACAGACTCTGCCTCGGACGGCACATTTGAGAGCGTATTCATTTATTTCACGTTGGCAAACTATGTTGGCGCTATGTTGGCGTTAAACTATGTTTTAAAACTAATTAAAACTAATTTGCGATTCATCGTAACTGCGATATGCGACCTTCCGGACAGTCAAATGAGGACGTCACTTCCGGACTTACGGATAGTCATAGTGACGACGTACTGATGCTGAACGTGGCGAGCAGACGCTGCCTCGGACGGCACATTTGAGAGCGTATTCATTTATTTGACGTTGCAATCTGTGTTGATTGTTGTAAGGTACGATCGATTGTAGTACACGTTTATAATAACTCTGCCGATACAGGCCCGATTAACTGCAGCGCCATCCGAGCTGCGGCGTCGGGACGATACATTCATTGTACGGTCACATCACGCACTTACGGGCACGCCCATGGGCCCATGGGCACGCCCATGCATGCATGGGCGAAGACTTTTTTTTTCTTTTTTTTGGCAAGGAACGGGCACCCACGTACGGGCACGTCCTAGTATTAATGATTATACTTGGTGGGTAAATGAGGTCAAAGAAGATGACACGAGGACTGGAAGATACCAAGTTGAAATGGGACAGGGGGTGGGACAAATGGGACAAATGGGACAAATGGGACAGGGGGTGGGACAAATGGGACAAATGGGACAAATGGGACAAAAGGGACAGGGGGTGTAGCTTTGGACATGTGGTTTTCCCTGAACAAGATTTCACAACTCCAAACTTGCAACAGCAACCACAACTTTCACAACACTGGCAGAAAAACAACTCAAGGTGATGTCTTGTGTGTTATATGATCAGCTGAATGTTATATGATATTGTGTTGTCCTGTTTATTGTATGATCAGCTGAATGTTATATGATATTGTGTTGTCCTGTTTATTGTATGATCAGCTGAATGTTATATGATATTGTGTTGTCCTGTTTATTGTACGATTAGCTGAATGTAATATGATATTGTGTTGTCCTGTTTATTGTACGATTAGCTGAATGTTATATGATATTGTGTTGTCCTGTTTATTGTATGATCAGCTGAATGTTATATGATATTGTGTTGTCCTGTTTATTGTATGATTAGCTGAATTTAGCTCTTTCACGAGCCTCGATTCAGTATACAAAAAAAAAAAAAAAAAAACGTTATATGATATTGTGTTGTCCTGTTTATTGTACGATCAGCTGAATGTTATATGATATTGTGTTGTCCTGTTTATTGTATGATCAGCTGAATGTTATATAATATTGTGTTGTCCTGTTTATTGTACGATCAGCTGAATGTTATATGATATTGTGTTGTCCTGTTTATTGTATGATCAGCTGAATGTTATATGATATTGTGTTGTCCTGTTTATTGTATGATCAGCTGAATGTTATATGATATTGTGTTGTCCTGTTTATTGTTTGATCAGCTGAATGTTATATGATATTGTGTTGTCCTGTTTATTGTATGATCAGCTGAATGTTATATGATATTGTGTTGTCCTGTTTATTGTACGATCAGCTGAATGTTATATGATATTGTGTTGTCCTGTTTATTGTATGATCAGCTGAATGTTATATGATATTGGTTTTTTTTGTTTATTGTATGATCAGCTGAATGTTATATGATATTGTGTTGTCCTGTTTATTGTATGATCAGCTGAATGTTATATGATATGTGTTGTCCTGTTTATTGTATGATCAGCTGAATGTTATATGATATTGTGTTGTCCTGTTTATTGTATGATCAGATGAATGTTATGAATGTTGTTGAATGTTGATGAATGTTGTCCTGTATATGATATTGTGTTGTCCTGTTTATTGTACGATCAGCTGAATGTTATATGATATTGTGTTGTCCTGTTTATTGTATGATCAGCTGAATGTTATATGATATTGTGTTGTCCTGTTTATTGTACGATCAGCTGAATGTTATATGATATTGGGTTGTCCTGTTTATTGTATGATCAGCTGAATGTTATATGATATTGGGTTGTCCTGTTTATTGTATGATCAGCTGAATGTTATATTATATTGTGTTGTCCTGTTTATTGTATGATCAGCTGAATGTTATATGATATTGGGTTGTCCTGTTTATTGTATGATCAGCTGAATGTTATATGATATTGGGTTGTCCTGTTTATTGTATGATCAGCTGAATGTTATATTATATTGGGTTTTTTTGTTTATTGTATGATCAGCTGAATGTTATATGATATTGTGTTGTCCTGTTTATTGTATGATCAGCTGAATGTTATATGATATTGTGTTGTCCTGTTTATTGTATGATCAGCTGAATGTTGTATGATATTGTGTTGTCCTGTTTATTGTACGATCAGCTGAATGTTATATGATATTGTGTTGTCCTGTTTATTGAACGATCAGCTGAATGTTATATGATATTGTGTTGTCCTGTTTATTGTATGATCAGCTGAATGTTATATGATATTGTGTTGTCCTGTTTATTGTACGATCAGCTGAATGTTATATGATATTGTGTTGTCCTGTTTATTGTATGATCAGCTGAATGTTATATGATATGTGTTGTCCTGTTTATTGTATGATCAGCTGAATGTTGAATGATATTGTGTTGTCCTGTTTATTGTACGATCAGCTGAATGTTATATGATATTGTGTTGTCCTGTTTATTGTACGATCAGCTGAATGTTATATGATATTGTGTTGTCCTGTTTATTGTACGATCAGCTGAATGTTATATGATATTGTGTTGTCCTGTTTTGTATGATCAGCTGAATGTTATATGATATTGTGTTGTCCTGTTTATTGTACGATCAGCTGAATGTTATATGATATTGTGTTGTCCTGTTTATTGTACGATCAGCTAAATGTTATATGATATTGTGTTGTCCTGTTTATTGTACGATTTGCTGAATGTTATATGATATTGGGTTTTTTTGTTTATTGTATGATCAGCTGAATGTTATATGATATTGTGTTGCCCTGTTTATTGTACTATCAGCTGAATGTTATATGATATGTGTTGTCCTGTTTATTGTACGATCAGCTGAATGTTATATGATATTGTGTTGTCCTGTTTATTGTACGATCAGCTGAATGTTATATGATATTGTGTTGTCCTGTTTATTGTACGATCAGCTGAATGTTATATGATATTGTGTTGTCCTGTTTGTTGTACGATCAGCTGAATGTTATATGATATTGTGTTGTCCTGTTTATTGTACGATCAGCTGAATGTTATATGATATTGTGTTGTCCTGTTTATTGTATGATCAGCTGAATGTTATATGATATTGTGTTGTCCTGTTTATTGTACGATCAGCTGAATGTTATATGATATGTGTTGTCCTGTTTATTGTATGATCAGCTGAATGTTATATGATATTGTGTTGTCCTGTGTATTGTACGATCAGCTGAATGTTATATGATATTGTGTTGTCCTGTCTATTGTATGATCAGCTGAATGTTATATGATATTGTGTTGTCCTGTCTATTGTATGATCAGCTGAATGTTATATGATATTGTGTTGTCCTGTTTATTGTACGATCAGCTGAATGTTATATGATATTGTGTTGTCCTGTTTATTGTACGATCAGCTGAATGTTATATGATATTGTGTTGTCCTGTTTATTGTACGATCAGCTGAATGTTATATGATATTGTGTTGTCCTGTTTAATGTATGATCAGCTGAATGTTATATGATATTGTGTTGTCCTGTTTATTGTACGATCAGCTGAATGTTATATGATATTGTGTTGTCCTGTTTATTGTATGATCAGCTGAATGTTATATGATATTGTGTTGTCCTGTTTATTGTACGATCAGCTGAATGTTATATGATATTGGGTTGTCCTGTTTATTGTACGATCAGCTGAATGTTATATGATATTGGGTTGTCCTGTTTATTGTATGATCAGCTGAATGTTATATGATATTGTGTTGTCCTGTTTATTGTACGATCAGCTGAATGTTATATGATATGTGTTGTCCTGTTTATTGTATTATCTACTAAATGTGGGGAGGAGGGGTTACGGAAGGATAGCAGAGTAAAGGTTATGGACCAGATAGGGGTGGGGTGGAGGGAACGATAACAAAAGTAAGGATGTGGGAGGAGAGAACCTAGGCAAGGATAACAACGTCAGGGTGATGGGACAGATAAGTGTGGGGTAAGGATGGCTGAAGGATAACAGGGTAAGAGTGATGTGAAGCGTAAATTATTTGATTGCAGGTTATCCCTGAGTGAGATCCTCTCCAAAAGCTAAGATTACCACACCTGGTCCGCTTTGTCTGATTGTTGCTTATTTGTTGTTTATTTGTTGTATTGTTAATTGTTAAGTGAACCTCATCCTTTGTCCTCTTATCTGCACCTACTCAGTCCTGTTCAAGCATCAATTTGAAGTTTGTCATTAACGAGGCATCGGCCAGACCATGTGATCATGAGTCTTAATCTTGTTTGTTCTTTCTTCTCTCCTTTACTTCCTTCCTTCTTTCTCATCTTTTCACATATTCTTCCTCTAACAACTCAAACGATGTTTACTCCCCTCTCTCCCTTTTCCTGTTTGTTCATTCCCTTGCTAGTTTTTCCCGTCTGCCATCGACATGATTCACCATCGAATGACTGCAAATTGATCCCAGGCGAACCTACAGTATACGAAGCTATATGAGGAGCAAATGAAGGAAACAGGACTTTGTACATTAGAAAGGAGATGATTACGAGGGAATTTGATTGAGACGTTGAAGATAATGAAGGATGTGGATGGGATACGTTCAGTGGAGATTTTCAGCAAAATGGGCAGTGATAGCACTCGGGGACTTGAGGGTAAATAAGTTAGGGATGGTGGGCAGTGTTAGGACCAGGGACATAGCTTGAGGGTAAATAGGTTAGGAATGGTGGGCAGTGATAGGACCAGGGGACATAGCTTGAGGGTAAATAGGTTAGGGATGGTGGGCAGTGATAGGACCAGGGACATAGCTTGAGGGTAAATAGGTTAGGGATGGTGGGCAGTGATAGGACCAGGGACATAGCTTGAGGGTAAATAGGTTAGGGATGGTGGGCAGTGATAGGACCAGGGGACATAGCTTGAGGGTAAATAGGTTAGGGATGGTGGGCAGTGTTAGGACTCGGAGACTTGAGGGTAAATAAGTTAGGGATGGTGGGCAGTGTTAGGACCAGGGGCCATAGCTTGAGGGTAAATAGGTTAGGGATGGTGGGCAGTGATAGGACCAGGGGACATAGCTTGAGGGTAAATAGGTTAGGGATGGTGGGCAGTGTTAGGACTCGGAGACTTGAGGATAAATAAGTAAGGGATGGTGGGCAGTGTTAGGACTCGGAGACTTGAGGATAAATAAGTAAGGGATGGTGGGCAGTGTTAGGACCAGGGGCCATAGCTTGAGGGTAAATAGGTTAGGGATGGTGGGCAGTGATAGGACCAGGGACATAGCTTGAGGGTAAATAGGTTAGGGATGGTGGGCAGTGATAGGACCAGGGGACATAGCTTGAGGGTAAATAAGTTAGGGATGGTGGGCAGTGTTAGGACCAGGGGCCATAGCTTGAGGGTAAATAGGTTAGGGATGGTGGGCAGTGATAGGACACGGGGACTTGAGGGTAAATAAGTTAGGGATGGTGGGCAGTGATAGGACCAGGGGACATAGCTTGAGCGTAAATAAGTTAGGGATGGTGGGCAGTGTTAGGACCAGGGGACATAGCTTGAGGGTAAATAGGTTAGGGATGGTGGGCAGTGTTAGGACGCGGAGACTTGAGGGTAAATAAGTTAGGGATGGTGGGCAGTGTTAGGACCAGGGGCCATAGCTTGAGGGTAAATAGGTTAGGGATGGTGGGCAGTGATAGGACTCGGGGACTTGAGGGTAAATAAGTTAGGGATGGTGGGCAGTGTTAGGACCAGGGGACATAGCTTGAGGGTAAATAGGTTAGGGATGGTGGGCAGTGATAGGACCAGGGGACTTGAGGGTAAATAAGTTAGGGATGGTGGGCAGTGATAGGACCAGGGGACAATGCTTGAGGGTAAATAGGTTAGGGATGGTGGGCAGTGATAGGACCAGGGGACATAGCTTGAGGGTAAATAAGTTAGGGATGGTGGGCAGTGTTAGGACCAGGGGCCATAGCTTGAGGGTAAATAGGTTAGGGATGGTGGGCAGTGATAGGACTCGGAGACTTGAGGGTAAATAAGTTAGGGATGGTGGGCAGTGTTAGGACCAGGGACATAGCTTGAGGGTAAATAGGTTAGGGATGGTGGGCAGTGATACGACTCGGAGACTTGAGGGTAAATAAGTTAGGGATGGTGGGCAGTGATAGGACCAGGGACATAGCTTGAGGGTAAATAGGTTAGGGATGGTGGGCAGTGATAGGACCAGGGGACATAGCTTGAGGGTAAATAGGTTATGGATGGTGGGCAGTGTTAGGACCAGGGGACATAGCTTGAGGGTAAATAGGTTAGGGATGGTGGGCAGTGTTAGGACCAGGGGACATAGCTTGAGGGTAAATAGGTTAGGGATGGTGGGCAGTGATAGGACCAGGGACATAGCTTGAGGGTAAATAGGTTAGGGATGGTGGGCAGTGATAGGACCAGGGACATAGCTTGAGGGTAAATAGGTTAGGGATGGTGGGCAGTGTTAGGACCAGGGGACATAGCTTGAGGGTAAATAGGTTAGGGATGGTGGGCAGTGTTAGGACCAGGGGACATAGCTTGAGGGTAAATAGGTTAGGGATGGTGGGCAGTGATAGGACCAGGGACATAGCTTGAGGGTAAATAGGTTAGGGATGGTGGGCAGTGTTAGGACCAGGGGACATAGCTTGAGGGTAAATAGGTTAGGGATGGTGGGCAGTGTTAGGACCAGGGGACATAGCTTGAGGGTAAATAGGTTAGGGATGGTGGGCAGTGATAGGACTCGGAGACTTGAGGGTAAATAGGTTAGGGATGGTGGGCAGTGTTAGGACCAGGGGACATAGCTTGAGGGTAAATAGGTTAGTAATGGTGGGCAGTGTTAGGACCAGGGGCCATAGCTTGAGGGTAAATAGGTTAGGGATGGTGGGCAGTGATAGGACCAGGGACATAGCTTGAGGGTAAATAGGTTAGGGATGGTGGGCAGTGATAGGACCAGGGACATAGCTTGAGGGTAAATAGGTTAGGGATGGTGGGCAGTGATAGGACCAGGGGACATAGCTTGAGGGTAAATAGGTTAGGGATGGTGGGCAGTGTTAGGACTCGGAGACTTGAGGGTAAATAAGTTAGGGATGGTGGGCAGTGTTAGGACCAGGGGCCATAGCTTGAGGGTAAATAGGTTAGGGATGGTGGGCAGTGATAGGACCAGGGGAC
Organism: Myxine glutinosa; assembly: GCF_964187855.1. Classification (NCBI taxonomy): domain Eukaryota; kingdom Metazoa; phylum Chordata; class Myxini; order Myxiniformes; family Myxinidae; genus Myxine; species Myxine glutinosa. The sequence goes on along the minus strand of NC_136269.1, from coordinate 145,110,878 downwards.
ATAGCTTGAGGGTAAATAGGTTAGGGATGGTGGGCAGTGTTAGGACTCGGAGACTTGAGGATAAATAAGTAAGGGATGGTGGGCAGTGTTAGGACTCGGAGACTTGAGGATAAATAAGTAAGGGATGGTGGGCAGTGTTAGGACCAGGGGCCATAGCTTGAGGGTAAATAGGTTAGGGATGGTGGGCAGTGATAGGACCAGGGACATAGCTTGAGGGTAAATAGGTTAGGGATGGTGGGCAGTGATAGGACCAGGGGACATAGCTTGAGGGTAAATAAGTTAGGGATGGTGGGCAGTGTTAGGACCAGGGGCCATAGCTTGAGGGTAAATAGGTTAGGGATGGTGGGCAGTGATAGGACACGGGGACTTGAGGGTAAATAAGTTAGGGATGGTGGGCAGTGATAGGACCAGGGGACATAGCTTGAGCGTAAATAAGTTAGGGATGGTGGGCAGTGTTAGGACCAGGGGACATAGCTTGAGGGTAAATAGGTTAGGGATGGTGGGCAGTGTTAGGACTCGGAGACTTGAGGGTAAATAAGTTAGGGATGGTGGGCAGTGTTAGGACCAGGGGCCATAGCTTGAGGGTAAATAGGTTAGGGATGGTGGGCAGTGATAGGACTCGGGGACTTGAGGGTAAATAAGTTAGGGATGGTGGGCAGTGTTAGGACCAGGGGACATAGCTTGAGGGTAAATAGGTTAGGGATGGTGGGCAGTGATAGGACCAGGGGACTTGAGGGTAAATAAGTTAGGGATGGTGGGCAGTGATAGGACCAGGGGACAATGCTTGAGGGTAAATAGGTTAGGGATGGTGGGCAGTGATAGGACCAGGGGACATAGCTTGAGGGTAAATAAGTTAGGGATGGTGGGCAGTGTTAGGACCAGGGGCCATAGCTTGAGGGTAAATAGGTTAGGGATGGTGGGCAGTGATAGGACTCGGAGACTTGAGGGTAAATAAGTTAGGGATGGTGGGCAGTGTTAGGACCAGGGACATAGCTTGAGGGTAAATAGGTTAGGGATGGTGGGCAGTGATACGACTTGGAGACTTGAGGGTAAATAAGTTAGGGATGGTGGGCAGTGATAGGACCAGGGACATAGCTTGAGGGTAAATAGGTTAGGGATGGTGGGCAGTGATAGGACCAGGGGACATAGCTTGAGGGTAAATAGGTTATGGATGGTGGGCAGTGTTAGGACCAGGGGACATAGCTTGAGGGTAAATAGGTTAGGGATGGTGGGCAGTGTTAGGACCAGGGGACATAGCTTGAGGGTAAATAGGTTAGGGATGGTGGGCAGTGATAGGACCAGGGACATAGCTTGAGGGTAAATAGGTTAGGGATGGTGGGCAGTGATAGGACCAGGGACATAGCTTGAGGGTAAATAGGTTAGGGATGGTGGGCAGTGTTAGGACCAGGGGACATAGCTTGAGGGTAAATAGGTTAAGGATGGTGGGCAGTGTTAGGACCAGGGGACATAGCTTGAGGGTAAATAGGTTAGGGATGGTGGGCAGTGATAGGACCAGGGACATAGCTTGAGGGTAAATAGGTTAGGGATGGTGGGCAGTGTTAGGACCAGGGGACATAGCTTGAGGGTAAATAGGTTAGGGATGGTGGGCAGTGTTAGGACCAGGGGACATAGCTTGAGGGTAAATAGGTTAGGGATGGTGGGCAGTGATAGGACTCGGAGACTTGAGGGTAAATAGGTTAGGGATGGTGGGCAGTGTTAGGACCAGGGGACATAGCTTGAGGGTAAATCGGTTAGGGATGGTGGGCAGTGTTAGGACCAGGGGACATAGCTTGAGGGTAAATAGGTTAGGGATGGTGGGCAGTGTTAGGACCAGGGGACATAGCTTGAGGGTAAATACGTTAGGGATGGTGGGCAGTGATAGGACCAGGGACATAGCTTGAGGGTAAATAGGTCAGGGATGGTGGGCAGTGTTAGGACCAGGGGACATAGCTTGAGGGTAAATAGGTTAGGGATGGTGGGCAGTGTTAGGACCAGGGGACATAGCTTGAGGGTAAATAGGTTAGGGATGGTGGGCAGTGTTAGGACCAGGGGACATAGCTTGAGGGTAAATAGGTTAGGGATGGTGGGCAGTGTTAGGACCAGGGGACATAGCTTGAGGGTAAATAGGTTAGGGATGGTGGGCAGTGATAGGACCAGGGACATAGCTTGAGGGTAAATAGGTTAGGGATGGTGGGCAGTGTTAGGACCAGGGGACATAGCTTGAGGGTAAATAGGTTAGGGATGGTGGGCAGTGTTCGGACTAGGGGACATAGCTTGAGGGTAAATAGGTTAGGGATGGTGGGCAGTGTTAGGACCAGGGGACATAGCTTGAGGGTAAATAGGTTAGGGATGGTGAGCAGTGTTAGGACCAGGGGACATAGCTTGAGAGTAAATAGGTTAGGGATGGTGGGCAGTGTTAGGACCAGGGGACATAGCTTGAGGGTAAATAGGTTAGGGATGGTGGGCAGTGTTAGGACCAGGGGACATAGCTTGAGGGTAAATAGGTTAGGGATGGTGGGCAGTGTTAGGACCAGGGGACATAGCTTGAGGGTAAATAGGTTAGGGATGGTGGGCAGTGTTAGGACCAGGGGACATAGCTTGAGGGTAAATAACTTAGGGATGGTGGGGCAGTGTTAGGACCAGGGAACATAGCTTGAGGGTAAATAGGTTAGGGATGGTGGTCAGTGTTAGGACCAGGGGACATAGCTTGAGGGTAAATAGGTTAGGGATGGTGGGCAGTGTTAGGACCAGGGAACATAGCTTGAGGGTAAATAGGTTAGGGATGGTGGGCAGTGTTAGGACCAGGGAACATAGCTTGAGGGTAAATAGGTTAGGGATGGTGGGCAGTGTTAGGACCAGGGGACATAGCTTGAGGGTAAATAGCTTAGGGATGGTGGGCAGTGTTAGGACCAGGGGACATAGCTTGAGGGTAAATAAGTTTGAGACGGTGGGCAGTGTTAGGACCAGGGGACATAGCTTGAGCGTAAATAGGTTAGGGATGGTGGGCAGTGTTAGGACAAGGGGACATAGCTTGAGAGTAAATAGGTTAGGGATGGTGGGCAGTGTTAGGACCAGGGGACATAGCTTGAGGGTAAATAGGTTAGGGATGGTGGGCAGTGTTAGGACCAGGGGACATAGCTTGAGGGTAAATAAGTTAGGGATGGTGGGCAGTGATAGGGCTCGGGGACTTGAGGGTAAATAAGTTAGGGATGGTGGGCAGTGATAGGACACGGGGACTTGAGGGTAAATAAGTTAGGGATGGTGGACAGTGATAGGGCTCGGGGACTTGAGCGTAAATAAGTTAGGGATGGTGGGCAGTGATAGGACTCGGGGACTTGAGGGTAAATAAGTTAGGGATGGTGGGCAGTGTTAGGACTCGGGGACTTGAGGGTAAATAAGTTAGGGATGGTGGGCAGTGATAGGACTCGTGGACTTGAGGGTATATAAGTTAGGGATGGTGGGCAGTGATAGGGCTCGTGGACTTGAGGGTAAATAAGTTAGGGATGGTGGGCAGTGATAGGACTCGGAGACTTGAGGGTAAATAGGTTAGGGATGGTGGGCAGTGTTAGGACCAGGGAACATAGCTTGAGGGTAAATAAGTTAGGGATGGTGGGCAGTGATAGGGCTCGGGGACTTGAGGGTAAATAAGTTAGGGATGGTGGGCAGTGATAGGACTCGGAGACTTGAGGGTAAATAGGTTATAGTGGGGGGGCCAATGTAGCAGATTGAAATGCCCGGTGAAATTGCTTGTTAATTTTTGGACACTGGTTGGGCTGTCTTTAGGGATGATATAAGTTCTAGAAAAAATATGTCTCCAATTGTTTCAAGTTCTTTATGGCGGCCATTTTGGATTTTCAAAATGGCGGATGTCGAAAACGTAAAATTCCATTATCTTGGCTTCTAAATGACCTAGAGTTTCGATTCTGGTGTCCAGTTGTACATTTTTGGGGATAGAGAATTGAATGAAACCTTCTTTAATAACCTACAAGGGATAAAAATAGGTTTTTATGGCACAGCCGAACCAGTGTCCAAAATCTAACTTAATGCACATCTATCTTAATTGTTATTTGTTATTTGTATGTTCCAGATTCGTGACCCTGAGCTATGATGGAGCCAAAAAGCAAGAAAACCAAGAAAGAAACTGATTTCACACTTTGCATTCAGTGCCAGGATCCCCAAGGTGCACTAGTGACTGAGCCAGCACTGGGCTCATATGCAAAGTTTCTCCAGTTCATCCAGGAGAGGGCACGATATGGTGATGCCGACTTCAAACAGATCAGCGAACGATTAAGCTGTTTCACTGCCACTGACTTGAGGAACAATAAAGCAAAGTGGCACCGGGCATGTTATGGATCTACATGCAACACTGCTCACCTGGAGCGTGCTAGAGTTCGCCACCAGAAAGCCTGCGAACATGGCGACACCCAGCATCTTCATAAGAGGTGTGGACGTCCTTCTTCTGCACCTGCCGCTGCAAGTACCTCAGGTTCTACGCAAGACGAGACTCTTCGCTTCACACGTTCATCATCAACTCCATTCAACAGAGACCTTTGTTTCTTCTGTCAAGAGGTCACTAAGGAAAGTGTACATGTTGTATGCACGTTCAACGCAGGTAAACAGCTGAAGAAAGCTGTTGAAGAAGGCAGCAACCACAAGTGGAAAGTTCAGCTGAGTGCTGCCATCAGTGCACATGATGCTCATGCGATCGACGTCAAGTATCATCTCCCATGCTGGGTGCAGAATGTCCAACGTGCTCCCAAGAGTGGGACATCAAGTGATGACAAAGAACACATACTGCAAGAAACTAATGTTATCAAAATAGCCGCAGACATTGAGTTTGTCAGCCTTGTTCGCTCTCTACTCCAAGCTGGTGAAATTCTCAACATGTCTGACCTGAAGTCGGTTTACTCCAGGATTCTTGACAATAATGGTGTGCACAATGTCCCATCACCTACTACCCAAGGCATGAAGGAGAAAATCAACTCTCACATTGATGACGTTCACTTCATGAAACCAAAACGTCGAAACGAGTCAGACTGTGTATTCTCCACTGCCGTGCGTGATGCAGCTGTCGAAGATGCAATGACGAAGACAAATGAAAAAAACATCGAACAACTGTTTGAGAGTGCCTCTGTTCTCCGCAGTGCCATTGCTTGTCAGAACAAGCACCCATGGCAATTTGAAGGAGAAATGAACACTGATGATGCTGAAAAGCATGTACCCAAAGTACTCTATGCTTTCCTCCGCTGGCTACTGGAAGGACCAGCCACGAGCATTGAGCCAGAGACTATGCGCTCAGCCACTATTCATCGAGATGTTATAACCATCAGTCAGAACATCATGTACGGCTACAAGTCAAAACGCCAAGTCACGTACAAGCCCAAAGAGCCAGATGCACCATTCCGCCATCGCTTAGAATGGCCACAGCAGCTTGCCGTTGCCATTGTAGTCCATCAGTCCACCAGAAACAAGAAGCTTCTGGATTTCCTGCATGGGTTCGGTCTGTCTGTTGATTATAGTCGGATCTTGCGGTTGGAGACACAGCTGGCCAACTCAGTCATAGAGTCTACGACAGAACAGGGTGTATACTTTCCAAGAACCATGCGCATAGGGACGTTTGTCTTCTTTGCAGTGGACAACAGTGACTTCAATGAAGACACACCTGATGGGAAGCGGACACTCCATGCTACAGCCTGGGCACTCCACCAACGACGGGAACATGCACCCTCCACAGATGAACATAGAACACTGACACTACATGACCGAAAGGCCAGACACCGCTCACTCAAGGTTCTGACTGCTCCAGACTTTGTTCCTTGCCAAGCACCAAACAAACAATCTGCCACAGGTACCACGTATAGCTTCAAGACACGGTCAAACCCAGATGTCACCAAGCCGTACTCTGCGACGGACACAGTGTGGCTACTTTCACGCACAATCATGCGAACAGCTGAAGCTGAGGACGTACAAGACGACATCATCCCACCAGATGACCAGCTGCAAGCTGCAGAACCCCAGCATGCTGACCCTGTTGGGTCACTCGTCCACGATCCAAAACAACCACCTGGCAGTAGGATCAAGCATCACGATATCCCAACTTGGACAGCCTACAACTCACTGCTCTCCTCTTCGAAGCCTCTGACAGAGGTCAACGCCCTGCCATTGGTAGCAGCACCAGCCCATGAATGGCAAACACTGATAACAGTCTTGAAACAGACACAGCAAATCAACTGCATGGTCATGGGTCCCGATAGGAAGACAGTGATCACCTTAGACATGGCCCTGTATGAGCGAGCCAAACAGCTGGAGATGACCAGAGATGACTGCAAAGGCAAGTGGGTACTGCGACTAGGGGAGATGCACACTGTGATGGCTGCACTGAGGGCTGCTGGGAATGCCATAGAGGACAGTGGTCTTGACGAGGCTTGGTCTGAGGCTGATATCTATGGACCCAACAACGACCAGACAAATACTGGAAGCCAAGCACATGAAGAGGGCTTTGGAGGCCCACATCACCACTGTCCAAGCCCTCTTCGACCTCTATGTGGACGAATTCTTCCAAGAGCATCCCCATCTGAGGGGCCCATGCACCCAGTCAGCACAACAGGTTGCCCAGAGCTGTCATCTACACAACCGAGAGGAGATGACAAGCGCGCAGAACAACATGCTAGCTGTCCTCGAGTCAAACGAAGTCCTGGAGGCCATGGCAAAGTTTGATGAGAGGAAAGAAGCCAAGAGTCCACTGTTCAAGTTTGTGCGACGCTACATGCGGATGATAATGCTGATATACACATTCATCCGTGCCACCCGTGATGGACAATTTGAGCTTCACCTGTCTTCACTGGATGAGATGTGCATATACTTCTTTGCACATGACAAACAGAAATATGCCAGGCTGACTCCCCGGTACCTTGCAGAGATGAAGGCCCTGAAGATGACAGATCCAGGGATCTACCAAGAGTTCATGGATGGGAACTTCAGTGTCCATAAGAATGAAATCCCCTTCTGTGCTGTAGGTGTGGACCATGCACTGGAGCACATCAACAGGATCATGAAGATGACAGGGGGTATTGTGGGCATTACCCAGAGTGCCAGTGCCCGCGAAAGGTTCTTTCTGACAGCACCAGAGCTGAGTAGGCTTGCTGAAGAAGCCCGTCAGATGGCTGGCTCACAATCAGCTACACGCAAGGAGCACCACGACCTATCAACCACAGTCTGGGCTCGGCAGGAAGACAACATTCGTCGACTGAAGAATGTGATCAGAGAGTCCATGAATCCCATGACGCATGAGGGTGAAGACCTGACGACTATCATCACCAAGGTGGTGATGCCAGCTGAAGTACAGAAGGATGTCTGCAACCAAGATGAGATTGGTCAGAAAGCGTATAACACGTTTGTTGCAGAGCGCATCAACACAAATGAAATCAACCTTTGGGCCAGAATGGGAAAGGTCAAACTGAAGATGTGGAAGAGTGCCAGGAAAGCTGTGAAGCACAAACTGGCAGACAAGGTTGTAGAGCTGAAAGACGACAGGTCACTGTTTGCGCGCATGCTGATCATGGCCCGCTCACGACCAGAGATCAACTTGAAGGATGCCATAGGTCAATATGAATTCACCGCGCTTCCACGAACCCTCTTTGCAATGGCTGGGACACTACTACCATGCACAGACAAAAGCAAGCTCATGGGCATCCTAGAAGATCTACCCAAGAAGTCAACTGGCACTGGTCAGCAGCCAGACGACGACAATCCTGAACATACTCCACCCCCTCCCAAGAAGGTGACTGTCATAGACGGCATGGCATTAGTGCAAGCAATGGGTAAGCCACAATGGGTCAAAACATGTGCCCAGTGGGCTGGCCATTTCAATGCAACACTGGACTGCAAGACCAACGGGTATGATGAAGTCCACCTCGTGTTTGACCGATATGATCTGCCAAATTCACTGAAAGAGGCCACACGGGAGAGGCGCCAAGGTGGCAAGCCGCCCACTGCTTACCACGTTCAAGACAGCACCCCGATTGGGAAACTGACAGCAAAACAGTTCCTGTCGCACACCAACACCAAAGATGAGCTAACTGTCTATCTGGCAAAGAAAGCTCTGTGTCACTTTGAGGGGACTACCAAGGTCTTCATCGTCACTTCAAGGCAGGATGTCTTCTCCAACTGCATGGATGTACAGCATCTCCGTAGCTCCCAGGAGGAGGCTGATACGAGGATCTTTCTTCACAGTCTAGATGCCGTCCGAAGAGGTGCAACACAGCTGTACATTCAGTCACCTGATACTGATGTATTCATCCTAGCACTCCACCGGTACCATGAACTATGCAAAGACACATACTTCATCACGGGTGTGGGGAACAAGAAGAGGCAAATCTCACTGGAACCAATAGTACATGAACTTGGTGTCAGGAAGGCTGCAGCCCTACCAGGATTCCATGCATTCACGGGAGCAGACCAGACTGGTCGGTTTGCCGGCAAGGGAAAGTTCACATGTTGGCAAGCCCTCAATAGGTGCTCTGTTGAGGTGGTATCTGGGTTTCATGACCTTGGGGCCTCTGAGGAGCTGAGAGCTGACACAGAAAGTGACATTGAGGCATTTGTATGCCAGCTGTATGAGCCTCGTACTACAGTTGTGGATGTGGGCAAGCTGAGGTGGAGACTGTTTACCAAGAAACAGCTAGAGGCACAGAAGCTGCCACCAACACGGGGAGCTTTACATGAAGCCATTGCTCGTGCACATTTCCAGGCCATGGTGTGGCATCAGGCTGATGTACCGGACCCCCAGCTTCCACAACCAACAGAACATGGATGGAGAGCAGAAGGAGATCAGCTGGTGCCCATCACAACCAAGGACCCTCCAGCCCCAGCTGCCATCACACATCTAATCAAATGTAACTGCAAGAAGACCCAATGCATGTCTCACTGCTCATGCAGGTCTCAGCATCTCAACTGTTCTGAGATGTGTATGTGTGGGGCAGATGAAGAGGTGTGTGGTAACACGGGTCAGGAGCGCCCCATGGGAATCGATAACACTGATGATGAGGAGGATGGAGATCCTTCAATGTAACAATGAACACTGCCAACTAAAAATATTGCACAAAGACATTATAAGTGTACATTTGAACACTAAAGTCCAGCCTTTATGTGATTTAGAAGTGAAAATGATGGAAAAAAATATATATACGTGTTGGCATAAGTGCGTGAAAATCCAAGATGGCTGCCATAAGAACCCTTTTGATCATATGTAGGTGTATAAATGTGTGTTTATTGGATTAAGTATCCGCAAATATGTACATTTGGACACCAAAATTAACACTCTAGGTCATTTAGAAGCCAAGATAATGACAATTTCGGTTTTCAACAAACGCCATTTTGATAATCCAAAATGGCCGCTATAAAGAACTTGAAAAAAATGGAGACATATTTTTTCTACAACTTCTATCATCCCTAAAGACAACCCAACCAGTGTCCACAAATTAACATTTGAATTCAACGGGAAAACATTGGCCCCCCCACTATAGGGATGGTGGGCAGTGTTAGAACCAGGGGACATAGCTTGAGGGTAAATAAGTTAGGGATGGTGGGCAGTGATAGTGACGAGAATAGAACCATGTTCCACACCTTGAGTTCAAGAGATAACAAGATTTAATGATGAACCAATATCACAGCGCTGTGGAGGGTGTAAGAGTCATACCATTCACAATTGAACAGCATGGCCACATACACTCCTAGAAAATTGGCAACCAAGAGTTTCTTTATATACACAAAATTATACAAAAAATCTCCGCTGAAAAATGAGCACGGACAAAGGAAAACTAGCTCGACCTCGACATCTCCCACCGAAACCCTATCTACTTTGGCATGGGGAGAAAGAGCACAAGAGCACCGTGACATTCTCAAAACTTATCTTCCATGTTGGCTTTTGGTCAAGGACAGACAGACGCGTTTTCACGAGGGGGTCTAACAGAGCAAGCGGTTTCACTATCTTTCTACATTTTTTGGCACAGTTGGACAATAAAACATAGTTCAAAACAAGAGGGAACATAGTAAGCTTAATCCTTTTCACAAAGCAACCACTATTAAATGCAAACCACAATTACATAAGGCACAATAAAAGGCATGATCTCGACATTCCCCCATTTGGTCTCTACGAGACTACGTATCACAGAGACCAGGCCACATCGGCTTTATTTTGCAAAGCAAAAGAGTATAGTGTTATATGTGGCCACATCGGGCTTTATTGAGTGTTGTATGTGTGTCCTCCAAGGGCATGCCACGCACATAAAGTACCCCGCATGCACGCTTGAAAGGTGTGTCATGTTGTGCGTGTTTGGAACATGAAGGCTCAGAACATGAAAGTCCATTAACGTTTCGGATCCACAACGAAGGCGTCTGGTCCAGATGAGGTTCTGCCCCGCCAGGGGGCCTGCTACCTCCCCTGCGGAACTTGCTCCCCCCACCCTTTGTAGATGCGGTCCTTGCAGATCTTCGAAGTTAATCAACGATCATGCCCATGAGATCTCTCACGTGCTGCTGTTCTGGGGAATACATAATGTTGTCAGTATCTTGTGTCTCATGTTCCTGGTCAGGGTACAGAGCGTTAAAATCCGAATCACTTGAAGCAAAGAGATCCGAAACATTTGAAGCAAAGAGAGGGACTTCCTTTATGTCAAAGTCTCCCATGGACGCCTGGTCGGCTTGCGGGTCTAGGATATCCATGTCGGGTCCCTCGACTGCCAGACCCAGCGTCGCAATCAGATCCATAGTTGGGTCGGAAGGGGGTGTACAGCTGTGAGCTTGTAATACATAAGAGGCGTTAGCCAGTACACGCAAGGGGTTTACCACACAAGTATCACAGCCATCACAAACATCAATACAATCTTCTGAAGCGCCGGTCACATCTGCCTTGTTGAAGGACCCATTCAGGTCGACGGCCTCTGTGGTCAAGATCATGGTCTTCCGACGGCGGTTTCTTCATCGTCCATCCTGAAAAATACTTTCTTACACACACCATGATCAAATTCCTAGCCCCCCATCCCACCAATTGGCATTTAGTTACCTTATCTCTCAGATGGTTGGCTTATTCATAGCCGCATTTCCTGTGTCATGTCTGGAAATTCAAATGCCATATTTACTTTCACCAATTTCCGAAAATACCTTCCTTTTAATCATCTTCCCTACATCTAATAATACATGATTTACCAACCATTTCCCCCCCAACCATAATCGGTCAATGGAAATAATCGGTATTCTCCCCTTCAAAATTTCACTGTTATCCTATCAATACCTGGACATTTTTTCCCTTCCTTCCTAGATACGCGAATTTCACACCAGTATAAACTCACTGGAAAAATTATCTGAAAAATAACGAAATCGTCTCCAAGTTCTCTAGCTAATCTCCATCCGCAATCACCAACTCTACCCTCCTGTGCATTTTGCCTTAGGTTTTAGAACCTAGAGTCTACCAAAACAACAACAACTAGCCTCCCAAAGCCATTTCCCTGCCAGAGCGGGGGTTAGCCTTGCGGTCCCCATGACAATTTTCTTCATTTTGCTCTATCACCTCCCTTTGAGCAATAGTTCAATTGATGTGATTCCCACATACCTGGTGGAGTTCTGTTCACCTGGTCTGCAGAGCCGTGATCCAATCTTCACCAGCCCCCAATCACCTCCTCGATTGGGGTCATTCTGCATGTAGCAATCTAACACAACGTTTTTAAACGAAATTCACAACTTTACATTCATTGGTCCCCCCCAGTGCAAGCCAACCCCTTGTATCACCTTCTTATCACAAAAACAACAGTCCATAACTAACCACTTTCCTTTATTTCCTGTCTTTTCCATTAACTTTTTACAACCTTTTCCTCTACTTCCTCAACAATTCCTGCAGTCACCTGTCATTGACAAATAATCCATCTGAGTCGACTTTCCAATCCAATCATCTTTGCACTTTCCACGACCTTCTTCACACTTCCTCCCAAACCTTTCCTTCAGACACAACCCACATGAGTTATGAATACAATTTCCCCTTTCAGGCGCGTGTCTAGCCACTCACAAAGTGTCCACAAGACAACGTCACCATATTTCACACCTCGGACCAGCCTAGGGTCCATCGAGAGATGCATCCTCAAGTTAAAATCACCTCAGCTCTTGAGAGCTCAATTTTGTTCCATGGCCTATTCTGACCCATCTTGGCCCACCACCACCTCTACCTTCTGCCAAGCAAGAGGCAGGAGCATCATTACTCCCTCTTCCCTCTGCCCACCATAATTGGCAGACAGACAATGGCGAGCCACAAGCCCCAACCCTACAAGGCTCCAGCTCCCATCCAAAGGACACAAACTCCCTCAGACTGGCATAATCTCCTTGCCAGCTCATGTACGAACCAAGATTGCAAACAAATAGTTTTCCAAACAAAACTCAGTTGTCACCCTATTGCACCATATTGGCAGAATTCACTTCAGCTCTCTACCACTCTTGTGTCGAGTGGTGCCCCAAAATGACATTGCACGAACCCTTTCAATACCTGTCTAAACCTACTGCCATTTAACGACGCTTCCCAGATGACGGTTCCCCATACACTATTCTGGCACAAAATTGTTGCATCCCACAGATGCCACGATTATTTGAACAAACTCATTTTCCTAATCCACCTTTTCAATTTTCATTTCAATTTAAAGTTAATCCAATGTCCTCTAATACCTCTCTTAGCATCCCATGCACCTGTTGCAGACACCTGTTTTAGCCTCTGGCCCAATAGCTGCCCAATAAACAAATAATAAAAAGAAAATAACCTGATCTATTTATTGAAATAGACCTAATTCTCATGTTGGTCAATTTTTTCACCCACTGTGACTCTCGCGTCAATCCTGCCATTCCCAACCACATTTCCAGCGAGGATGACGTCACTATTTCACACCTTTCCTTCCTTGAACAGCGGGAGTCCTCCATGAGATGCATTCCGATGTAAATCACTTCAAAGTACCCGAATAGCCCTCCCTGGAATCGCACCTTTAACATTACCGGCACCGCCCTTTCTTGGTTCAAATCTTACCTCTGACAGACACAAATCCACTGCTCAACTCTATCCTGACGGACTGCATCACTGAAATAAAATCCTGGCTTCAAATCAACTTCCTCAAACTTAACTATGATAAATCTGAAATAATCGCATCATCTTCCTTCGAACTCAGAGCACACCGACCAGTATACATCAAACATTGGATTCATATTTCCACAGAACTCCACCACTCTGTTAAATTCTAAACATGCCCAATGGGCAATCCACGAAAAAATCAAAGCATTTTCAGTCCCCCTTTTCCCATACACTAGCCAGTGTAAGCCAGTCAAACATAAACAAAGAGGTTCCAGCGAGCTGTGACCTCCATAACTCTAAACAACTCCACTGGCACCTTTTAAAACAAACTTTCCCAGTCACTTACTAAAATAAAGTGCAGCTCTTGTCCGTAGATATACGTTAACCAAGGTTACATGAGACTTGACAACAATAGTACTGCCCCGTGGAGCAAGGCATCAGAGACAACTCCCCTCTCCACCTGGACTTACCCCAGGTAGAATTTGGCTACCTACAGAGAAAGTACCTGCACAACACATTTACAAACCAATTCGTCCCCTCGTATTAGGGGACATCACAAATGTTCCACCACAATTCACAGCAGGTGACCACCCACCTGCATTCTGTCGAAGTCCAGTCCAATTTTCTGAGTTTCCATTCACAGACAGACAGACAGACGAACCCCCAACATACTAACAGGATGGTCTCACAGAGGCCATTCCATTCAAATCTGTAGGCTGCCACGATTCTTCCCGCCAGGACACACCATCATAGTCACCATAGTCACACGACATGTCAGCAGACACAGTGAATGACATTCGACACCATAACAGACACCGCAGACACTGCTCCTCCTTGATCCATATCTGCAGACGCAGTCAGACACACCCAGTCGGACAGACAGACTGGCTCCACATTACAACTGCAAACATCCGAAATGACAACAGCTAACACCAAATATTTATTGTCCCCCTTTCAGGGAAGTCAAATCAACCACCATTAAAGCACAAAACAGAAAACGACCATATACTCAGAGTATATACCATATACTCAGAGTGAGACCCGAAAATCAAGCAGACAGACCGACAATCGAACCTGTCTTTCGACACTGCCGAACGACAAGTCTGCAGACACTGAGGGAGTGACATTCGACCCCCAGTAGACACCGCGGACACCGCTTTGGTCCGCACCTGCAACTCCATCACGCGCCTCCAACTTCTTTTTCGGCGCATCGATCAACACAAATGTACCGACGCATCTTATATTCTACACATTGCTATCCAACCTTTCGCCACAGTCCCATCACAAACAATGTATCTCTCGCGGCATGCATGGCAGGAATCACACTCGCATTGCACCAACATGGAATTCGAGCACATTCCATAGCTGCGAAAATATTGTGCTGGACAAGACATTATTATCATCGACTTGCGCTTTCACACGCATGGCAAAGTCCACGGATGTACAAAGTCGAAGTGCCCTCTCCCTTAATTGATCCACACTGCACCTCGGCACACATCCTCAGATAATTAAATACATGTTTTAATCCAAGCGTGCATCCTCGCACCCGCTCCACCACCACCTTCCAACCACCGCAGGTGCACCTGAACTCCATGGCACACCCGCAACTCCCTCAAAATCAGTGTTCAAAGACATGACTCCATGGACAGCCAGAAAGCCAGACAAATACGGACACACACACACAGAGATAGACACAGGTGGGTTATCGCCTGCATTCTGTACAAATTCCATGTTCCTGTCCATAAGTTGGCCCATCAAGTGTAACCCCTTTCACGAAACCTTTTCTGAGGGTCAAATGTAACAGACAGCCAAGACGGACCGGCAAATAGGCAGGGGCAAACCCCGAGGCCCCAGACACCATCACCACACACATACCCCGCATCACATAGGAGTATCAATGAGCCGGACAGCAAATGCCATATGTCTTCGTCCCAAATCGAGGGCAAAATTTTCACAATGGCAAACAATTAATATATTGTCCACATTCATCTTGGTCACCCCAATCCATCCTGGCTCTCCCCAAGAGCTCCGTGTCCGGACAGACAGACAGATAAACAGACCGGGTGAAACCATAACCATCCATCCTTCCGATTGGACTCACGCCAGCATCACATGTCATTCTTGCCTTCATTCAACGCATTCTGCCATCCCAAGTCGGCCAAATACAAGCCCCGGCCATGCCGTTGAATAAACACCCAGTCGGTTGACAGCCTATCATTTTTGACTTTTACTCCCATTCTCCCTTGCTACATCTGGAGAGCCGTTAATGTGGGGATGTAATTGAACACTTGTTTTAAAGCCCTGTCTACACATGCTCTCCATAACATACTCATTATTCCCTGCCAATTTTCCCCAGCAGACTGAGTCCCACATGGCATCTCAAAATCTAAACTGATACCTTTTATTTCTTCCCCAAATTTACTCAATCAATTTTCACCTTCACAACATATAAATAATATCATTCCAAAGTACTCATCCGGATTGCCCAACGCCTGCAGGCAATTTGGGGAACCCCTTGTCAATCAATGACACACATCAATGACACACACACAATAAACACAAATACACGCTGCAATGACAGATCATTCATTCCCTTATACACACATACCATGTGACTGACACTTCATTTTCCATACAATACAGTATAAATTCATGCACACTCCATATACTTCCTACCTGTGAACTTACCTGGCCCCTTGCTGTGAGCCTATCCATCCCCTTCAGGCTCACCTGTTGGTTTCTACCTGGATTTCTTTCTTCCTGTGCTTTATCTGCTTCTTCCTCTGCTCTTGAAGTCTCAGCACTTCTCCTGCCTTTCTCCTATCTGGTACCTGCGCTTTTCTGATTCCAGTTTAATTTATCCTTCTCCAAAAATCACATAAACATTTCCTATTTCCACATATAAGAAATAACCAATATCTCCCTTGAGATACAAAACAAAACGCTTCCAACTCTAGCATCCCAAAGTCTTCCTTGGAAGCATGCTCGACAATGCAGCACCGCTTCCACTCAGCACACAACATACATGTGCTCACTCCAACACATCACTTCAAGCCACCTCATCACTCGCATTGTTCACACACATGAATGCGTCCCCTGCTTGTGCACAGCATGGTCCGCATTCCTGTCTCGATTCCGTCCCACCTCGCTGTTCCCCGCGAGGCAGCTACTCCGTTGCCCCGGTAACCTGCCTGCATGTCTCGGCTCGCGTGTTCACAGCTGGATTCCACACACCTCGTACATTATAATCCTTTATTCGCCTGACTCGGCCACCCGAATGCGTCGAATACACGCACTCCGTCTCCAGAACTCAAATCATTCTAGTTTACTTCAGATTGAGTATTACTCCGACATACCTTAATCTCCCTTAAGATATTTAATTAACGTGCACGGAACATTTTCCCGTCCATGCGCCCAGGCGGTCGCTCCCAGCGCATGGCAGCACGACCCCCATTTGCAAGAAGCAGCTCGTGATGCGTACAAGGCGCAAGGAAGCGCCCCGAGGCCATCCACCGAAAAATCCTGCCTTTTAATTTACCGCGCCGATATTTCCCTAATCCGGTCCTCCCGCGGCGCTAACTCGCGGTCAATGCTTGTATAGCGCTTCTAACTTGTCTAACTTATCACCCATGCCAGGGCTTTCCTAAAGGGGTTCTCCCTTCTTAGCTTAGCTTAACACTTATCCTGGCCATCCTCCTTGGGTCTTCGTTAGCCCGCAGCCAATACTTTCTCTGGTTACTATCAACCCCATCAACTCCATCTTGTCTCTAGACTGCCCTGCCTGGGAAGTTCTTGGCTTTACCAAGAAGTCCCCCCTTTTTGCTAACTGACCCCCATTTCTTGGTTCATCAATAGACGACTTGTTACCCGAGCCAAATAGGCCTGTACTTACACACCAGATTCCAATTTGTTCGTGATCCAAGCACGGAACGACGAAATGGAAGACAGACAGCCTGAGTGAGTAAACGGAGCTCAATTTGGAAAGACCCCTCAGTATGAAAGCTCACGTTAATCGAATCAGTGCTGGCCAGCCTCTCCGCTGTGTCCCCACAGGGTCTGCCTCCCAAATATCGCTCAGAGTCGGATCCCACTTCTGACACCAAAATTGACGAGAATAGAACCATGTTCCACACCTTGAGTTCAAGAGATAACAAGATTTAATGATGAACCAATATCACAGCGCTGTGGAGGGTGTAAGAGTCATACCATTCACAATTGAACAGCATGGCCACATACACTCCTAGAAAATTGGCAACCAAGAGTTTCTTTATATACACAAAATTATACAAAAAATCTCCGCTGAAAAATGAGCACGGACAAAGGAAAACTAGCTCGACCTCGACATCTCCCACCGAAACCCTATCTACTTTGGCATGGGGAGAAAGAGCACAAGAGCACCGTGACATTCTCAAAACTTATCTTCCATGTTGGCTTTTGGTCAAGGACAGACAGACGCGTTTTCACGAGGGGGTCTAACAGAGCAAGCGGTTTCACTATCTTTCTACATTTTTTGGCACAGTTGGACAATAAAACATAGTTCAAAACAAGAGGGAACATAGTAAGCTTAATCCTTTTCACAAAGCAACCACTATTAAATGCAAACCACAATTACATAAGGCACAATAAAAGGCATGATCTCGACAATAGGACTCGGAGACTTGAGGGTAAATAGGTTAGGGATGGTGGGCAGTGTTAGGACCAGGGGACAGAGCTTGAGGGTAAATAAGTTAGGGATGGTGGGCAGTGTTAGGACTAGGGGACATAGCTTGAAGGTAAATAGGTTAGGGATGGTGGGCAGTGTTAGGACCAGGGGACATAGCTTGAGGGTAAATAAGTTAGAGACGGTGGGCAGTGTTAGGACCAGGGGACATAGCTTGAGGGTAAATAGGTTAAGGATGGTGGGCAGTGTTAGGACTAGGGGACATAGCTTGAGGGTAAATAGGTTATTTTTTTTGGGGGTTTTTTTTGGGTTTTTTTGTATACTGAATCGAGGCTCGTGAAAGTGCTAACATTTATTTCACAAACAAATCAACCAGACAAACAAAATATACAAAAAGAGGGAGCGGAAGACAAGATGGGGAGAGAAGGGGAAGCACACAACCACAACATTTGAGAGCAGGGAGAAGTGTGGGAGGGAGAGGGCTTGGGGGCAGGAGGCGTGGGAAGGGGGGGGGGGGGGGGAGAGGTATAAAACACAAGGGGACCGAAATTAGCGGGGGTAGAAAAGATCAAGGTTTTGGATGGGGGAGGATAAGAGATGGTGGTGAACAGCTGTTTTAAAGACCTGGAGGGTGGAGTGGGATTGAAGAGAGTGAGGGAGTTTGTTCCAGAGGCGGGAGAAAAGAGAAAAGAGGAATGAAGGAGTGAAGGTGAGCAGAAAGTCTTGATTTTGGCAGTTTAACCATAAGAGGGTTGCAGGCAGATCTTGTGCGACCTGTAGGAATATTTGGGGGACAGAGCCCAAAGAGAGCTGGGGGGGCAAGGCCAGAGAGGAGTCGGTCGAAGACGGAAAGACCACCAACCTGCCTGCGGTGAGTGAGTGAAAGGCCCTTGGAGTTAGCTTCATCACGGGAGATTCCAATGATTCTGAACGCTTTGGTTTCAACAGCGTGAAGACGGGCTAGGTGTGAGGCAGGAGCACCAGACCAGAGGGGAGAGCAGTATTCCATAGAGCTGCAGATGAAAGCCTTGTATGTGGTGAGAAGCTCAGGTGTGCCAAGGAAGGACTTCGCACGACAGAGGATGCCCAATCGGTGACTGGCTTTGGAGGTCAGATTTGAAATGTGGTTTTCCCAGGAAAGATCATGGCAAATAGTGAGACCCAAAAGCTTGAGTGACAGAACTTCTTGGAGAGGAGTATTCAGAAAGTGGATGGGAGGGTTTTCCAGTCGGTCTTTTCGGAGAGACATCGTAAGAGTGTGAGATTTATCAGGATTGAAGGACATGTTCCATTTATTTGCCCAGTCTGTGATTTTGTCCAGGTCTGCAGAGATTGAAGGACATGTTCCATTTGTTTGCCCAGTCTGTGATTTTGTCCACAGGAAGAGGAGATGAGAGAAACCCATTCAGGGCCACACGTTGACTACGACCAGAGAGGAAGTCCGCCAGCCATGCGTGGAGATTTCCATGGATACCAAAGGAGGAGAGTTTGGTGAGCAGAGCAGGGTGCGAGACCGTATCGAAGGCACGTGAAATGTCAAGGGAGACAGCTCTAATTTCCTGTTTGGTGTTGAGGACCTCCATCCATTGTTGAGAAAGCAGAAGCAGAATGTCCAGAGTAGAGTGACCAGGACTGAAACCAAATTGATGATCAGAGATCAAGCCATTGGAGAAGAGGAAAGATTTCATATCTGAAGCAATGATGGATTCCATGACTTTGCTGATAATTGGGAGAAGGCTGATTGGTCTGTAGTTGCTAGGATCTGTTTTTGCACCTTTTTTGTTCAAAGCGGTGATGTTGGCTGATTTCCAAGCAGATGGCAGATGACCTTGAGCAAAAGAGAGGGTGAAGAGAACAGAAAGAGGGAGTAAAAGAGCGGAAGAACATGATTTTAGGACCCGTGGGCTGATGCCGTCAGGACCAGTTGCAGAATCAGATTCGAGGGTTGACAGAAACTTTTCCACCTTGTCAGGAGGAAAGGACACAGAGTCCAGGAGCAGCTGGGTACGACTGGGTACGGTGGGTACAGAGAGGGATGGGTTTGGGACACAAGATTTAGAGGCAAACACAGAGTTGAGGCATTCAGCTTTTTCACGTGTGGAGTCAGCCGTTAAGCCGTTTGAGGTGAGGGAGGGGATGGAGGGGGAACAAACACCAGAAACAGATTTGACCAGACGCCACCAGGATTTGGAAGAGGGAGACAGATAAGAGAGTTCGGTCTTGAGAACGGTGAGATATTGTTTCCTGGCTCTCCTGAGGGTGGACACACATTTGTTTCGGGCTTTGTGAAAGGAAATGAGATTTCCTTCCGTTGGATTTGCTTTCCAGGAGACGAAAGCAAGTTGTTTCAGGGCAACAGCCTCACCACAAGATTCCGTGTACCATGGACAGGAGGAAGGGTATGACAACTGAAGACGAGATGGGATAAATCTGTGCATGAGAGAGAGCAATTTACTTTGAAAGAATTCCCAGGATGAGTTGATGTCAGAGGCGGTAGAGATGGGAGACCAGTCCAGATGATTGATGGCTGCTTGAAGACCGTGCCAGTTGGCCTGATTGAAATGCCAGACTCGTCGACGTTGAGGAGGCTCTCTGAGAATGGTCAGAGAGATGTCCACTTTGACAAGTTAGAGATGGTGGGCAGTGTTAGGACCAGGGAACATAGCTTGAGGGTAAATAAGTTAGAGATGGTGGGCAGGGTTAGGCCCAGGGGACATAGCTTGAGGGTAAATAGGTTAGGGATGGTGGGCAGTGTTAGGACCAGGGGACATAGCTTGAGGGTAAATAAGTTAGGGACGGTGGGCAGTGTTAGGACTAGGGGACATAGCTTGAGGGTAAATAAGTTAGAGATGGTTGGCAGTGTTAGGCCCAGGGGACATAGCTTGAGGGTAAATAGGTTAGGGATGGTGGGCAGTGTTAGGACCAGGGGACATAGCTTGAGGGTAAATAAGTTAGGGACGGTGGGCAGTGTTAGGACCAGGGAACATAGCTTGAGGGTAAATAGGTTAGGGATGGTGGGCAGTGTTCGGACCAGGGGACATAACTTGAGGGTAAATAAGTTAGGGACGGTGGGCAGTGTTAGGACCAGGGGACATAGCTTGAGGGTAAATAGGTTAGGGATGGTGGGCAGTGTTAGGACCAGGGGACATAGCTTGAGGGTAAATAGGTTAGGGATGGTGGGCAGTGTTCGGACCAGGGGACATAGCTTGAGGGTAAATAGGTTGGGGATGGTGGGCAGTGTTAGGACCAGGGGACATAGCTTGAGGGTAAATAGGTTAGGGATGGTGGGCAGTGTTAGGACCAGGGGACATAGCTTGAGGGTAAATAGGTTAGGGATGGTGGGCAGTGTTAGGACCAGGGAACATAGCTTGAGGGTAAATAAGTTAGAGATGGTGGGCAGTGTTAGGACCAGGGTACATAGCTTGAGGGTAAATAGGTTAGGGATGGTGGGCAGTGTTAGGACCAGGGGACATAGCTTGAGGGTAAATAGGTTAGGGATGGTGGGCAGTGTTAAGACCAGGGGACATAGCTTGAGGGTAAATAGGTTAGGGATGGTGGGCAGTGTTAGGACCAGGGGACATAGCTTGAGGGTAAATAACTTAGGGATGGTGGGCAGTGTTAGGACCAGGGGACGTAGCTTGAGGGTAAATAGGTTAGGGATGGTGGGCAGTGTTAGGACTAGGGGACATAGCTTGAGGGTAAATAGGTTAGGGATGGTGGGCAGTGTTAGGACCAGGGAACATAGCTTGAGGGTAAATAGGTTAGGGATGGTGGGCAGTGTTAGGACCAGGGGACATAGCTTGAGGGTAAATAGGTTATGGATGGTGGGCAGTGTTAGGACCAGGGGACATAAAAACCACCGTTTAGAGGCCATTTTTCCCAGCAAAGCGGGGGTTGGCCTTTTCGGGGACCTTGGTTGTTGATGTTTTTTGGTCCCCTTTTTGAAGCAATGTTTTACGGCCGGATGCCCTTCCTGCCGCCAACCCTGTTTGATGCCTTTTACGACAAGCAGGGAATTACCAGTGAACTGGTACTCAATTAGCCGACCTCGGAAGGATGACAGGCTGAGTCAACCCCCCTGGCGTTAATTCAGCGATCGACCGGGATTCGAACCCAGGATCCTTGGATCCTAAGCTGGCACCCTAGCCGCTAGCCCAACACCAGGGATAACCAGGGACCAGGGGACATAGCTTGAGGGTAAATAGGTTAGAGATGGTGGGCAGTGTTAGGACCAGGGGACATAGCTTGAGGGTAAATAAGTTAGAGATGGTGGGCAGTGTTAGGGCCAGGGGACATAGCTTGAGGGTAAATAGGTTTTTTTTTTTTTTTTTTTTTTTTTTTTTTTTGAATACTGAATCGAGGCTCGTGAAAGAGCTAACATTTATTTCACAAACAAATCAACCAGACAAACAAAATATACAAAAAGAGGGAGCAGAAGACAAGATGGGGAGAGAAGGGGAAGCACACAACCACAACATTTGAGAGCAGGGAGAAGTGTGGGAGGGAGAGGGCTTGGGGGCAGGAGGCGTGGGAAGGGAGGGGGTGGGGGGGGGGGGAGAGGTATAAAACACAAGGGGACCGAAATTACCGGGGGTAGAAAAGATCAAGGTTTTGGATGGGGGAGGATAAGAGATGGTGGTGAACAGCTGTTTTAAAGACCTGGAGGGTGGAGTGGGATTGAAGAGAGTGAGGGAGTTTGTTCCAGAGGCAGGAGAAAAGAGGAATGAAGGAGTGAAGGTGAGCAGAAAGTCTTGATTTTGGCAGTTTAACCATAAGAGGGTTGCAGGCAGATCTTGTGCGACCTGTAGGAATATTTGGGGGACAGAGCCCAGAGAGAGCTGGGGGGGCAAGGCCAGAGAGGAGTCGGTCGAAGACGGAAAGACCACCAACCTGCCTGCGGTGAGTGAGTGAAAGGCCCTTGGAGTTAGCTTCATCACGGGAGATTCCAATGATTCTGAACGCTTTGGTTTCAACAGCGTGAAGACGGGCTAGGTGTGAGGCAGGAGCACCAGACCAGAGGGGAGAGCAGTATTCCATAGAGCTGCAGATGAAAGCCTTGTATGTGGTGAGAAGCTCAGGTGTGCCAAGGAAGGACTTCGCACGACAGAGGATGCCCAATCGGTGACTGGCTTTGGAGGTCAGATTTGAAATGTGGTTTTCCCAGGAAAGATCATGGCAAATAGTGAGACCCAAAAGCTTGAGTGACAGAACTTCTTGGAGAGGAGTATTCAGAAAGTGGATGGGAGGGTTTTCCAGTCGGTCTTTTCGGAGAGACATCGTAAGAGTGTGAGATTTATCAGGATTGAAGGACATGTTCCATTTATTTGCCCAGTCTGTGATTTTGTCCAGGTCTGCAGAGATTGAAGGACATGTTCCATTTGTTTGCCCAGTCTGTGATTTTGTCCACAGGAAGAGGAGATGAGAGAAACCCATTCAGGGCCACACGTTGACTACGACCAGAGAGGAAGTCCGCCAGCCATGCGTGGAGATTTCCATGGATACCAAAGGAGGAGAGTTTGGTGAGCAGAGCAGGGTGCGAGACCGTATCGAAGGCACGTGAAATGTCAAGGGAGACAGCTCTAATTTCCTGTTTGGTGTTGAGGACCTCCATCCATTGTTGAGAAAGCAGAAGCAGAATGTCCAGAGTAGAGTGACCAGGACTGAAACCAAATTGATGATCAGAGATCAAGCCATTGGAGAAGAGGAAAGATTTCATATCTGAAGCAATGATGGATTCCATGACTTTGCTGATAATTGGGAGAAGGCTGATTGGTCTGTAGTTGCTAGGATCTGTTTTTGCACCTTTTTTGTTCAAAGCGGTGATGTTGGCTGATTTCCAAGCAGATGGCAGATGACCTTGAGCAAAAGAGAGGGTGAAGAGAACAGAAAGAGGGAGTAAAAGAGCGGAAGAACATGATTTTAGGACCCGTGGGCTGATGCCGTCAGGACCAGTTGCAGAATCAGATTCGAGGGTTGACAGAAACTTTTCCACCTTGTCAGGAGGAAAGGACACAGAGTCCAGGAGCAGCTGGGTACGACTGGGTACGGTGGGTACAGAGAGGGATGGGTTTGGGACACAAGATTTAGAGGCAAACACAGAGTTGAGGCATTCAGCTTTTTCACGTGTGGAGTCAGCCGTTAAGCCGTTTGAGGTGAGGGAGGGGATGGAGGGGGAACAAACACCAGAAACAGATTTGACCAGACGCCACCAGGATTTGGAAGAGGGAGACAGATAAGAGAGTTCGGTCTTGAGAACGGTGAGATATTGTTTCCTGGCTCTCCTGAGGGTGGACACACATTTGTTTCGGGCTTTGTGAAAGGAAATGAGATTTCCTTCCGTTGGATTTGCTTTCCAGGAGACGAAAGCAAGTTGTTTCAGGGCAACAGCCTCACCACAAGATTCCGTGTACCATGGACAGGAGGAAGGGTATGACAACTGAAGACGAGATGGGATAAATCTGTGCATGAGAGAGAGCAATTTACTTTGAAAGAATTCCCAGGATGAGTTGATGTCAGAGGCGGTAGAGATGGGAGACCAGTCCAGATGATTGATGGCTGCTTGAAGACCGTGCCAGTTGGCCTGATTGAAATGCCAGACTCGTCGACGTTGAGGAGGCTCTCTGAGAATGGTCAGAGAGATGTCCACTTTGACAAGTTAGAGATGGTGGGCAGTGTTAGGACCAGGGAACATAGCTTGAGGGTAAATAAGTTAGAGATGGTGGGCAGGGTTAGGCCCAGGGGACATAGCTTGAGGGTAAATAGGTTAGGGATGGTGGGCAGTGTTAGGACCAGGGGACATAGCTTGAGGGTAAATAAGTTAGGGACGGTGGGCAGTGTTAGGACTAGGGGACATAGCTTGAGGGTAAATAAGTTAGAGATGGTTGGCAGTGTTAGGCCCAGGGGACATAGCTTGAGGGTAAATAGGTTAGGGATGGTGGGCAGTGTTAGGACCAGGGGACATAGCTTGAGGGTAAATAAGTTAGGGACGGTGGGCAGTGTTAGGACCAGGGAACATAGCTTGAGGGTAAATAGGTTAGGGATGGTGGGCAGTGTTCGGACCAGGGGACATAACTTGAGGGTAAATAAGTTAGGGACGGTGGGCAGTGTTAGGACCAGGGGACATAGCTTGAGGGTAAATAGGTTAGGGATGGTGGGCAGTGTTAGGACCAGGGGACATAGCTTGAGGGTAAATAGGTTAGGGATGGTGGGCAGTGTTCGGACCAGGGGACATAGCTTGAGGGTAAATAGGTTGGGGATGGTGGGCAGTGTTAGGACCAGGGGACATAGCTTGAGGGTAAATAGGTTAGGGATGGTGGGCAGTGTTAGGACCAGGGGACATAGCTTGAGGGTAAATAGGTTAGGGATGGTGGGCAGTGTTAGGACCAGGGAACATAGCTTGAGGGTAAATAAGTTAGAGATGGTGGGCAGTGTTAGGACCAGGGGACATAGCTTGAGGGTAAATAGGTTAGGGATGGTGGGCAGTGTTAGGACCAGGGGACATAGCTTGAGGGTAAATAGGTTAGGGATGGTGGGCAGTGTTAAGACCAGGGGACATAGCTTGAGGGTAAATAGGTTAGGGATGGTGGGCAGTGTTAGGACCAGGGGACATAGCTTGAGGGTAAATAACTTAGGGATGGTGGGCAGTGTTAGGACCAGGGGACGTAGCTTGAGGGTAAATAGGTTAGGGATGGTGGGCAGTGTTAGGACTAGGGGACATAGCTTGAGGGTAAATAGGTTAGGGATGGTGGGCAGTGTTAGGACCAGGGAACATAGCTTGAGGGTAAATAGGTTAGGGATGGTGGGCAGTGTTAGGACCAGGGGACATAGCTTGAGGGTAAATAGGTTATGGATGGTGGGCAGTGTTAGGACCAGGGGACATAAAAACCACCGTTTAGAGGCCATTTTTCCCAGCAAAGCGGGGGTTGGCCTTTTCGGGGACCTTGGTTGTTGATGTTTTTTGGTCCCCTTTTTGAAGCAATGTTTTACGGCCGGATGCCCTTCCTGCCGCCAACCCTGTTTGATGCCTTTTACGACAAGCAGGGAATTACCAGTGAACTGGTACTCAATTAGCCGACCTCGGAAGGATGACAGGCTGAGTCAACCCCCCTGGCGTTAATTCAGCGATCGACCGGGATTCGAACCCAGGATCCTTGGATCCTAAGCTGGCACCCTAGCCGCTAGCCCAACACCAGGGATAACCAGGGACCAGGGGACATAGCTTGAGGGTAAATAGGTTAGAGATGGTGGGCAGTGTTAGGACCAGGGGACATAGCTTGAGGGTAAATAAGTTAGAGATGGTGGGCAGTGTTAGGGCCAGGGGACATAGCTTGAGGGTAAATAGGTTTTTTTTTTTTTTTTTTTTTTTTTTTTGAATACTGAATCGAGGCTCGTGAAAGAGCTAACATTTATTTCACAAACAAATCAACCAGACAAACAAAATATACAAAAAGAGGGAGCAGAAGACAAGATGGGGAGAGAAGGGGAAGCACACAACCACAACATTTGAGAGCAGGGAGAAGTGTGGGAGGGAGAGGGCTTGGGGGCAGGAGGCGTGGGAAGGGAGGGGGTGGGGGGGGGGGGGAGAGGTATAAAACACAAGGGGACCGAAATTACCGGGGGTAGAAAAGATCAAGGTTTTGGATGGGGGAGGATAAGAGATGGTGGTGAACAGCTGTTTTAAAGACCTGGAGGGTGGAGTGGGATTGAAGAGAGTGAGGGAGTTTGTTCCAGAGGCAGGAGAAAAGAGGAATGAAGGAGTGAAGGTGAGCAGAAAGTCTTGATTTTGGCAGTTTAACCATAAGAGGGTTGGAGGCAGATCTTGTGCGACCTGTAGGAATATTTGGGGGACAGAGCCGAGAGAGAGCTGGGGGGGCAAGGCCAGAGAGGAGTCGGTCGAAGACGGAAAGACCACCAACCTGCCTTCGGTGAGTGAGTGAAAGGCCCTTGGAGTTAGCTTCATCACGGGAGATTCCAATGATTCTGAACGCTTTGGTTTCAACAGCGTGAAGACGAGCTAGGTGTGAGGCAGGAGCACCAGACCAGAGGGGAGAGCAGTATTCCATAGATCTGCAGATGAAAGCCTTGTATGTGGTGAGAAGCTCAGGTGTGCCAAGGAAGGACTTCGCACGACAGAGGATGCCCAATCGGTGACTGGCTTTGGAGGCCAGATTTGAAATGTGGTTTTCCCAGGAAAGATCATGGCAAATAGTGAGACCCAAAAGCTTGAGTGACAGAACTTCTTGGAGAGGATTATTCAGAAAGTGGATGGGAGGGTTTTCCAGTCGGTCTTTTCAGAGAGACATCGTAAGAGTGTGAGATTTATCAGGATTGAAGGACATGTTCCATTTATTTGCCCAGTCTGTGATTTTGTCCAGGTCTGCAGAGATTGAAGGACATGTTCCATTTGTTTGCCCAGTCTGTGATTTTGTCCACAGGAAGAGGAGATGAGAGAAACCCATTCAGGGCCACATGTTGACTACGACTAGAGAGGAAGTCCGCCAGCCATGCGTGGAGATTTCCATGGATACCAAAGGAGGAGAGTTTGGTGAGCAGAGCAGGGTGCCAGACCGTATCGAAGACACGTGAAATGTCAAGGGAGACAGCTCTAATTTCCTGTTTGGCGTTGAGGACCTCCATCCATTGTTGAGAAAGCAGAAGCAGAATGTCCAGAGTAGAGTGACCAGGTCTGAAACCAAATTGATGATCAGAGATCAAGCCATTGGAGAAGAGGAAAGATTTCATATCTGAAGCAATGATGGATTCCATGACTTTGCTGATAATTGGGAGAAGGCTGATTGGTCTGTAGTTGCTAGGATCTGTTTTTGCACCTTTTTTGTTCAAAGCGGTGATGTTGGCTGATTTCCAAGCAGATGGCAGATGACCTTGAGCAAAAGAGAGGGTGAAGAGAACAGAAAGAGGGAGTGAAAGAGCGGAAGAACATGATTTTAGGACCCGTGGGCTGATGCCGTCAGGACCAGTTGCAGAATCAGATTCGAGGGTTGACAGAAACTTTTCCACCTTGCCAGGAGGAAAGGACACAGAGTCCAGGAGCAGCTGGGTACGACTGGGTATGGTGGGTACAGAGAGGGATGGGTTTGGGACACAAGATTTAGAGGCAAACACAGAGTTGAGGCATTCAGCTTTTTCACGTGTGGAGTCAGCCGTTAAGCCGTTTGAGGTGAGGGAGGGGATGGAGGGGGAACAAACACCAGAAACAGATTTGACCAGACGCCACCAGGATTTGGAAGAGGGAGACAGATAAGAGAGTTCGGTCTTGAGAACGGTGAGATATTGTTTCCTGGCTCTCCTGAGGGTGGACACACATTTGTTTTGGGCTTTGTGAAAGGAAATGAGATTTCCTTCCGTTGAATTTGCTTTCCAGGAGACGAAAGCAAGTTGTTTCAGGGCAACAGCCTCACCACAAGATTCCGTGTACCATGGACAGGAGGAAGGGTATGACAACTGAAGACGAGATGGCATAAATCTGTGCATGAGAGAGAGCAATTTACTTTGAAAGAATTCCCAGGATGAGTTGATGTCAGAGGCGGTAGAGATGGGAGACCAGTCCAGATGATTGATGGCTGCTTGAAGACCGTGCCAGTTGGCCTGATTGAAATGCCAGACTCGTCGACGTTGAGGAGGCTCTCTGAGAATGGTCAGAGAGATGTCCACTTTGACAAGTTAGAGATGGTGGGCAGTGTTAGGACTAGGGGACATAGCTTGAGGGTAAATAAGTTAGAGATGGTGGGCAGTGTTAGGACCAGGGAACATAGCTTGAGGGTAAATAAGTTAGAGATGGTGGGCAGTGTTAGGCCCAGGGGACATAACTTGAGGGTAAATAGGTTAGGGATGGTGGGCAGTGTTAGGACCAGGGGACATAGCTTGAGGGTAAATAAGTTAGGGACGGTGGGCAGTGTTAGGACTAGGGGACATAGCTTGAGGGTAAATAAGTTAGAGATGGTGGGCAGTGTTAGGACCAGGGAACATAGCTTGAGGGTAAATAAGTTAGAGATGGTGGGCAGTGTTAGGCCCAGGGGACATAGCTTGAGGGTAAATAGGTTAGGGATGGTGGGCAGTGTTAGGACCAGGGGACATAGCTTGAGGGTAAATAAGTTAGGGACGGTGGGCAGTGTTAGGACCAGGGAACATAGCTTGAGGGTAAATAGGTTAGGGATGGTGGGCAGTGTTCGGACCAGGGGACATAGCTTGAGGGTAAATAAGTTAGGGACGGTGGGCAGTGTTAGGACCAGGGGACATAGCTTGAGGGTAAATAGGTTAGGGATGGTGGGCAGTGTTAGGACCAGGGAACATAGCTTGAGGGTAAATAAGTTAGAGATGGTGGGCAGTGTTAGTACCAGGGGACATAGCTTGAGGGTAAATAGGTTAGGGATGGTGGGCAGTGTTCGGACCAGGGGACATAGCTTGAGGGTAAATAGGTTAGGGATGGTGGGCAGTGTTCGGACCAGGGGACATAGCTTGAGGGTAAATAAATTAGAGATGGTGGGCAGTGTTCGGACCAGGGGACATAGCTTGAGGGTAAATAGGTTAGGGATGGTGGGCAGTGTTCGGACCAGGGGACATAGCTTGAGGGTAAATAAATTGGAGATGGTGGGCAGTGTTCGGACCAGGGGACATAGCTTGAGGGTAAATAAATTGGAGATGGTGGGCAGTGTTCGGACCAGGGGACATAGCTTGAGGGTAAATAAATTAGAGATGGTGGGCAGTGTTAGGACCAGGGGACATAGCCTGAGGGTAAATAAGTTAGGGACAGTATTAAGGTAGGGGTCTTTCACTCATAGAGTAGTTATAATGCCTGGTATCGTCCCCTGGAAAGATGGTGATGGATTCTAACTAGAATTGGATTGGTACCTGAATCAGTGTGTGCATGGAGGGGTACAATGACATTGGCAGGATTGTGCAGACTTGATGGGCCTGATATGGCCTCTTTTGCATTGAAGTTCTTTGTGTGAACTGTAGGCCAACTACCCCACTGTAAGCTTGTTTCCCTCTATCACCTCAATCAATATCTCGCATTTGAAAATTGTAATTTTTACAACTGTAAACAGTGAAATAAACGTGACAATAATGTCCGTAAATGTAAAAATAAAAAGCATCCGTAAATGAAAATTTACGTAAAAAGGTAAATATGTACATATAAAACCTCAATATCCAGCATTTTAAATTTGTAATTTTTACAACTGTAAACTATGAAATAAACTTGACAATAATGTCCCGTTAATGAAAAAGAGAAACGTGTCAGTAAATGAAAATTTACGTTAAAAACTGTAAACGCATCGATTTAAAAAACCTCAATCAATATATAGCATTTGAAAATTGTAATTTGTATAACTGTAAACTGTGAAATAAACTTGACAATAATGTCCGTAAATGAAAAAGAAAAACGTGTCAGTAAATTAAAATTTACATAAAAAACCATAAACACATACATTAAAAAAAACCCTCAATCAACATCGAGCATTTGAAAATTGCAATTTTATAACTGTAAACTGTGAAATAAAAACTTGACAATAATGTCCGTAAATGAAAAAGAAAAAGTGTCCGTAAATGAGAATGTACGTAAATAACATGATCATGTCCAATGATTTACGTAAATTTACACAAATAACATGATTTTCGTAAATTTACCTAAACGTGTCCATTAAAAAACCTCAATCGATATCTAACATTTTAAAATTGTAATTTATTTAACAGTAACTGTGAAATTAAAATCTCAATGAAAACTTACATAAAAATCAGAAACGCGTCCGTAAAATAAATAAATAACCCAAATTAATATCTAGCAGCAGGTCGGTAATGTTTGCCTATAATCATAAAGCTTCTATTTATTATGTACCGACATACGAAGCACGGTTTGTTATTGCTTACACAATATGTAAACACACCCCACTAGTTCGTGTATACTGTATAAGCATGATGACATTTCCATTACATTTAGCATTCAATGTGCTTGTTCATGACATTAAGTGAATGGGCAGAGATAATGACACCGACAAATGACACAGAATTGATGCAGAAACAGAAACTAGAACGGCACTCAGTAGAGAGCATACACACCTCCACCAGGTGAACAGTTCACATGTTGTATCCTAGAGTAGACCAGAAAATCACAATACAGAATCACATTTAATCAAAATCATCCGTCCGCAATTTTTTTGAGATATCCTGCTATGCATCGTTTTTGTCCCTATCTCCCAATGGTGACGAATCACTTAAAAATTCTACTCTCCGGATCTTCACCAAAATCGAATTTATTTGTCCTTGTCAGACACCCAACCTGTCCACCAAGTTTCGTCCAAATCCGTCCACAACTTTTTGAGATATCCTGCTATGTATCGTTTTTGGCCCAATCTCCCCATGGTGAAGAATCACTTGATAAATTAAATAATTCTCGTATCCGAATCCATATTCAGATCTTCATTAAAATCGAATATATTTGTCCTTGTCAGACACTCAACATGTCCACCAAGTTTCGTCCAAATCCGTCCACAACTTTTTGAGATATCCTGCTATGTATCGTTTTTGGCCCTATCCCCCCAATGGTGAAGAATCACTTTAAAAATTAAATAATTCTCGTATCCGAATCCATATTCAGATCTTCATCAAAATCGAATCGAAACGTCCTTGTCAGACACCCAACCTGTCCACCAAGTTTCGTCCAAATCCGTCCACAACGTTTTGAGATATCCTGCTTTGTATCGTTTTTCGCCCGATCTCCCAATGGTGAAGAATCACTTAAAAATTAAATAATTCTCGTATCTGAATCCATATTCAGATCTTCATTAAAATCGAATCTATTTGTCCTTGTCAGACACCCAACCTGTCCACCAAGTTGCGTCCAAATCCGTCCACAACTTTTTGAGATATCCTGCTTTGTATCGTTTTTGGCCCGATCCCCCCAATGGTGAAGAATCACTTAAAATTAAATAATTCTCGTATCCGAATCCATATTCAGATCTTCATTAAAATCGAATCTATTTGTCCTTGTCAGACACCCAACCTGTCCACCAAGTTTCGTCCAAATCCGTCCACAACCTTTTGAGATATCCTGCTATGTATCGTTTTTGGCCCGATCTCCCAATGGTGAAGAATCACTTAAAAATTAAATAATTCTCGTATCCGAATCCAAATTCAGATCTTCATTAAAATCGAATCTATTTGTCCTTGTCAGACACCCAACATGTCCACCAAGTTTCGTACAAATCCGTCCACAACTTTTATGAGATATCCTGCTATGTATCGTTTTTGGCCCGATCTCCCAATGGTGAAGAATCACTTAAAAATTAAATAACTCTCGTATCCGAATCCATATTCAGATCTTCATTAAAATCGAATCTATTTGTCCTTGTCAGACACCCAACATGTCCACCAAGTTTCGTACAAATCCGTCCACAACTTTTATGAGATATCCTGCTATGTATCGTTTTTGGCCCGATCTCCCAATGGTGAAGAATCACTTAAAAATTAAATAATTCTCGTATCCGAATCCATATTCAGATCTTCATTAAAATCGAATCTATTTGTCCTTGTCAGATACCCAACCTGTCCATCAAGTTTCGTCCAAATCCGTCCACAACCTTTTGAGATATCCTGCTATGTATCGTTTTTGGCCCGATCTCCCAATGGTGAAGATTCACTTAAAAATTAAATAATTCTCGTATCCGAATCCATATTCAGATCTTCATTAAAATCGAATCTATTTGTCCTTGTCAGACACCCAACCTGTCCACCAAGTTTCGTCCAAATCCGTCCACAACTTTTTGAGATATCCTGCTATGTATCGTTTTTGGCCCTAACATTCAATGGTGAAGATTCACTTAAAAATTAAATAATTATCGTATCCGAATCCATATTCAGATCTTCATTAAAATCGAACCTATTTGTCCTCGTCAGACACCCAACTGGTCCACCAAGTTTCGTACAAATCCGTCCACAACTTTTTGAGATAACCTGCTATGTATCGTTTTTGGCCCGATCTCCCAATGGTGAAGAATCACTTTTAAAATTCTAGTAGCCGGATCCGAATCCGGATCTTCACCAAAATCTAATCATTTCATCCTTGTCGCACACGCTACATCCCTGTCAAATTTCGTCCGAATCCGTCGACAACTTTTTGAGAGATGTTGTTCACAAACGGACAGACAGACAGGGGTGAAAACATTCCCTCCATCCCTCTTTGGTGGTGGAGGTAATACAGGAATTATTTCGAGGATCGAGCACCACATCCTGGAGACTGTTTTCCTCATCAATTCCTCGGCTCGAAGTAATTTCGGAGGTCGAGATGATGAAGGATTTTCATTCTGTGATGAAATGGCTTTCACAAGTACTTTGTCAGCAAACTCAATTTGAATTTGCAATCAGAGCGAAAAGGCCTTTGAATCCCCAAAAAAAACTTTTTGTTTTCATAAAATTTGAGTCGAACATGAGCAGCACTTGTGCACCAGAGGATTCGATGAAATGCAAGAACATTACACATAAATAGTACATTGACTCGTCCGCCGCCCCCTCCACCGTGGATCTCAAGACCTCACTCAAAATAGCCAAGGAGCTAGCCGAGTACCCAGCGGTGTAGCATTGTGTGTGCTTCTGCTTCCATAACTTATCAACCCGTTTAAATCAACATCACGAATAGACGTCTCTGTCCCACCGACGAGGGCACAACGACAACGATGATGTCTGGTAAACGTCGAATAACCAGAGCTGGTAAGATTGAGTAACTTCACGCACTCGGCCTAACTTGACTAACTTCACGCGCTCGGCCTAACTTGACTAACTTCACGCACTCGGCCTAACTTGACTAACTTCACGCACTCGGCCTAACTTGACTAACTTCACGCGCTCGGCCTAACTTGACTAACTTCACGCACTCGGCCTAACTTGACTAACTTCACGCGCTCGGCCTAACTTGACTAACTTCACGCACTCGGCCTAACTTGACTAACTTCACGCACTCGGCCTAACTTGACTAACTTCACCCACTAGGCCTAACTTGACTAACTTCACGCACTCGGCCTAACTTGAGTAACTTCACGCACTCGGCCTAACTTGAGTAACTTCACGCGCTCGGCCTAACTTGAGTAACTTCACGCACTAGGCCTAACTTGACTAACTTCACGCGCTCTGCCTAACTTGACTAACTTCACGCACTCGGCCTAACTTGAGTAACTTCACGCGCTCGGCCTAACTTGAGTAACTTCACGCACTAGGCCTAACTTGAGTAACTTCACGTGCTCGGCCTAACTTGAGTAACTTCACGCACTAGGCCTAACTTGAGTAACTTCACGCACTCGGCCTAACTTGAGTAACTTCACACACTCGGCCTAACTTGAGTAACTTCACGCACTCGGCCTAACTTGACTAACTTCACGCACTAGGCCTAACTTGAGTAACTTCACACACTCGGCCTAACTTGAGTAACTTCACGCACTCGGCCTAACTTGAGTAACTTCACACACTCGGCCTAACTTGAGTAACTTCACGCACTCGGCCTAACTTGACTAACTTCACGCACTAGGCCTAACTTGAGTAACTTCACGCACTCGGCCTAACTTGACTAACTTCACGCGCTCGGCCTAACTTGAGTAACTTCACGCACTAGGCCTAACTTGAGTAACTTCACGCACTCGGCCTAACTTGAGTAACTTCACGCACTTGGCCTAACTTGACTAACTTCACGCACTAGGCCTAACTTGACTAACTTCACGCGCTTGGCCTAACTTGACTAACTTCACGCGCTCGGCCTAACTTGACTAACTTCACGCACTCGGCCTAACTTGAGTAACTTCACGCACTCGGCCTAACTTGAGTAACTTCACGCACTAGGCCTAACTTGAGTAACTTCACGCATCCGGCCTAACTTGAGTAACTTCACGCACTCGGCCTAACTTGAGTAACTTCACGCGCTCGGCCTAACTTGAGTAACTTCACGCACTAGGCCTAACTTGAGTAACTTCACGCACTAGGCCTAACTTGACTAACTTCACGCACTCGGCCTAACTTGAGTAACTTCACGCACTCGGCCTAACTTGAGTAACTTGACGCACTCGGCCTAACGCACTCACATCTGGATAGTTTGCTCCTCATAACCACAACTCGATGTTTTGCCTCATAAGCGAACAGCTGTTTAAACTTGGTAACTGCTTACACAGTTACCCTTGCCTTCTTTACGCCGATTCATGTCCCTGCAGCCTTGGAATGAGCTCACAGCGATTTTGACACGAGACTTATAACTCTTAACAAGTTGTGGTCGGTGCCATTTTGTCATCATTCGGCCTGCTTGTGTAAATGACTAATGACTGCTCTTATGCTCGTTTTCTGCTTGCCCTCAATTTCCAGCTCAATTGCACTTTTTGCTTTGCTGCTGAACCGACAAATCTCAAGGATACGAAAGTGGACAATTGCTCTGCGCTGGAAAATCTGACAACCGTCAGCACAATGTATTCTGATTCTCAGATGTGCACCTATTTCATGAGGATTGAAACCACAACAAATTTCACATCGGCAGACAAAGCAGCTCAACAACATTAAGCTCAGCTGATCCCTCCTTATAGTTACCTGCCTCTTTCACACCTTCCTGCTCTTACCTGCCTCCTTCATACCTTCCTGCTCTCACCTGCCTCCTTCACACCTTCCTGCTCTTACCTGCCTCATTCACACCTTCCTGCTCTCACCTGCCTCCTTCACACCTTCCTGCTCTCACCTGCCTCCTTCACACCTTCCTGCTCTTACCTACCTCCTTCATACCTTCCTGCTCTTACCTACCTCCTTCATACCTTCCTGCTCTCACCTGACTCCTTCACACCTTCCTGCTCTCACCTGCCTCCTTCACACCTCCCTGCTATTACCTGCCTCCTTCACACCTTTCTGCTCTTACCTGCCTCCTTCACACCTTCCTGCTCTCACCTGCCTCCTTCACACCTTCCTGCTCTTACCTGCCTCCTTCACACCTTCCTGCTCTTACCTGCCTCCTCACACCTTCCTGCTCTCCCCTGCCTCCTTCACACCTTCCTGTTCTTACCTACCTCCTTCACACCTTCCTGCTCTTACCTACCTCCTTCACACCTTCCTGCTCTCACCTGCCTCCTTCACACCTTCCTGTTCTTACCTGCCTCCTTCACACCTTCCTGCTCTTACCTACCTCCTTCACACCTTCCTGCTCTTACCTACCTCCTTCACACCTTCCTGCTCTCACCTGCCTCCTTCACACCTTCCTGTTCTTACCTGCCTCCTTCACACCTTCCTGCTCTTACCTACCTCCTTCACACCTTCCTGCTCTCACCTGCCTCCTTCACACCTTCCTGTTCTTACCTGCCTCCTCACACCTTCCTGCTCTCACCTGCCTCCTTCACACCTTCCTGTTCTTACCTGCCTCCTTCACACCTTCCTGCTCTTACCTACCTCCTTCATACCTTCCTGCTCTCACCTGCCTCCTTCACACCCTCCTGCTCTTACCTGCCTCCTTCACACCCTCCTGCTCTTACCTACCTCCTTCACACCTTCCTGCTCTTACCTACCTCCTTCACACCTTCCTGCTATTACCTGCCTCCTTCACACCCTCCTGCTCTTACCTACCTCCTTCACACCTTCCTGCTCTTAATACCTCCTTCATACCTTCCTGCTTTTACCTGCCTCCTTCACACCCTCCTGCTCTTACCTACCTCCTTCATACCTTCCTGCTTTTACCTGCCTCCTTCACACCCTCCTGCTCTTACCTACCTCCTTCACACCTTCCTGCTCTTAATACCTCCTTCATACCTTCCTGCTCTTACCTGCCTCCTTCACACCCTCCTGCTCTTACCTGCCTCCTTCACACCTTCCTGCTCTTAATACCTCCTTCACACCCTCCTGCTCTTACCTGCCTCCTTCACACCCTCCTGCTCTTACCTACCTCCTTCACACCCTCCTGCTCTTACCTGCCTCCTTCACACCCTCCTGCTCTTACCTACCTCCTTCACACCTTCCTGCTCTTAATACCTCCTTCACACCCTCCTGCTCTTAGCTGCCTCCTTCACACCCTCCTGCTCTTACCTACCTCCTTCACACCTTCCTGCTCTTACCTGTCTCCTTCACACCTTCCTGCTCTTACCTTATATGGCCAAACTTGAAATAACCTCCTGGAACCTGCATGTTGCACAGGTTTTCAATATTAACTGTAAAGCTAAGGAAGCTAGACTGAAATGTTCTTCAATATATACCGTATTTACCTGTTGTGTCGGTAAGATTGCAGTGATTGACTCATCAGCAGGCTTATCAAGGTCATGACCATGTGGCGGGGTCTGCTATAGTTAGCTCGGTGGGGTCTGGACTACCTTATCTGACAAGGACATATTGTTCCACTTTTTTCGACAAGCGGACCGCATCGGGTTGTTTTTTTGTCAAGACTAATTGAATAATATAACAAATTCCTTTTTTGCAGATTCAGTCTATGAACCATTAAAAATGGCCACCAAAGAGAAAGCCACAATAATGGAACATGACATGGAGCAGAGTCTGGACAGGCTCTACTGCTTTGGTAGGTATCTGAGTCTGATTCACGTGTAATATGGGACTGATTGACGTGTAGTGTGTGACTGATTAACGTGTAATGTGGGACTGATTGACGTGTAATGTGTGACTGATTAACGTGTAATATGGGACTGATTGACGTGTAGTGTGTGACTGATTAACGTGTAATGTGGGACTGATTAACGTGTAATATGGGACTGAATGACGTGTAATGTGGGACTGATTGACGTGTAATGTGTGACTGATTAACGTGTAATGTGTGACTAATTGACGTGTAATGTGTGACTGATTAACGTGTAATATGGGACTGATTAACGTGTAATGTGTGACTGAATGACGTGTAATATGGGACTGATTAACGTGTAATGTGTGACTGATTAACGTGTAATGTGGGACTGATTAACGTGTAATGTGGGACTGAATGACGTGTAATGTGGGACTGATTAACGTGTAATGTGTGACTGATTAACGTGTAATGTGGGACTGAATGACGTGTAATGTGGGACTGATTGACGTGTAATGTGGGACTGAATGACGTGTAATATGGGACTGATTGACGTGTAATATGGGACTGATTGACTTGTAATATGGGACTGATTGACGTGTAATGTTGGACTGATTGAAATGTAATATGGGACTGATTGACTTGTAATATGGGACTGATTGACGTGTAATGTGGGACTGATTGACGTGTAATGTGGGACTGATTGACGTGTAATATGGGACTGATTGACTTGTAATATGGGACTGATTGACTTGTAATATGGGACTGATTGACGTGTAATGTTGGACTGATTGAAGTGTAATATGGGACTGATTGACGTGTAATATGGGACTGATTGACTTGTAATATGGGACTGATTGACGTGTAATGTGGGACTGATTGACGTGTAATATGGGACTGATTGACTTGTAATATGGGACTGATTGACTTGTAATATGGGACTGATTGACGTGTAATATGGGACTGATTGACTTGTAATATGGGACTGATTGACGTGTAATATGTGACTGATTGACGTGTAATATGGGACTGATTGACTTGTAATGTGGTGCTTATTGATGTGTAATATAGGACTGATTGACGTGTAATTTGGGACTGATTGACGTGTAATATGGGACTGATTGACATGTAATGTTGGACTGATTGGAGTGTAATATGGGACTGATTGATGTGTAATATGGGACTGATTGACTTGTAATGTGGTGCTTATTGACTTGTAATGTGGTGCTTATTGATGTGTAATATGGGACTGATTGACATGTAATGTGGGACTGATTGACGTGTAATATGGGACTGATTGACGTGTAATATGGGACTGATTGACGTGTAATGTTGGACTGATTGGAGTGTAATATGGGACTGATTGATGTGTAATATGGGACTGATTGACTTGTAATATGGGACTGATTGACGTGTAATGTGGGACTGATTGACGTGTAATATGGGACTGATTGACTTGTAATATGGGACTGATTGACGTGTAATATGGGACTGATTGACTTGTAATATGGGACTGATTGACGTGTAATATGTGACTGATTGACGTGTAATATGGGACTGATTGACTTGTAATGTGGTGCTTATTGATGTGTAATATAGGACTGATTGACGTGTAATTTGGGACTGATTGACCTGTAATGAGTGACTGATTGACGTGTAATGTGGGACTGATTGACGTGTAATATGGAACTGATTGACGTGTAATATGGAACTGATTGACGTGTAATATGGGACTGATTGGCGTGTAATGTGGTGCTCATTGATGTGTAATATGGGACTGATTGACGTGTAATATGGGACTGATTTACTTGTAATATGGGACTGATTGGCGTGTAATGTGGTGCTTATTGATGTGTAATATGGGACTGATTGACGTGTAATGTGGGACTGATTGGCGTGTAATGTGGTGCTTATTGATGTGTAATATGGGACTGATTGACGTGTAATGTGGGACTGATTTACTTGTAATATGGAACTGATTGACGTGTAATGTGGTGCTTATTGATGTGTAATATGGGACTGATTGACGTGTAATGTGGGACTGATTTACTTGTAATATGGAACTGATTGAAGTGTAATGTGGTGCTTATTGATGTGTAATATAAGACTGATTGACGTGTAATGTGGGACTGATTTACTTGTAATATGGAACTGATTGACGTGTAATGTGGTGCTTATTGATGTGTAATATGGGGCTGATTGACGTATGATGTGGGACTGATTGACGTGTAATGTGGGACTGATTGACGTGTGATGTGTGACTGATTGACGTGTAATATGGGACTGATTGACGTATAATGTGGGACTGATTGACGTGTAATGTGGGACTGATTGACGTGTGATGTGTGACTGATTGACATGTAATATGGGACTGATTGACTTGTAATATGGGACTGATTGACGTGTAATATGGGACTGATTGACGGGTAATATGGGACTGATTGACTTGTAATATGGGACTGATTGACTTGTAATATGGGACTGATTGACGTGTAATATGGGACTGATTGATGTGTAATATGGGACTGATTGACGTGTAATGTGGGACTGATTGACGTGTAATATGGGACTGATTGACGTGTAATATGGGACTGATTGACGTGTAATATGGGACTGATTGACGTGTAATATGGGACTGATTGACGTGTAATGTGGGACTGATTGACGTGTAATATGGGACTGATTGACGTGTAATATGGGACTGATTGACTTGTAATATGGGACTGATTGACGTGTAATGTGGGACTGATTGACGTGTAATGTGGGACTGATTGACGTGTAATATGGGACTGATTGACGTGTAATGTGGGACTGATTGACGTGTAATATGGGACTGATTGACGTGTAATATGGGACTGATTGATGTGTAATATGGGACTGATTGATGTGTAATATGGGACTGATTGACGTGTAATGTGGGACTGATTGACGTGTAATGTGGGACTGATTGATGTGTAATATGGGACTGATTGACGTATAATATGGGACTGATTGACGTGTAATGTGGGACTGATTGACGTGTAATATGGGACTGATTGATGTGTAATATGGGACTGATTGATGTGTAATATGGGACTGATTGATGTGTAATATGGGACTGATTGACGTGTAATGTGGGACTGATTGACGTGTAATATGGGACTGATTGACGTGTAATATGGGACTGATTGACGTGTAATGTGGGACTGATTGACGTGTGATGTGTGACTGATTGACGTGTAATGTGGGACTGATTGATGTGTGATGTGTGACTGATTGACGTGTAATATGGGACTGATTGACTTGTAATATGGGACTGATTGACGTGTAATATGGGACTTATTGATGTGTAATATGGGACTGATTGACGTGTAATATGGGACTGATTGACGTGTAATATGGGACTGATTGACTTGTAATATGGGACTGATTGACGTGTAATATGGGACTGATTGACGTGTAATATGGGACTGATTGACTTGTAATATGGGACTGATTGACTTGTAATATGGGACTGATTGACTTGTAATATGGGACTGATTGACGTGTAATATGGGACTGATTGACTTGTAATATGGGACTGATTGACGTGTAATATGGGACTGATTGATGTGTAATATGGTACTGATTGACGTGTAATGTGGGACTGATTGACGTGTAATATGGGACTGATTGACGTGTAATGTGGGACTGATTGACGTGTAATATGGGACTGATTGACGTGTAATATGGGACTGATTGACGTGTAATATGGGACTGAATGACGTGTAATATGGGACTGATTGACGTGTAATATGGGACTGATTGACTTGTAATATGGGACTGAATGAGTTGTAATATGGGACTGATTGATGTGTAATATGGGACTGATTGACGTGTAATATGGGACTGATTGACGTGTAATATGGGACTGATTGACGTGTAATGTGGGACTGATTGACGTGTAATATGGGACTGATTGACGTGTAATATGGGACTGATTGACGTGTAATATGGGACTGATTGACGTGTAATATTGGACTAATGTATAGAATATCTTTGTGTGAATGAGATTTTACAGAACGTGGTACTGGAGGCCATTACTCCCTGATTTGGGATAATGCGAATCTCTGGCAATCGAGTGTTTATCTTTATCTACATATGTTCGTTTATCCTTGTTCAGGGTAACAATGTGTACCTGTGTTTATTTTTCCATCACAACACAAATTAAAGGAAGAATTAAATAATGATGTGCAGATAAATGGTAAACAATGACACAGGATGAACATTGACATGGACATGGACAGATCGTAGTGAATAG
The DNA here is from genome assembly GCF_964187855.1 of Myxine glutinosa. NCBI lineage: Eukaryota > Metazoa > Chordata > Myxini > Myxiniformes > Myxinidae > Myxine > Myxine glutinosa. Next base: position 145,069,315 of record NC_136269.1, on the reverse strand, counting down.
AGCTGCTCCTTTGTTTCCGGTCTGTTGGATTCATTGCCCAGCCTTGTTAGATTGACATCGACCCAGGGAGGATGGCCTAAAATACAGAATACCTTCCCGCTGTAAATCCCAAACATAAACCCAGCTGTTGTTTAACAACACGGAATCCTCGAGGAAATGGTAAAAAGAACATCCACACTGGATTTGCTCCAGTGATTCTGGCTTTCACTTTAAGGAGATTCCCCATGCATGTTAAGAAACAAGAAAAATCAGTCTCAAGGTGTTACTATTCCATGATGGTGTTGTTGGTGTTGTTGCTGTTTTGTGTTTAAAGAGTAAAAATGTGCAAACGCTGCTTGTGGGAAACAGATCCGGATGTCAGCTCGTTTATTTCTGTGCTGAAGGACACGAGCATTCCACGGTACCTGGTGGAACACAAAACCCAAACCAATTCATGTAAGAAAATAATAGGATATGCGTGAAGAGGCACCGGTGCTCATGTAGTAATGTGTAGGCACTTTGTTGGGCACCAGGGCTTTAAACAGGAAGTACATCGTTTCAATTTCACTTTCAATTCCGAGAACCATTAGATCTCCTTGGTACATGTTCTAAACGTTGCAATGAGATCGATTTTAGACGTGCATAAAGGTGTTTTCTATCCACGTCTTTTGACCTGGCCATCTTGGAAGTGTATGGGCAGCTGATAATTAGGATTTTTGCCTCGAAGTTGGCGGGCAGACGACAGTATACCATTTCTTTGCTAAGGTTATGAGGTCTGTTTGCTCAGCTGCTCCGTCCCATTGCTCAATTCATGAGAGAGGAAATGTTCACCTGGACGCACGGCAAAATGGCTCCTCGTCTCACGCTCACCAATGCAAAGTAGTACAAAGGATTTTGGGTTTGGCAGATAATGTGTTTGGTGCAGGAGATGTGTGGTCCAGCCGACCAACACAACAGGATGGTGGGTAGCAGCAGTGACCAACTGAAGGGTTAAAGGCTCGGACAAAGCGTTCAGGGACAAAATTGAGGGAACGAAACTCACGTGAATAATGCACAATGAGGGGTGGTGGTGGAGGACGCGAGCGTTGGACCGGAGTGAGGGCACCAGCTGTTCGACTTGCTGTTACGCTTGCTTTTTACATTTGGAGCCAGGACAAAAAGGGGGAAAAAATGTCGCCGCTTCGACATGTCTATGTAAGAATAGGTATGTGGCAGCTGTGTAGAACCACCTTTAGAGGCCATTTTTCCCTGCAGAGCGGGGGTTGGCGTTTTTCGGGCACCGTGGTCCCCTTTTTTGAAGCAATGTTTTTGGCCGATGCCCTTCCTGCTGCCAACCTTGTTAGTCGCTTCTTGTGACACACAGGGAATTACAAGTGAACTGCTACTCAATTTGCCGACCTCGGAAGGATGACAGGCTGAGTCAACCCCCCTGGCGTTAATTCAAGGATCGATCAGGATTCGAACCCAGGATCCTCGGAACCCAAGCTGGCACTCTAACCGCTAAGCCAACACCAGGCTTTATGTGGTAGCTATGTAGATGCATCATAAAGGTAAGCTTTGCGTGCATGAGAAATCCTGGAATGATGCGCTCACACCTGTAGCGTGTTTCATGATCGCACATCTCTGGCCTGCCTTTGCCTCCCCAGGTAAAGCGGGTGAGGGCAAAGGCAGGATGTGACTCAAAGGAGATGCAAAATCCACGACATGCCGCAAAGAAGTGTGGATGGCATTGAAGAGGATTAAAAAAAGAAGGGTGCCAGGCATTGATGAGGTGTGTTCAGAGATGCTAATTGCTTGCGGGAGAAGTCAGTGTCAGGTGGACGAAGAGGTTGTTGAATGTATGAGAGATGGTTCAATTCCAGAAGAGCGGAGGACAAGGTTAATTGTGCCTATATGGAAAGGGAAAGGGGTTGTTCAAGATTCGTGGAAGTACAGGGGCATTACACTCCTTACTCATGGCATGAAGGTGCGGGAGAGGGTTCTGTATGGTTAAGATAAGGAAGAGTGTGGAGAAGGAGATCGGAGAAGAGCAGCAGGGGTTTCGAAATGGTAGGGGAACCACAAATGGAATGTGACATCGTGCTGAGACAGCTGGTGGAGAGGAGGTTAGAGGTACAAGGAGAAATGGCATTGGGATTTGTGGATCTGGAGGAGGCCTACGACACTGTCCAGAGAGAGATGGTGATGGTGACACTAAGATTGATGGGAGTGACAAAAGCAGAGGTTAGGTTGGTGGAAGGGATGTACAAGGGAACGGAGGGAAGCATTTTGCTTGGTCCTGAGATGCCGGAGGAGTTCAATGTGAACATCGGTTTGAGGCAGGTAAGCGCTCTCAGCCCACTCCTGTTTATCATTGTGATGGAGCTGTTAATCAGGAAGGTAAACATGTGGGGTATTCCGGGGATGATGTTGTATAAGGACGATCTGGTTGTTGTGGTGCAGAGTGGGTGGGAGATGCAGGAAGTACTGGGGAAGTGGAAGGAGGCATTTGAGAAACATGGGCTGAAAATGAGCATGGAGAGGACTGAGGTGATGTAGGTTGGGCAGCAGAGAAAAATAAATGAATATCAGGTTAGATGGGAAGGAGATCAGACCAGGAAATAGGTTTGAGTATCTGGGGGGGGGGGGGGGGCAGTGACCGGGGATGGTAAGTCGGAGGCTGAGGTGAGGAGGAGGATTTACGTTGATGCGAGGGTGGAGGGTGTAATGTCAGATAGAAAGATTTCAAGGAGATTGAAAGGAAAGGTTCTGATGTTGTGCATAATGCCAGCCTACCTTTACAGTCTGGAGAAGGTGGCACTGATAGAGAGACAACAACAGAGGCTGCAGGTTTCCGAGAACAGCTTGGTCAGGAGGATTGTGGGAGTGAAGAGGGTGGATAGAAGGAGAATGGATGAACTGAGGGAGGAGATTGGTGTGCAGATGAGCTTGATGGTGAGATTGGTGAAATGCGGCTGAGATGGGTTGGACATTTGGTGTGGATGGGGGAAGAGAGACATATGAGGAAAACTTTCATCATAAACAAACAAACAAAAAGACGCGGGTGAAAACCTAACCTCCATGGCGGAGGTAATAAATGCATCAGCATGGAAGAGATGATGAAGAAAGCAGAAATGATTTACGTAAGAGGAGGATGAGATTTGCCATTAATTAAGAAACCATTAAAAATGAACTTATCATTCAAAAGTGATTATTACGACCTGGCCCCTGGCTCAGGGTATGGCTTATTGTTCCATAGATCCGAGTTGGTGTACTCGGGAGGTCAATCCATTCCCCGTGTGCGGGTGATGCCGTAATATAAGCAGTCAGATGTGACCGATCAGAAGCGGAGTTATCATCCGAATGCTGACGCAACTCTACACCCCCACTCACTGACACACAGTATGCAAATGTATGCAAATTCAGTAATGTAATGCAAATTAAAATCAGTGGCGTAAATGCAAATCCTTTATTCAGGATAAACCAAAACACAGGATATACAACCAAGAAATACAAAAATCCATAGGAAAATTCCGCTGACATGCGATGGTAAAGAATAAGCAATTAAATAAAGACAGAGAGACGCCAAGACACCAGACAAGACAAACACCTCACCAGATATCCCGATCTAATCCCAAGGGGATGTGTGGAGCAAAACAACAAAGGAATATTTGCTGGGATTTAAAACGAAATAGTCGGTAAAAGAACAAGTAAAAGAAAAAACATGTTTTAGGGCTCCACCCTTTTATTTTATTTTAAAAGTTTTAAACCTTTTTATATTTATTTATTTTTTAAATTAAATTTTGATCGATAAAAATGTCCCAGAAAAGAGGGCCTTGGGCCAATTTTCAGCTCTCTAGGAAGTATGGAACCAAGAAAATGAACGGCTCAAATATATGAAACGGGACAAACAAACAAAGTTCAGATGAAGTTAAATAAAAGTGTGTAAAAAGAAAGGGGTGGGAGGCGGGTACTTCAATTCCATGTTTGAAATTGTACGTCCATTCAGGCCTGTTTGAGATGGGGACCCAGCGGCCTCGTTTCAGCCGCAGGCCCCAAGGATGGTGCCTCACCACCATTCTCTCTCTCTCCCTCTCTGCATGTATCCTCAAACTTCACAAACCAACGGACCAGAGGAATTCCTGCAACACCATGAAGCAGCGCGTTGCCTTGAGGTGGCCAAGACGATACGCGACAAGGAGTAAATGCTTCCCCTCCCTCTCCCTCTTTACTGTATCAAGCCACATGCACTGAGTGGCTCTCTCCTCCACATGAGTCCCTTCCACACAGACGGCTCCCTCCAACAGACAGCCTACGGGAGGGATCACTCAACTCCTCCACGAGCCCTCGCATGCCGCGTTCCTCGTCATTAAAACCGGGGCTTGCATCCTGCATCCCTTTTCTTCTTTCTCTGCTCAGCAGGTCCCTCTCCTTTTTCTTATTCCTGTTTTTATTCCCTTTTTCAGCCCTCACGAGGTTCTCGCCGATGAAATTATGTAAAACTCTGGAAGAAGGGAGAAGGTCTTTTAACGAGGAGAATGAAATTAATATGGTAAGAAAATAAATACAAGGACCTATTCTGGTCCCTCAGCCAACTCGGCATTTCACAAGAGATGCACCTTAACGGTCACCTGTTTCTCATTGTTACTAGCAACCAGCCCCACGAGCGTACCACATTATCAGGCAATAATTAAGCAATAAACCCCATGAGCGTAACATGATAATGCCACAAAATATATCAATAAAACTAACAAAACACACAAATACAAAAATTTTAATGTCTGTAATGGCAGTCTACCTGCTCAATGTGTTTATGCACATCAAGTGACGTCATTACTAACACAGGATGTCACACACATTGTGTTGGGTTGGTGGACGTGGCAAAAGTGAGAGAGAATGTGAGGAAGGAGACTTAGACAACATTTGAGGGGATGGGGAGAGAGCAGAGAAGAGAAGCGTGAGAAAGAGGGAGTGAGAGAGATCGAGTGAGAGAGAGAGAGAGAGAGGGAGTGTGAGAGAGTGTGAGAGAGTGTGAGAGAGTGTGCGAGAGTGTGAGAGAGTGAGAGAGGGAGTGTGAGAGAGAGGGAGTGTGAGAGAGAGGGAGTGTGAGAGAGAGGGAGTGTGAGAGAGAGGGAGTGTGAGAGAGAGGGAGTGTGAGAGAGAGGGAATGTGAGAGAGAGAGAGAGAGAGAGAGAGAGAGAGGGAGTGTGTGAGAGTGTGAGAGAGTGTGAGAGAGTGTGAGAGACAGAGCGAGTGAGAGAGAGAGAGAGTGGGAGAGAGGGAGTGTGAGAGAGGGAGTGTGAGAGAGGGAGTGTGAGAGAGAGGGAGTGTGAGAGAGAGGGAGTGTGAGAGAGAGGGAGTGTGAGAGAGAGAGGGATGTGAGAGAGAGGGAGTGTGTGAGAGAGAGAGAGTGTGAGAGAGAGGGAGTGTGAGAGAGAGGGAGTGTGAGAGAGAGGGAGTGTGAGAGAGAGGGAGTGTGAGAGAGAGGGAGTGTGAGAGAGAGAGGGATGTGAGAGAGAGGGAGTGTGAGAGAGAGGGAGTGTGAGAGAGAGGGAGTGTGAGAGAGAGGGAGTGTGAGAGAGAGGGAGTGTGAGAGAGAGGGAGTGTAAGAGAGAGGGAGTGTGAGAGAGAGGGAGTGTGAGAGAGAGGGAGTGTGAGAGAGAGAGGGAGTGTGAGAGAGAGAGAGAGTGTGAGAGAGAGAGGGGGTGTGAGAGAGAGAGGGAGTGTGAGAGAGAGAGGGAGTGTGAGAGAGAGAGTGTGAGAGAGAGAGGGAGTGTGAAAGAGAGAGGGAGAGAGAGAGAGAGAAAGAGAGAGAGAGTGAGAGAGTGAGAGTGAGAGAGAGAGAGAGAGATAGAGATAGATAGATAGATAGATAGATTGGCAGAATTGTCTTTATTTGAAATCCTCACATTTCCTGATTGCACTCAACTTGAATGAATGGGATGGCAACATAGAGAGTAACCCAGTTTTAAGATCGGCAGAGAAGATAACCGAGAAGGAAGTTGAGGAAGCGATAAAAGCAATGAAGAGTGGAAAAGCGGGAGGGCCGACGGGAGTTGTGGGAGATATGTTGAAGGCAGCAGGAAGTTGGGGTGTGAAGAGAATGACAGAGATCTGTAATCTGGTGGTGAAAGAAGGCCACATTCCAGTGGATTGGGAACTGAGTACCCTCGTCCCTCTATACAAGGGGAAAGGTGACCCTCTGGACTGTGGCTCGTATCGAGCGATAAATTTATTGGAGCATGGAATGAAGGTATTGGAGAGGTGTATAAGGAAGAAAGTGAAGTTCGACGAAATGCAGTTTGGATTTATGCCAGGAAGAGGAATGACAGATGCGCTTTTTATTGTAAGGCAGTTGCAGGAGAAGTACATGGAGAAGAGGAAGAAGTTTTTTCTTGGGTTTGTTGATCTGGAGAAAGCATTCGATAGGGTTCCACGTGAAGTAGTGACATGGGCATTGAGGAAGTTAGGAGTGGAGTAATGGTTGATCAGAGTAGTGATGGCAATGTAGGAGAGAGCGCGCACAGCTGTAAGGACGAAGGACGGGAACAGTGGTGAGTTTGAGGTGAAGGTGGGAGTGCATCAGGTGTCGGTACTAAGTCCACGACTATTTGTAGCTGCGATGGAGGTGCTGGCTCGGAACATAAAGGAGGGATTACCGTGGGAGTTGTTGTTTGCAGATGATCTGGTGTTGACTGCGGAAAGTATGGATGGACTGAAGGAGAAGATGAACAAGTGGAAGGAATGTATGGAGACAAAAGGTCTGAAGGAGAATATCGTAAAGACGAAGGTGATGGCAAGTGGTAAAGCATGTGGTGAGGTGGAAAGAACTGGGAAGTGGCCCTGTGCTGTGTGTAGGAAGGGTGTCGGAGTGTACTCCATTCAATGTACAATGTGCGCCGAGTGGGTTCATCAAAAATGTATTGGTCTGAGAGGGTCATTAACCAGTGTGGCAGCTACATTCAAGTGTAAGGTGTGCACAGGGGGAGCTGCAGATGGAGGAAATGTTGAGTTGGATCTTGGAGACGGCGTGAAGCTGGAAGGTGTGAAAACATTTTGCTACCTCGGAGACATGCTGAATGGAGAAGGTGGATCAAACTCGGCAACGGTTGCTAGAGTGAGATGTGCATGGAAGAAGTTTTTGGAACTGAGTGGCGTGCTGACGAGGAGGGGAGTGCCGTTGAAGCTGAAGGGAAAGGTGTATGCTGCATGTGTAAGAAGTGTTATGATTTATGGGAGCGAGACATGGGTAATGAATGTAGAGCAGCAACGAAGGCTGGAAAGGGTGGAAATGCGAATGGTTCAGTTGATGTGCGGAGTATCGTTGAGAGAGAGGAAGACAAATTGTGAATTGCGAAGGATGATGGGAATAGAGCCTGTGATGGATGCTGTGAAGAGGAACAGGTTGAGATAGTTTGGTCATGTGTTGAAGAAGGATGAAAGTGACTGGTTGAGAAGAGTGATGGAAATGAATGTTGAAGGCAGTAGAGGACGGGGAAGACCGAGAAAGACTTGGCTAACGATGGTGGAAGAAGAAATGCGGGCAAGGGGGGTTAACAAGGGGAGATGCAAGGGGGTTAACAAGGGGAGATGCAGAGAATAGGGCAAAATGGAGAAGATTGTCATGGGGACCGCAAGGCTAACCCCCGCTCTAGCAGGGGAAATGGCCTTAAAATGCCTGTTGTTGTTGTTGTTGTTGTACTCAACTTCTTGATATTGAGATTTCATCTTGGCTATCATGTTATAACATGTAAACATGCTTGAGCTCAAGGTAATGGAGGGTTTTCCTGTACTGGGTGCAACCAGAAGTGAAACTGGTGGGTTTTGATTGGTCGCTGTTGAAATAAGCGATTGAATCGGATTCCGAACACCTCGGATGTCTTTTCCTTCCACGCTGAAATTTCTCTAATGTTTCCTTCCCAACCCTTGTCATACCCACCAGTAAAGTGCACCATTTTGGACTTCCAGAGTCCGACGATTGGCCTTTTCCCCACGGAAACATGCAAGGAACCAGCCATTGCCAAAGTGAGAGACAACACTTACTGTGCGGCCGCCCTCTGGGCTTTGTCTCTGGCCTACAGGTGAGACTTCCAACATTTAACCATAAACAGCCCTCCCTCCTCCTTACCTTCTTCCTTAGACCACTTTCCTTTTAGTTATTGACTTGCAGTTTATTTCCACGAGAAAGTTCTCACTGCATCGACCACCGAACGAGATAATGAAACCTGTTTTCTTTGTCTCTTGCTCTAGTTAACCAGTTCACAACTTTCATGTTCACCTTGCTGTGCAAGAAACTGTTAAGACAGAACGTTGTTATGACCTGGCCCTTGGATAAAGGGCTCTGGGTACGGCCTATTGCTCCGGGGTCCTAGTTCACATGCTCCAGATGCCAATACGTTCTCCGTGTGCGGGTCACGCCAAATAAACAGTCAGATGTGACCGAGCGGTTATCATCCGAATGCAAGTTTACACCCCCATTCACCGACACACAGTATGCAAATGTATCCCAATCCAGTAATACCTTGCAAATGAAATCAGTGGATTGAATGCAAATCCCTTACTCAGGATAAAGAAAAACACAGGATATACAACCAAGCAATACTAACACCATAGGAAAATCCCACAGACAAGCGGTGGTAAAGAATAAATAATTAAATAAAGACAGACAGGCGTCAACACAATGTGGACATGACAATCAAATGCCCCACCAGATATCCCTATCTCATTCCAAGGGGGTGGGGAAGGGGGGGTGCAAGGAAAGCAAAATACCAAAGGAATATTCCCAGGGTATAAATGAAGATAATAAGTAAAATAAAAAAGAGGGGGGGGGGATTCTGGCCTGTTTGAGATTATGTTCCTGCGGCCTCGTCTCCGCCGCAGGCCCCAATGATGGTGCCGCACCACCCATCTCTCTCCCGATGGATGGGATGTGTCATCAGGCTTCACATGTCTTCACATGTCATCGAGAGGCTCTCCTCCACACTAGCCCTTTCCACTCACCTGCAGCCCTCGCAGGGATCACTCAACTCCTCCCCGAGCCCTCACAGGTCGAGTTACTCATCAGACAAACCGGACCATACGTCGTTCATTCCTGCTTTTTTCTCTCGAGGGACACTGCCTTTTCCCTCTGCCACTTCCTTCTCTTCCTCTTACTCTTCACATTTCCTCTCAGATCACTCACGAGGTTCTTGCCCATGTAGTTATGCCTCTAAGGGGTGAAGAAGGTCAATAAGGAAGGTCTTTTAAGCAGAAGAATAAAATTAAATTGTAAGAAAATAAATAAAAGGAGCTATTCTGGTGCCACAGCCGACCTGGCATTCCACATGATGCACCTTAACTGTCACAGTTTCTCGTCGTTACTAAGCAACCAGCCCCAAATGCATACCTTCATTATTAAGCAATAATTAAGCAGTAAATCCCACGAGAATAACCACGTGCTGTTTATGACGTGTTTGCTAAAACTTGTGAAATCCAAGTGAACATTGGGTCTCCATTGGGGCTCCATTGGGTCTCCATTGGGTCTCCATTGGGTGGGGGGGGGGAATTCATAAAATGCTGTGAAAATCTATTTTTTGTACTCTATATGAATTTCTGTTATTGCTTGTATCCAGCTGCTTAACTGGTATCACCATAACTGCAGGTATCATATATCATTATAACTGGTATCAATATAACTGCAGGTATCATATATCACTATAACTGGTATCATTATAACTGGTATCAATATAACTGGTATCATTATAACTGCAGGTATCATTATAACTGGTATCATTATAACTGGTATCATTATAACTGGTATCATTATAACTGGCATCACCACAGTTGGTATCAATATAACTGGCATCACCATAATTGCTATCATTAGAACTGGTATCATTATAACTGGTATCAATATAACTGGTATCACCATAACTGCAGGTATCATATATCATTATAACTGGTATCAATATAACTGCAGGTATCATATATCATTATAACTGGTATCATTATAACTGGTATCATTATAACTGGTATCATTATAACTGGTATCATTATAACTAGTATAATTATAACTGGCATCACCACAGTTGGTATCAATATAACTGGCATCACCATAATTGCTGTCATTAGAACTGGTATCATTATAACTGGTATCAATATAACTGGTATCACCATAACTGCAGGTATCATATATCATTATAACTGGTATCAATATAACTGCAGGTATCATATATCATTATAACTGGTATCATTATAACTGGTATCATTATAACTGGTATCATTATAACTAGTATAATTATAACTGGCATCACCACAGTTGGTATCAATATAACTGGCATCACCATAATTGTTATCATTAGAACTGGTATCATTATAACTGGTATCAATATAACTGCAGGTATCATATATCATTATAACTGGTATCATTATAACTGGTATCATTATAACTGGTATCATTATAACTGGTATCATTATAACTAGTATAATTATAACTGGCATCACCACAGTTGGTATCAATATAACTGGCATCACCATAATTGCTATCATTAGAACTGGTATCATTATAACTGGTATCAATATAACTGGTATCACCATAACTGCAGGTATCATATATCATTATAACTGGTATCAATATAACTGCAGGTATCATATATCATTATAACTGGTATCATTATAACTGGTATCATTATAACTGGTATCATTATAACTAGTATAATTATAACTGGCATCACCACAGTTGGTATCAATATAACTGGCATCACCATAATTGTTATCATTAGAACTGGTATCATTATAACTGGTATCATTATAACTGGCATCACCATATTTGCTATCATTAGAACTGGTATCATTATAACTGGTATTGTAGCGGTTACCGCTGGGTGTACACAATCGCCTTGCACCTGCCAGGACGCGGCCAGGGCGCAATCGCCAGGCCGGGCTCGTCCGGACGGGCCCAGACGCGCCTCTCCCGGACATGCCCGAACTCTCTGTTCCCGGGCTCGCCCGAACCTCCCGGGCACGCCCGCTCTCGCCTTTCCAGGGCTCGCCCAGAATGCCCGGGCATTCCCGCTCTCGCCTTTCCAGGGCTCGTCCAGGACGCCCGGGCATGCCCGCTCTCGACTTGCCAGGCCTCGTCCAGCACGCCCGGGCAGGTCCAGACTCGCCTTTCCAGGACTCGCCCTTGACACCCGGGCATGCCCGGTCTTGCTTTTCCCGGGCAAACGCTCCGGCATAAATGTGTATATGTATTTTGCTGCCCGATAAACGGGCTTTTCAGATTACCCGAGTTTGATACGTGCAATAAAGCAACTCGGACAAATTTCCGTCTTTGGTCGCGTCAATCCTTTCGACTCGCGTTGGAGCACAGCTCCTTCATTGGTGACCCCGAACATGGACACGGCAGTGACTCTTAAACTGCCTACCTTCTGGGAGGCTCACGCGGCTGTTTGGTTTGCCCAGGCGGACTCCCAGTTCACCCTGCGAGGCATCACCGCCGACGACACCCGCTTCCACCATGTCGTGGCAGCGCTCGGCTCCGCCACCGCGGCCCGCGCCCTGAGCCTCCTCGAGCGCCCGCCAGCTGCTGACAAGTATGACGCGATTAAGACGCTCCTCCTCGATGCTTTCGCCCTCTCACCGGCGGCACGCGCACGGCGCCTGCTCGACCTGCCCGAGCTCGGCGACACGCGCCCTTCCGAGCGCATGGACTACATGCTCTCATTGCTCGGTGAGCACTCTCCGGATTTTCTGTTCCGCGAGCTGTTCGTTCGCCAGCTACCTAACCCGGTACGCCTCGCCCTGGCTGGCACGTCGATCACAGAGCCCCGTGCCCTCGCCGGGGAAGCCGACAAGATCTCCTCGGCGGGCCAGCACATCGGAGCGGCTACCTGGAGTCCGCCGCCGTCCGAGGCGACGCCCACGACGCCCGAGCACCCTGCGCGGTTGGAGGCCGAACTGCCGGTGCAACTGGCGGCCGCCACGCCGCGCCGACCGCTTCCAACACGACGGCCGGGGCCTCCACCTGACCAGGCATGGTGTTATTACCATGCCAGGTTCGGACACAAGGCTCGGACATGCCGACCCCCGTGCACTTTCGGCAAGTCGGGAAACGGCCGGGCCGGCGTTCATTTCCAGCCATGAGCACCGGCCACTCGGGCAACTTGCTTTTTATTAAGGACAAAGCGTCCGGGCGGCATTTCCTTTGTGACACTGGCGCCCAACTGAGTGTCATACCCGCCTCCGAGCAGGACAGGCGGAACGCCGTTTGCGGCCCCTCTTTGGTCGCTGCTAATGGCTCAGCCATACGCACTTTCGGCCCATGCGTCGTCACCCTCTGCTTCGGCAGCCAGCGTTTTCAATGGACTTTTGTGACCGCCTGCGTCCCCATGGCTTTGCTGGGCGCCGACTTCCTCTGCACGCACGGGCTGCTGGTCGACATCAAACGTCGTCGCCTTGTCAACGCCGAGACCTTCAGCTCCCTGGCGTGCACGATGAGCAGCTCCGCGCCGACCGAACTGTCGTGCGCCCTCCCGGCAGCGAACGAGTTCGCTCGCCTGCTCGCGGAATTCCTGGCCCTCACGCGGCCGACGTTTTCGGCCGTCGCGGTGCGGCACGGGATCGAGCACCACATACCCACTACGGGCCCGCCGGACTACGCCAGGGCCCGCCGCCTCGACCCGGCCAAGCTCGCCGTGGCGAAGGCCGAGTTCGACGCGTTGGAGCACCTCGGCATCGTGCGGCGCTCCGATAGCGCGTGGGCCTCGCCACTGCACATCGTGCCAAAGCCGGGGGGTGGATGGCGCCCGTGTGGCGACTACCGCCGTCTCAACGACGCTACCACCCCCGACAGGTACCCGATCCCGCATATTCAGGACTTTTCCGCCCGTTTGGCGGGACGGGTCATCTTTTCGAAAATTGACCTGATACGGTGCTACCACCAGGTACCTGTCCGGGCGGCCGACGTCCCGAAGACGGCCGTCATCACGCCGTTCGGCCTGTTCGAATTTTTGCGGATGCCGTTTGGCCTCAAGAACGCGGCCCAGGCGTTCCAGCGCTTGATGGACGGCGTGCTGCGTGACCTGCCGTTTCTTTTTGTCTATCTGGACGATATCCTCGTCGCCAGCACGTCCCGCGCCGAGCACCTCCTCCACCTCCGAACACTGTTCGGTCGCCTCAGCGAGCACGGCTTAATTGTCAACCCGGTCAAATGCCACTTCGGCGCGACGACCGTTGACTTTTTGGGCCACCGCATCACCAAGACCGGGGCCGTGCCGCTGCCGACCAAGGTCGAGGCCATCACCACGTTCCCCCGTCCCCGTTCCATCAAGGCCCTCCAAGAGTTCCTCGGCATGGTGAATTTTTATCACCGATTCGTGCCCCGCGCTGCTCAGCTCATGCGGCCCCTTTACGAGGCCCTCCGGGGCAAGCCGGCCAAGCAGGACATTGTTTGGTCCGCGGCCATGGACGCGGCCTTCGCCAGCGCCAAACGGGCCCTCGCCGACGCAACACTGCTGGCTCACCCGGTGCTCAACGCGCCCATCTCCCTCACTACGGACGCCTCCAACTACGCGGTGGACGCCGTCCATGAGCAATGGGTGGACGGGGTTTGGCAGCCACTCGCTTTTTTCAGCCGGCAACTCCGGCCGAACGAGTTAAACTACAGCACGTTCGACCGCGAGCTGCTCGGGCTATTCCTGGCCGTTCGCCATTTCCGACACCTCCTGGAGGGCCGCCCGTTCACGGCTTTCGTCGACCACAAGCCGTTGGTCTACGCAATGGCTAAGGTCACGGAGCCGTGGTCGGCCCGCCAGCAGCGCCACCTCTCCGCCGTGTCGGAGTTCACCACGGACATCCGGCATGTCGCCGGCAAAGACAACGCCGTGGCCGACTGTCTTTCTCGGGCCAGCGCGAACGCGGTCCACCTCGGCGTGGACTTCGCGCTCATGGCGGCCGACCAGACCACCGACGCCTCGGTGCAGGCACTCCGTGCGGCGGACACGGGCCTCCGCCTGGCCGACATTCCCTTCGCGGGCACCGTCCTGCTCTACGACGTCTCCCAGGGCCAGCCTCGCCCCATCGTGCCCGTTTCCTGGCAGCGCCGCATCTTCGCGTCCATCCACGGCCTTTCTCACCCGGGCCGGAAAGCTTCTCAGAAGCTGGTGTCGGCGCGTTTCGTCTGGCATGGCCTTCGACGAAACATCCGCGAATGGGCCAACGCCTGCACGGCCTGCCAGCGGGTCAAGGTCCACCGCCACACCCAGGCCCCGCTGGCACCTTTCGCCGTGCCTGAAGGGCGTTTCGACCACATCCACGTGGACCTGGTGGGTCCCCTGCCCCCCTCGCGGGGGTTCACCCACCTGCTCACCATGGTGGACAGGACCACCAGGTGGCCGGAGGCCGTGCCCCTCGCCTCCACCACCACCGCCGACGTGGCGCAGGCGTTCATCGCCACCTGGGTCGCGCGCTTCGGCGCACCAGCGGACATCTCGTCCGACCGCGGCCCACAGTTCACGTCTGAGCTTTGGGGCGCGGTCGCCCGTTCGTTGGGGGTCACGCTGCACCGCACCACGGCCTACCACCCCCAAGCCAACGGGTTGTGCGGGCGGTTTCACCGCTCCATGAAAGCCGCACTCATGGCCGGCCTTCAGGACGACGGTTGGGCCGACCGGCTGCCGTGGGTCCTTTTGGGCCTTCGCACGGCCCCCAAGGAAGACCTCCAGGCGTCCGCCGCCGAGCTCGTCTACAGCCAGCCGCTCCGCGTCCCGGGCGAATTCGTGCCCGACGCTACCATTCCCTGGTCCGCCGCTCGCCAGCGCTCGGACCTCCAGGAGGCCGCCCGACGATTTGCCCCCGTGCCGACGTCCTGCCACGGTGGCCCCCAGTCCTACGTCCCCCCGGCGCTTCGCACAGCGGAGTACGTCTTTGTGCGTCATGATGCGCCGCCGTACGACGGGGCAACTCCGGCCGCCGTACGACGGGCCCTTCCGGGTCCTGCGACGGGGCGACAAGTCTTTCATCGTCGACTTCGGCGGCCGGCCGGACCGGATTTCTGTGGACCGCCTCAAACCGGCGCACATGGACGTCGACCGAACACCACGGTTGGCCCTTCCTCCGCGGCGAGGCCGCCCCCCGTCCACAGTTCCCCCCGCTCGACCACCCACCACCACGTCGGACCCCTCCCCACGACCCTCCAGGGGTCGCTTCGGCCGGGTCATCCGGACCCCCCTTAAATTGACCCTGCCAGTGCAGGTCGATTCTGGAGGGGCATGTGTAGCGGTTACCGCTGGATGCACACAATCGCTTTGCACCGGCCAGAACACGGCCAACGCGCCTCTCCCGGGCATGCCCGGACTCACTGTTCCCGGGCACGCCCGAACCTCCCGGGCACGCCCGGTCTCGTCTTTCCCGGGCATGCCCGCTCTCGCCTTTCCAGGGCTCGCCCAGACCGTCCGGGCATGCCCGCTATCGCCTTTTCAGGGCCCGCCCAGAGCGTCCGGGCATGCCCACTATCGCCTTTCCAGGGCTCGCCCAGTGCGTCCGGGCATGCCCGCTATCGCCTTTCCAGTGCTCGTCCAGAGCGCCCGGGCACGCCCAGCCTCGACTTGCCAGGCCGCAGCCAAACACGCCCGGGCAGGTCCAGACTCGCCTTTCCAAGGCTCGCCCTTGACACCCGGGCATGCCCGGTATAGCTTTTACCGGGCAAACTTCCCGACATAAATGTGTATATATATTGCTGCCCGATAAACGGGCTTGTCAGAATACCTGAGCTGTTTTGTTTCAATAAAGCAACTCGGACGAATTCCGTCTTTGGTCGCGTCAATTCTTTCGACTCGCGTTGGAGCGCAGTTCCTTCAGTATCATGATAACTGGCATCACCATAATTGCTATCATTAGAACTGGTATCATTATAACTGGTATCATTATAACTGGTATCATTATAACTGGTATCATTATGACTGGTATCATTATAACTGGCATCACCATAATTGCTATCATTATAACTGGTATCATTAGAACTGGTATCATTAGAACGGGTATCATTATAACGGGTATCATTATAACTGGTATCATTATAACTAGTATCATTATAACTGGTATCATTATAACTGGCATAATTATAACTGGTATCATTATAACTGGTATCATTATAACTGGTATCATTATAACTGGTATCATTATAACTGGTATCATTATAACTGGTATCATTATAACTGATATCATTATAACTGGTATCATTATAACTGGTATCATTATAACTGGTATCATTATAACTGGTATCATTATAACTGGTATCATTATAACTGGTATCATTATAACTGGTATCATTATAACTGATATCATTATAACTGGTATCATTATAACTGGTATCATTATAACTGGTATCATTATAACTGGTATCATTATAACTGGTATCATTATAACTGATATCATTATAACTGGTATCATTATAACTGGCATAATTATAACTGGTATCACCATAATTGCTATCATTATAACTGGTATCATTATAACTGGTCTCATTATAACTGGTATAATTATAACTGACATCATTATAACTGCAAGTATCATTTCATTATAACTGGTATCACCGTAACTGTAGCTATCACATCATTATAACTGGTATCACCGTAACTGTAGCTATCACATCATTATAACTGGCATCACCATAATTGCTATCATTATAACTGGTACCATTAGAACTGGTATCATTATAACGGGTATCATTATAACTGGTATCATTATAACGGGTATCATTATAACTGGTATCATTATAACTGGTATAATTATAACTGGTATCATTATAACTGGCGTCACCATAATTGCTATCATTAGAACTGGTATCATTATAACTGGTATCATTATAACTGGTATCATTATAACTGGCGTCACCATAATTGCTATCATTAGAACTGGTATCATTATAACTGATATCATTTTAACTGGTATCATTATAACTGGCATAATTATAACTGGTATCACCATAATTGCTATCATTATAACTGGTATCACCATAATTGCTATCATTATAACTGGTATCATTATAACTGGTATCATTATAACTGGTATCATTATAACTGGCGTCACCATAATTGCTATCATTAGAACTGGTATCATTATAACTGATATCATTATAACTGGTATCATTATAACTGGCATAATTATAACTGGTATCACCATAATTGCTATCATTATAACTGGTATCATTATAACTGGTATCATTATAACTGGTATCATTATAACTGATATCATTATAACTGGTATCATTATAACTGGCATAATTATAACTGGTATCACCATAATTGCTATCATTATAACTGGTATCATTATAACTGGTATCATTATAACTGGTATCATTATAACTGGTATCATTATAACTGGTATCATTATAACTGGTATCATTATAACTGGTATAATTATAACTGACATCATTATAACTGCAGGTATCATTTCATTATAACTGGTATCACCGTAACTGTAGCTATCACATCATTATACCTGGGATCATCATAACTGAGATCATTGTAGCTCTGGCCCGTTGCCCGGATTTCCCAAGCGGCACGGAGGTTACGAATCCAGAAAACCGAACAGTGTTTCATTGTCCCAGCAATACAGTGCGTCCAGATAGGAGGGTCCTGGGGTACCCCACCCCCTGGAAAATTTAAAATTCTAGGCTTTAATACAATCATTCCCTGCATTCTCGAGACTATTTACGATTGGAAAACCTTGTGGGCTTTGTGCAAATTTTGAACTGTCTAATCAAGCTAAAAAACAAACAATTCATCAGCACATTCATATCTGCATTTCTATCGTTGCAGATATACAAATTGTGGTCAAACTTGTGTTCATCAAAAGTTATTTGTTACCTACGTCACTGAGCGTGGGCGCAGGTCATGTTTTCACCCCTAGCTGTTTGTTACTTTCAAAATCGAAGATTTTTCAAGTATATTGGTCGGTTGCGTTTGTGGTTCTGTCTGTCTGTTTGTTTGTTTGTTACTTGGCAAAAAAAGAACAATTTTTTGCAAGTATGTTGATTACTCCGGTTTGTCTGTGTTGTTTGTTTGTTTGTGTGTTTGTTTGTTTGTGTGTGTGTGTGATTGTCTGTCCACTCACTTATACTTGCCTACAGGTCAAAATTTTAAACCGATCTTCACGAAACTTTACCAAATGGTAGAGTTCGTGTTGCCACAAAATCCTATATATTTTTGGGGTCAAAAGGTCAACATATGCCAAAGGTCAACGACTTTTTTCAAATTTCTAAAATCCACAATTTTCATCCGATTGACTTGAAATTTGAATAGGATATACATATCGGCAAACTGAATTCAACCAACAACTATTTTTGAGATCAGCATAGGCCAAAAGGTCAACATAGGCCAAAGGTCAACCACTTTTTTTTAAATTTCTAAAATCCTCAATTTTCATCCGATTGACTTGAAATTTGAATGGGATTTACATATCAGCAAACTGAATTCAACCACCAACTATTTTTGAGATCACCGTAGGCCAAAAGAGAAACATAGGCCAAAAGTCAACAACAATTTCAAATTTCTAAAATCCTCAATTTTCATACGAATCACTTGAAACTTGAATGAGATATACACATCAGTTAACTGAATTCAACCAACAACTATTTTTGAGATCAGCATAGGCCAAACGGTCAACATAGGCCCAAGGTCAACCACTTTTTTAAAATTTCTAAAAGCCTCAATTTTCATCCGATTGACTTGAAATTTGAATAGGATTTCCATATCAGGTGACTGAATTCAACCACCAACTATTTTTGAGGTTAAAAGGATGCTCTACTGAGTGCCATGCCACTTTGTTCTGTTTTGCCAAGTGTCGCTCTATGAGTGATTTTTCATTTGTCTGTTTTTTTGTCACCGGCCTACAGATCACAATTCTAAACCGATCATCACGAAACTTCACCAAGTTGTATAGGTCGTCCCAATTGAGAAGCCTTTTGTTTTTGGGGTCAAAAGGTCAACATAGGCCAAAAGTCACCAACTTTGCCAAATTTCTAAAATCCTCAATTTTCATCCGATTGACTTGAAATTTGAAGAGGACTTGCATATCTGGTCCCTGAATTCAACCACCTAGTATATTTGAGGTCAACATAGGCCAAAAGGTCAACATAGGCCAAATTTATAAAATCCTCAATTTTCATTCGATTGACTTGAAATTTGAAGATGACTTGCATACCTGGTCACTGATTTCAACCACCAACTATTTTTGAGGTCAACATAGGCCAAGAGGTCAACATAGGCCGAATTTCTGAAATCGCCAATTTTCATTTGATTGACTTGAAATTCTAAGAGGATTTACATATATGGTCACTGAATTCAACCACCAACTATTTTTGAGGTCAACATAGGCCAAAAGGTCAACATAGTCCAAGTTTTTAAAATCCTCAATTTTCATCCGATTGACTTGAAAATTGAACAGCATTTGCACATTGAGTCACTAAATAGGGAAACTAACTATTTTTGAGGTCAAAAGGTCAACATAGGCCAAAGGTCAACAACTTAGATAAAATTTCTAAAATCCTCCATATTCATCTGATTGACTTGAAATTTGAGGATGATTCACATATTAGGTCAATTAATTCAACCATCAATTATTTTTTAGGTCAACATGGCAAAAGGTCAATAAAGGCCGAAATTCGAAAATTGTCAATTTGCATCTGATCGACTTGAATTTTTTTTTTTTTTTGTATGCGAAGTCAAGGCTCGTGTAAGAGCTGAAATTTGAAGAGGTTTTGCATATTTGGTCATTTAATTTAACCAGCAATTAATTTTAAGATCAAATTAGTTTTAGGGATTCTTCAAGTACCGTGCTCTGCACGACATCTTTCTTGTTTGTTTGTCTGTCTGTGAACAGGATATCTCAAAAAGTTGTGGACGGATTCGTCCGAAATTTGGTGGAGGGGTGTCTGTTTATTTATTATGTCCTTGTGGGGCAAAGTAATAAATTGAGTTCATTAAAATTGGGAAAAGGGATAGAACGCTGGATAAACCATAAAGAAAGGAGAATCTGGCAATGTGGAACAGTTGGAGGAGAAGGAAAGGGATTTGGGAGGAGAGGGACTAAGGGGACAGATGGGAAGGGGGGTAGACAGAGTGTGCCAGGATTGTCTGGGGGTAGTGGAGGTGGGTGGAGGTTAGGGAGTACAAAACCTGCAATATATGGTTATGTAATAAATAGATGACTTCCACAACCCTTATCAATAGTACTAGTTTTACCCAAACAAGCATCTGCCTGACACATAACACACACCATGGTATCACAATGAGTGTAACTTTCGCACGCCACTCACTGGTTCACATGTTGGTGCGAATCCCTCGAGGTGTTTAACCTTTCCTTGCATCCTTACTGGGTATTCGTCATAGCAGCTGCCATGGCAGGCCTTTCTGGATAAATGGCTTCACCAAAGCCAACATGGTGTTGTTAATTTTAGCTTTGCTGAGCAAGCTGCACTTTGGATGATGATACACACAACATTTTCTCTCTCTCCCACTCTTCTCCCCCCCTCTCTCTCTCTCTCCCTCCCACTCTCTCACTCTCTCTCACCCTCTCACTCTTTCTCCCTCTCTTTCTCCCCTTCTCTCTCCCACTCTTTCTTCCCTTTCTCCCTCCCCCTCTCCCTCCCACTCTTTCTTCCTCCCACTCTCTCTCCCTACCACTCTTTCTCCCTCCCTCTCTCTCACTCCCTCGCTCCCTCTGACTCTTTCTCCCTCTCTCTCTCTCCCTCGCTCCCTCTGACTCTTTCTCCCTCTCTCTCTCCCCCTCTCCCTCCCACTCTTTCTTCCCTTTCTCCCTCCACCTCTCCCTCCACTCTTTCTCCCTCCCACTCTTTCTCCCCCTCTCTCTCTCTCTCACTCTCTCTCCCTCCCACTCTCTCTCCCTCCCACTCTTTCTCCCTCTATCTCCCTCCCACTCTTTCTCCCACTCTTTCTTCCCTTTCTCCCTCCCCCTCTCCCTCCCACTCTCTCTCCCTAACTCTCTCTCTCTCTCTCTCTCTCTCTCTCTCTCTCTCTCTCTCTCTCTCTCTCTCTCTCTCTCACCATAACCCTCTCTCTCCTACTCTCATCCTCTCTCATTCATGATCCCTTATCTCATTCTCCCCCATTTCATTCTTTGTCTCATTTCTCTGTTTTTATTTAATATATATTCAGAATAGCTGAAATTACAATGCGCCATTGTGCAATCTTCACACCAGCATGTTTGGCATTTTTAATAGGCCTGCTGTACAACTTTATATGCAAATTCTACCTTTATCTCAACAATTTGAAAACAGTAAATTGGGGGAAGAAGGTACTGTATATCCATTCTTTCAAGTTTCACTTCATTATTTTTTCAGAGTTGACCACAAAAGCAGCAAAATATTTGGCCTAATACCATATATGGCACTTGTACATTCAACGAAAGTCACAGATAATCGAACTGCATTGTGGGTATTATGCTAATTAAATTGCCTTGTTGAAAAATCTCCTGGATTTAATTGATTGCACAGTATTCGATTATTGACCAATCTTTTACATTAATTTAGCCCTTGATTTAACCCTTTAAGAAGTTGGTGGGAAATCAAATGAAATATAGGAATGTTTGTGATGTGATGTGATGTGATGTGATGTGATTTGTGATGACGATGCTTGTTTGATCTTCTTCACCATAAAGGAGAATTGATGATGACAAAGGTCGGAAACATGAACTGGAGAGCTGTGCCGTGAAATGTATGCGTGGGATTCTGTATTGCTACATGCGCCAGTCACACAAGGTATGTACCAGTCACACAAGGTATGTACCAGTCATACAAAGTACCAGTCACACACAGTATGTACCAGTCAGACAAGGTATGTAACAGTCACACAAGGTATGTACCAGTCAGACAAGGTACCAGTCACACACAGTATGTACCAGTCACACAAGGTATGTACCAGTCAGACAAGGTAGCAGTCACACACAGTATGTACCAGTCACACAAAGTACCAGTCACACAAGGTATGTAACAATCACACAAGGTACCAGTCACACACAGTATGTACCAGTCACACAAGGTATGTACCAGTCATACAAAGTACCAGTCACACACAGTATGTACCAGTCAGACAAGGTATGTAACAGTCACACAAGGTATGTACCAGTCACACAAGGTATGTACCAGTCACACAAGGTATGTACCAGTCACACAAGGTATGTACCAGTCATACAAAGTACCAGTCACACACATTATGTACCAGTCAGACAAGGTATGTAACAGTCACACAAGGTATGTACCAGTCAGACAAGGTACCAGTCACACACAGTATGTACCAGTCACACAAGGTATGTACCAGTCAGACAAGGTAGCAGTCACACACAGTATGTACCAGTCACACAAAGTACCAGTCA
Organism: Myxine glutinosa; assembly: GCF_964187855.1. Taxonomy (NCBI): domain Eukaryota; kingdom Metazoa; phylum Chordata; class Myxini; order Myxiniformes; family Myxinidae; genus Myxine; species Myxine glutinosa. The sequence continues at coordinate 145,046,986 of NC_136269.1, read as the reverse complement.
CACAAGGTATGTAACAATCACACAAGGTACCAGTCACACACAGTATGTACCAGTCACACAAGGTATGTACCAGTCATACAAAGTACCAGTCACACACTATGTACCAGTCAGACAAGGTATGTAACAGTCACACAAGTTATGTACCAGTCAGACAAGGTACCAGTCACACACAGTATGTACCAGTCACACAAGGTATGTACCAGTCAGACAAGGTAGCAGTCACACACAGTATGTACCAGTCACACAAAGTACCAGTCACACAAGGTATGTAGCAATCACACAAGGTACCAGTCACACACAGTATGTACCAGTCACACACAGTATGTACCAGTCACACAAGGTATGTACCAGTCATACAAAGTACCAGTCACACACAGTATGTACCAGTCAGACAAGGTATGTAACAGTCACACAAGGTATGTACCAGTCAGACAAGGTACCAGTCACACACAGTATGTACCAGTCACACAAAGTACCAGTCACACACAGTATGTACCAGTCAGACAAGGTACCAGTCCCACACAGTATGTACCAGTCACACAAAGTACCAGTCACACAAGGTATGTAACAGTCACACAAGGTACCAGTCACACACAGTATGTACCAGTCACACACCGTATGTACCAGCCACAATGTGTAAAACAGCTTTCCTGAGCTTTGCTGAATCCAGATCCGGATCCAATATTTTTTAAAGTGAATCTTTATCATTGATAGATTCGGACAAAAATATCTCAAAAGGTTATGGAGGATTTATGACAAAACTTGGTGCATGAATTAGTTAGATGACAAAAACAAGCAGATTCCATTTTGGTTCAGGTCCGAATCCAGATTTTTGTTCTCTACGGGCATCAAAAGTTAAGTTATTTTTCCATTCATGTATTTGTCAAATTTCCACTCGTTATTTTATCGTCTATGCGTTATTTATTTATTTTGTTCGTTTTGGTTTGAATTTCCTGTAACTTGTAATTAATTAATCGTTTTCTGTTCGCTCGGCATGCGCGGCCTGTAACCTGAGGCTTCCCCCATTGGTGTTTGTTAACTTGAGTTCCTTACTTCACTGTTTTGCTTGGTTCTTAGATTTTTCCCTTCTCCCCCTGAACTTCCCCGAACATCTACTCTTTGTCTAACGTTTTAAATCCCCCATCCCCCCAAAAAAACAAAAACAAAAAAAACATTTATTTCCCTTTCTCCACGTGTGCTGTTTCGTGTGCTTCTGCCCACGTGCGCTGTCTCGCCCCACCCCCATTATCTCCATGCCTTCCACCTTTTGCCCTGTTCACGTGACTCGTGGTTGTCCCTCTAGGCCCTCTCCCCATTGGTATTTTGTGAATATAAGATTGTTCTTCATGGTTCTGTTTAAATATTATTTAAATATGTTTAAACTTTCCCCTGCAGTGTTTTATTCAGTGGTATATTACAACACGCTGTTTTTCTTCCTATTTAAAAGGCTCTTTTCAATTTCCTCTTCAGGTCATTCCACTTAAAAAAAAAAATTCAATCTCTTACAATTCTTCCTCCCTGCATGCTCTAAATTCTCCTTCATTCCACCCCTCCTCCATCGTTCTTAAACGGATCGCTAACTTGAAAATCACAATAAACCCAAATTGTTATAAATGTTCGTCTTTCATAAATCATCCACTTTCTATCCTTGCCCCTCCCCTCCTAAACTCCCCCTTTACCCTTCCCCTTCAAATCTCCCCCCAACCCCTCCCCTTCAAAACTCCCCCCAACCCCTCCCCTTCAAATCTCCTCCCACTACCATCCCTCTCCAATTCTCCTCCTTCCCCCATCCTCCTCAAAGCTGCCTCCTCCCCACTTCATCTCCCTTCTATCTCGTACCTCCACCTCCCCCAACCTTCTACTTTCCTCTGCCCCCCGCTCAAACAACCCCTCACTGTGCCTCATCCCATCACCATCAAACCTTTCGTCCTCCTCATCCTTCCCTTTCTTGTAACTCTTCTGTAATCTCTGACACACTATCAACTGCTCTCCCTACCTCCCCCCCTCATCCTTCATCTGACCCTACCCCTCCCCTCCCTTGTCCTGCACCCGATGCTCCCCCTCCCTCTTCATTAACGGTATGGACCTCAAACATCCAGGGCCTTCGCTCAAACTTGATTGATCTCTCCATTCAGGTTGCTTCTGACAATCCAGACTTGATCTGCTTAACAGAAACTTTCCTCCTTCAAGATGTCTCTGATTCCTTAATATCTCTTCCTGGTTACTCCCTCCTCTGGTATGATAGACCTGAGCCTCGTCCTGGTGGTGGGGTTGCTATCTTTATCAAAATCTCTCTTCCTCACTCTCCTTGCACTGCCCACTCTCCACCCCACCCCCAGGAGTACCTCTGGCTACGGCTTCCTCTCCGCTCCCACCTTTTGTTCATATGTGTTCTGAACCGTCCTCCAAATGTGTGTTCTGCACTCCATTTACATTTCGCTGTCTGACAACATGGACCAACTTCTATCCACTCATCCCAACTCTCTCTTCCTCATATGTGGCGACATCAACTGTCATCATGTCAGCTGGCTGGGTGTGGGTTCCTCTCTCACCAGTCATGGCATCTCAGCAAAGGACTTCTGCGACTCATTGGGACTGACACAATGTCAATTTCCCGACCCGGATCTCAGTCAATGGAGTATCTTCTCTTCTAGACTTGCTTATGACAAACTTCCCTACAAATGTCTGCTGCTCTTCTTCTGCTCCAATCGGTTCTTATGATCATGTGCTTGTTAAAATGTTAAAGTGGACATCTCTCTGGCCATTCTCAGAGAGCCTCCACAGCATCAACGAGTCTGGCATTTAACTCAGGCCGACTGGCACGGTCTTCAAACAGCCATAAATCATCTGGACTGGTCTCCCATCTCTACTGTCTCTGACATCAATTCTTCCTGGGAATTCTTCCAAAGCAAACTGCTCTCTCTCATGCACAGATTTATCCCATCTCGTCTTCAGTTGTCTTACCTTTCCTCCCGTCCATGGTACACTGAATCTTGTGGTGAGGCAGATGCCCTGAAAGAACTTGCCTTTGCCTCTTGGAAGGCTAATCCAACTGAAGGCAAGCAATCTCAGTTCCTTCCACCAAGCTCGGAACAAGTGTGTGTCTACCCTCTGGAGTGCCAGGAAGCACTATCTCTCCACACTCAAGATTGAACTCTCAAACCTGTCTCCTTCCTCCAAATCCTAGTGGCATCTGGTCAAATCCTTTTCTGGTGTTTGTAGCCCCTCCATCCCCTCCCTTACCTCTCATGGCTACACATTTGAGACTGCACGTGACAAAGCCGAATGCCTCAACTCTGTGTTTGCCTCAAAATCTGTTGGGTAGTGATGTCAACACCCATCTCTCTCTGTACCCCCCTTACCCAGTCATATGCAGCTGCTCCAGGACTCTATGTCCTTCTCTCCTGACAAGGTGGAAAAGTTTTGGTCAAACCTCGACTCTGATTCTGCAACTGGACCAGACGGCATCAGCCCACGGTTCCGAAAATCCTGCTCTGCCGCTCTATCTCACCCTCTCTCTCTCTGTTCTTTTCACCCTCTCTTTTGCTCAAGGTCATCTGCCAGCATCTTGGAAATCAGCAAACATTACCGCTTTACACAAAAAGGTGCAAAAACAGATCCTTGCAACTACACACCAATCAGCCTGCTCCCAATTATCAGCAAAGTCATGGAATCCATCATTGCTTCGGATATCAAATCCTTCCTCTTCTCCAATGGCTTGATCTCCGATCATGAATTTGGATTTAGACCAGGTCATTCTAATCTGGACATGCTGCTTCTGCTGTCTCAACAATGGATGGAGGTTCTCAATGCCAAACAGGAAATCAGAGCTGTCTCCCTTGACATATCACGTGCTTTCGATACGGTCTGGCACCCAGCTCTGCTCACCAAACTCAACTCCTATGGCATCCATGGAAATCTCCATGCATGGCTTGCGGACTTCCTCTCTGGTTGTAGTCAACGTGTGGCCCTGAATGGATTTCTCTCATCTCCCTTTCCTGTTCAGGCTGGAGTTCCCCAAGGCAGTGTTCTGGGCCCTGTCCTTTTTCTGGCCTTCTTTAATGATCTCTCCGACTCTCTGGAAAATCCTCTCTATCTCTTTGCTGATGACTCCACTATCTGCCGCTCCATTCCTCATCCCTCAGATCGGCAGTCTGCAGCCTCTTCACTCTCTGCAGACCTGGACAAAATCACAGACTGGTCAAACAAGTGGAACATGTCTTTCAATCCTGACAAATCTCACACTCTTCCTTTGTCTCTCCGAAAAGATCGACTGGACAACCCTCCCGTCTACTTTCTCAACAATCCTCTCCAAGAAGTTCTGTCGCTCAAGCTTTTGCGTCTCACTATCTGCCATGATCTTTCCTGGGAAAACCACATTTCGAAGCTGGCCTCCAAAGCCAGTCGCCGACTGGGCATCCTCCGTCGTGTGAAGTCTTTCCTTGGTACACCTGAGCTCCTCACCACATACAAGGCTTTCACCCGCAGCTCAATGGAATAATGTTCTCCCCTCTTGGCCGGTGCTCCTGCCTCACACCTAGCTCGGCTTCACGCTGTTGAAACCAAAGCTTTCAGAATCATTGGAATCTCCCGCGATGAAGCTATCACCGAGGGCCTTTCACTCAGGCAGGTTGGTGGTCTTTCTGTCTTCTACCGACTCCTTTCCGGCCTTGCTCCCCCAGCTCTCTGTGCTCTGTCCCCCCAATATTCCTTCAGGTCGCACAAGATCTGCCTGCAACCCTCTTATGGTTAAACTGCCAAAATCTAGGCTCTCTGCTCTCCTTCACTCTTTCATTCCTCTTTTCTCCCACCTCTGGAACAAACAACACCACTCCCTTCAATACCACTCCTCCCTCCTGGTCTTTAAAACAGCTGTTCACCACCATCTCTTATCCTCCCCCATCCAAAACCTTGATATTTTCTACCCTCACTAATTCACCCCAGATGTACTTTTTTTAAATTCCAACTTCTTTCCTGGAAGTCCTTGCAGTGTCCATATGTTTTATACCTCTCCCACCTCCCCAAGCCCTCTCCTTCCCACAGATCTCTCGATGTACCTGCTCTCTAATATTGTGTCTGTGTTTTTCCCCCTCTCTCACCATCTTGTCTACTGCTCCCCTTATTATATGTTTTATGTGTCGGTTTGACTTTTTGTGTGATTAATATTAGCTCTTTCACGAGCCTCGATCTTGTGTACAAAAAAAAGAAAAAGATCTGATCTATCAGTGGGATGCAAAACATAAACTGTTCACCTGGCGGAGGTATGCTTTCTACCGAATGTTGATCTCGTTAAATATGGATCAATTCCCGATTTCAATCAGTTCATTGCAAACATTACTGGATTGTAATGATATGAACTGTGGGTTTGAACATCGTATTATCAATAGGGAGCTTTCTGGTTGCATTGCGCTGTTTAAAATCGAGTTCTGTTCAAATTCCGAACTGATCACCTTTCCCTGTACGTTTCCTTGTTGCCCTGTACTCTTCTTTCCCTGTACATAGTTTCGGCAAAAGCTCACCGAAGACGCTTAGACCAGGATTTAAAGATTAATAGCATTGAGGTTTGAACTCGTACATTGAAAAAGACAACATATTCGATTAGCATGAGTGATCAGATCTGCACGTGAGCATGATGTGTACAATCTCTGTTCGATTCACGTCACGTGAGCATGATGCGCACAATCTCTGTTCGATTCATGTCACGTGAGCACGATGCGCACAATCTCTGTTCGATTCATGTCACGTGGGCATGATGCGCAAAATCTCTTCGATTCATGACACGTGGGCATGATGCGCAAAATCTCTGTTCGATTCATGTCACGTGGGCATGATGCGCAAAATCTCTGTTTGATTCATGCCAGGTGAGCATGATGCGCACAATCTCTGTTCCATTCATGTCACGTGAGCATGATGTGTACAATCTCTGTTCGATTCACGTCACGTGAGCATGATGCGCACAATCTCTATTCGATTCATGTCACGTGAGCACGATGCGCACAATCTCTGTTCGATTCATGTCACGTGGGCATGATGCGCAAAATCTCTGTTTGATTCATGCCAGGTGAGCATGATGTGCACAATCTCTGTTCGATTCCTGTCACGTGAGCATGATGTGCACAATCTCTGTTGATTCATGCCACATGAGCATGATGCGCACAATCTCTGTTCCATTCATGTCACGTGAGCATGATGCGCACAATCTCTGTTCCATTCATGTCACGTGAGCATGATGCACACAATATCTGTTCTATTCCTGTCACGTGAGCATGATGCGCACAATCTCTGTTGGATTCATGTCACGTGAGCATGATGCGCACAATCTCTGTTGGATTCATATCACGTGAGCATGATGCGCACAATCTCTGTTGATTCATGTCACATGAGACTGATGCGCACAATCTCTGTTCCATTCACGTCACGTGAGCGTGATGCACACAATCTCTGTTCCATTCATGTCACGTGAGCATGATGCGCACAATCTCTGTTCGATTCATTTCACGTGAGCATAATGTGCACGATCTCTGCTTGATTCATGTCAAGTGAGCATGATGTGCACAATCTCTGTTTGATTCATGCCAGGTGAGCATGATGTGCACAATCTCTGTTTGATTCATGCCAGGTGAGCATGATGCGCACAATCTCAGTTCGATTCACGTCACGTGAGCATGATGTGCACAATCTCTGTTCGATTGATGTCACGTGAGCACGATGCGCATAGCACAATCTCTGTTCGATTCATGTCACGTGGGCATGATGCGCAAAATCTCTGTTTGATTCATGCCAGGTGAGCATGATGTGCACAATCTCTGTTCGATTCATGTCACGTGAGCATGACGCGCACAATCTCTGTTTGATTCATGACACGTGAGCATAATGTGCACGATCTCTGCTCGATTCATGTCAAGTGAGCATGATGTGCACAATCTCTGTTGGATTCATGTCACGTGAGCATAATGCACAAAATCTCTGTTGGATTCATGTCACCTGAGCATGATGCGCACAATCTCTGTTGGGTTCATGTCACGTGAGCATGATGCACACAATCTCTGTTGGATCCATGCCACGTGAGCATGATGCGCACAATCTCTGTTGGATTCATGTCACGTGAGCATGATGCGCCCAATCTCTGTTGGATTTATGTCACGTGAGCATTATGCGCACAATCTCTGTTTGATTCATGTCTTGAGCATGATGCGCACGATCTCTGTTGGATTCATGTCACGTGAGCATGATGCCCACAATCTCTGTTGGATGCATGTCACGTGAGCATGATGCACACAATCTCTGTTGGATGCATGTCACATGAGCTTGATGCGCACAATCTCTGTTGGATTCATTTCACGTGAGCTTGATGCGCACAATCTCTGTAGGATTGATGTCACGTGAACATGATGCGCACTATCTCTGTTGGATTCACATCACCTGATCATGATGCGCACAATCTCTGTTGGATGCATGTCACGTGAGCATGATGTGCACAATCTCTGTGGATGCATGTCACATGAGCTTGATGCGCACAATCTCTGTTGGATTCATTTCACGTGAGCATGAGGCGCAAATCTCTGTAGGATTCATGTCACGTGAGCATGATATGCACTATCTCTGTTGGATTCACATCACCTGATCATGATGCGCACAATCTCTGTTGGATGCATGTCACGTGAGCATGATGAGCACAATCTCTGTTGGGTGCATGTCACATGAGCTTGATGCGCACAATCTCTGTTGGATTCATTTCACGTGAGCTTGAGGCGCAAATCTCTGTAGGATTCATGTCACGTGAGCATGATGCGCACTATCTCTGTTGGATTCACATCACGTGATCATGATGCGCACAATCTCTGTTGGATGCATGTCACGTGAGCATGATGCGCACAATCTCTGTTGGATGCATGTCACGTGAGCTTGATGCGCACTATCTCTGTTGGATTCACATCACGTGATCATGATGCGCACAATCTCTGTTGGATGCATGTCACGTGAGCATGATGCGCACAATTTTTGTTGGATTCATGTCACGTGAGCATGATGCGCAAATCTCTGTTCGATTCATGTCACGTGAGCATGATGCGCACAATCTCTGTTGATTCATGTCACGTGAGCATGATGCACACAATCTCTGTTCCTTTCATGTCACGTGAGCATGATGTGCACAATCTCTGTTCCATTCCTGTCACGTGAGCATGATGTGCACAATCTCTGTTCCATTCCTGTCACGTGAGCATGATGCGCACAATCTCTGTTCCATTCCTGTCACGTGAGCATGATGCGCACAATCTCTGTTCCATTCATGTCACGTGAGCATGATGCGCACAATCTCTGTTGGATGCATGTCACGTGAGCATGATGCACACAATCTCTGTTCCATTCCTGTCACGTGAGCATGATGTGCACAATCTCTGTTGATTCATGTCACGTGAGCATGATGCGCACAATCTCTGTTCCATTCATGTCACGTGAGCATGATGCGCACAATCTCTGTTCCATTCTTGTCACGTGAGCATGATGCACACAATCTCTGTTCTATTCCTGTCACGTGAGCAGGATGTGCACAATCTCTGTTGGATTCATGTCACGTGAGCATGATGCGCACAATCTCTGTTGATTCATGTCACATGAGCATGATGCGCACAATCTCTGTTCCATTCACGTCACGTGAGCATGATGCACATAATCTCTGTTCCATTCATGTCACGTGGGCATGATATGCACTATCTCTGTTGGATTCATGTCACGTGAGCATGATGCGCACAATCTCTGTTCCATTCACGTCACATGAGCATGATGCACATAATCTCTGTTCCATTCATGTCACGTGGGCATGATATGCACAATCTCTGTTGGATTCATGTCACGTGAGCATGATGCGCACAATCTCTGTTGATTCATTTCACATGAGCATGATGCGCACAATCTCTGTTCCATTCATGTCACGTGAGCATGATGCACACAATCTCTGTTCTATTCCTGTCACGTGAGCATGATGTGCACAATCTCTGTTGGATTCATGTCACGTGAGCATGATGCGCACAATCTCTGTTGATTCATGTCACATGAGCATGATGCGCACAATCTCTGTTCCATTCACGTCACGTGAGCATGATGCACATAATCTCTGTTCCATTCATGTCACGTGGGCATGATATGCACAATCTCTGTTGGATTCATGTCACGTGAGCATGATGCACACAATCTCTGTTCTATTCCTGTCACGTGAGCATGATATGCACAATCTCTGTTGGATTCATGTCACGTGAGCATGATGCGCACAATCTCTGTTCTATTCCTGTCACGTGAGCATGATGTGCACAATCTCTGTTGATTCATGTCACGTGAGCATGATGCGCACAATCTCTGTTCCATTCATGTCACGTGAGCATGATGTGCACAATCTCTGTTGGATTCATATCACGTGAGCATGATGCACACAATCTCTGTTCTATTTCTGTCACGTGAGCATGATGTGCACAATCTCTGTTGGATTCATGTCACGTGAGCATGATGCGCACAATCTCTGTTGGATTCATGTCACGTGAGCATGATGCACACAATCTCTGTTCGATTCATTGTCACGTGAGCATGATGCGCACAATCTTTGTTGATTCATGTCACATGAGCATGATGCGCACAATCTCTGTTCCATTCACGTCACGTGAGCATGATGCACATAATCTCTGTTCCATTCATGTCACGTGGGCATGATATGCACAATCTCTGTTGGATTCATGTCACGTGAGCATGATGCGCACAATCTCTGTTCGATTCATGTTACGTGAGCACAATGCACGTGATCTGTGTTGAATTCACGTCTGACGCATGTGATGCTCATGATCTGTGTGGATTCACATCACGTGAGCATGTCTCCTTTATTCCTCTGGAAGTAATTCTCCTGCCATTTCACACACACGTGATTTATTGAGGGTGAATAAGCACGGGCGCAATCAGCTGCGGAGCAGCCAAGCCAGCAACTCACCTCTGGACCTGAATTTCAAGAGGAAGCTTTTCTCTACTTGCTTCATCCATTGCGTCAATAGTTTATTTTTCTTTCACAGCATCCTGTGTCCGAGCAAACACCCCACATTCTATGAGATTCTTCCTAATGTGTGCTCAAACCTGTGCAAAATGTAGCCACTTACACCTCCCCCCCCCCCCCCCCCAATGAATATGAGCCTCAAATGTGAACTTGGATTCTGTTCACATCCGCTTTTGTCAAAATAATATGAGAGTAGGCGACATGTATGCGTACTAGATATTGAAGGATGATGTGCATAACACAGGGTCTTTTAGGCTGGACGTCCGAATCGCTGAATCACTACCCAACAACACACAATGCCGTAGTAGATAGGAGTATACTTTACATTATTACAATGGCATAGTAGACAATGGACAAACACATATGTTATATGAGTAGTGGGGGAATGTTGGTTCTGAGGCATCGCTTAACATTGAAACCCTATCTATGGAAACTTTTGATTCCACACCTCGGAATTTTATTCCTCCCCCCTCACCCCTCCCCCCCCCCCCCATCTCACACCCGTCCTTACCCCCAGCATCTCTCTCCCCAGCATCCCCTCCCCCCCCTATTATCGTAGCATATTCACGTCATCACATTCTTCCCCTCTAACATACTGGCATTATTTAATTGTAAAGATGCATACCTCCAATCTTAGCATCTTAGCAGATTCATACCATCTCCAATCTTAGCATCTTAGCATATTCTTTCCCTCTCAATTAATTGTAAAGATCCATACTCTTCACCTCTCCAATCTTCACATTAATTAATGGTATAGATGGCATATTAACATCTCATCATCTTTGGTCTTTAAAAAAGAACTTACACCCTGCTATTGGTGTTTATGATGTAGGACATCAATTTAGAAATAAAGGAGATGGGATAATTGATAGTCTAATGGGTATTGGTTCAACCATTCTTAAACATAAAGATTAAAGACCTAATTGGTTCAACCGCTTCTGCCGTGGGAAATGTAGCGGGTGCTATAAAGAGTATAAAAGATGCTAAAAAGGAGTCTCATAAATTACAAGCAATCAAAGAAATAAATAAGGTAAAACTCAACGATCTTCACAACAACAACAGGCATTTTAAGGCCATTTACCCTGCAAGAGCAGGGGTCAATCTTGCGGTCCCCATGACAATGTTCTCCATTTTGCCCTATTTTCTGCATCTCCCCTTGTTAAACCCCTTGCCCGCATTTCTTCTTCGACCATCTTTAGCCAAGTCTTTCTCGGTCTTCCCCGTCCTCTACTTCCTTCTACATTCATTTCCATCACTCTTCTCAACCAGTCACTTTCATCCTTCCTCAACACATGACCAAACCATCTCAACCTGTTCCTCTTCACAGCATCAATCACAGGCTCTATTCCCATCATCTTTCGCAATTCATCATTTGTCTTCCTCTCTCTCAACGATACTCCGTACATCCATCGAACCATTCGCATTTCCACCCTTTCCAGCCTTCGTTGCTGCTCTACGTTCATTACCCATGTCTCGCTCCCATAAATCATAACACTTCTCACACATGCAGCATACACCTTTCCCTTCAGCTTCAACGACACTCCCCTCCTCGTCAGCACGCCACTCAGTTCCCGAAACTTCTTCCATGCACATCTCACTCCAGCAACCGTTGCCGAGTCTGATCCACCTTCTCCATTCAGCATGTCTCCGAGGTAACAAAATGTTTTCACACCTTCCAGCTTCACGCCGTCTCCAAGATCCAACTCAACATTTCCTCCATCTGCAGCTCCCCCTGTGCACACCTTACACTTGAATGTAGCTGCCACGCTGGTTAATGACCCTCTCAGACAACTACATTTTTTATGAACCCACTCAGCGCACATTGTACATTGAATGGAATTCACTCCGACACCCTTCCTATACACAGCACACGGCCACTTCCCAGTTCTTTCCACCTCACCACATGCTTTACCACTTGCCATCACCTTCGTTTTTCCGATATTCACCTTCAGACCTTTTGTCTCCATACATTCCTTCCACTTGTTCATCCTTACCCCCAGCATCTCTCTATCCAGCATCTCCCCAGCATTCCCAACTATCTTCACAAGAACAACAGAAAATAATTCAAATGTCTGTGTCGGTATTTCAATAGTTTTAACATCTTTTTTTACTAAATAAATACAAGTATGGAAGCGATTGATAGTATCTATGATTTGGATGATACGATTATCATTTCAAACTCCACTAAAAAGGAAGACTATTTTAAGGTAAATGCTATAACAGGAATAGACTGGAATTCAAACGGAACAAAAAGTTTTGAAATAAATAATCAACAAACTTACTTGGATCTAGCTGATAGTTTCTTGCTGTGTAAATTTAAATTCACTAAGGCTGCGAATAACACTAATGCTACACTCGTAATTGATTTCTTCTGGAAAATGTTTTATAGTGTCCGTTTGTATATTGGAACACAAGAGGTTGAAGTGGTTGATTATTATGTCTCTGTTTTTTATTTATTTTTTTGTATACAAGATCGAGGCTCGTGAAAGAGCTAACATTAATCACACAAAAAGACAAACCGACACAGAAAACACAAAAAACAAGGGGAGCGGCAGACAAGATAGTGAGAGAGGGGGAAGGACGCAAACACAACATTTGAGAGCAGGGACATCGGGAGGACTTGGGGGGAGGTGAGAGAGGAATAAAACATATGAACACTGCAAGGACTCTGGGGTAATTACCGGGAGTAGAAAAGATCAAGGTTTTCGATGGGGGAAGATAAGAGATGGTGGTGAACAGCTGTTTTAAAGACCTGGATGGAGGAGTGGGATTGAAGGGAGTGGGGGAGTTTGTTCCAGAGGCGGGAGAAAAGGGGAATGAAAGAGTGAAGGTGAGCAGAGAGCCTAGACTTTGGCAGTTTAACCATAAGAGGGTTGCAGGCAGATCTTGTGCGACCTGAAGGAATATTGGGGGGACAGAGCACAGAGAGAGCTGGGGGGGGCAAGGCCAGAGAGGAGTCGGTAGAAGACGGAAAGACCACCAACCTGCCTGCGGTGAGTGAGTGAGAGGCTCTTGGAGTTAGCTTCATCGCGGGAGATTCCAATGATTCTGATTGCTTTGGTTTCAACAGCGTGAAGACGAGCTAGGTGTGAGGCAGGAGCAGCAGCCCAGAGGGGAGAGCAGTATTCCATTGAGCTGCAGATGAAAGCCTTGTACGTGGTGAGGAGCTCAGGTGTGCCAAGGAAGGACTTCGCACGACGGAGGATGCCCAGTCGGCGACTGGCTTTGGAGGCCAGCTTGGAAATGTGGTTTTCCCAAAAAATATCATGGCAGATAGTGAGACCCAAAAGCTTGAGCGACAGAACTTCTTGGAGAGGATTGTTGAGAAAGTAGATGGGAGGGTTGTCCAGTCGGTCCTTTCGGAGAGACATTGTAAGAGTGTGAGATTTGTCAGGATTGAAAGACATGTTCCACTTGTTTGACCAGTCTGTGATTTTGTCCAGGTCTGCAGAGAGTGAGGAGGCTGCAGACTGCCGATCTGAGGGATGAGGAATGGAGCGGCAGATAGTGGAGTCATCAGCAAAGAGATAGAGAGGATTTTCCAGAGAGTCGGAGAGGTCATTGATGAAGACCAGAAATAGCACAGGGCCCAGAATACTACCTTGGGGAACTCCAGCCAGAACAGGAAGGGAAGATGAGAGAAATCCATTCAGGGCCACACGTTGCCTACGACCAGAGAGGAAATCCGCAAGCCATGAGTGGAGATTTCCCTGAATACTATAGGAGGTGAGTTTGGTGAGCAGAGCTGGGTGCCAGACCGTATCGAAGGCACGTGATATGTCAAGTGAGACAGCTCTGATTTCCTGTTTGGCATTGAGGACCTTCATCCATTGTTGAGACAGCAGAAGCAACATGTCCAGAGTAGAATGACCTGGTCTGAATCCAAATTGATGATTAGAGATCAAGCCATTGGAGAAGAGGAAGGATTTGATATCTGAAGCAATGATGGATTCCATGACTTTGCTGATAATTGGGAGCAGGCTGATTGGTCTGTAGTTGCAAGGATCTGTTTTTGCACCTTTTTGTGTAAAGCGGTGATGTTGGCTGATTCCAAGATGCTGGCAGATGACCTTGAGCAAAAGAGAGGGTGAAAAGAACAGAGAGAGGGTGAGATAGAGTGGCAGAGCAGGATTTTAGGACCCGAGGGCTGATGCCATCTGGTCCAGTTGCAGAATCAGAGTCGAGGTTTGATAAAAACTTCTCCACCTTGTCAGGAGAGAAGGACACAGAGTCCAGGAGCAGTTGGGTTCGACTGGGAAAGGTGGGAACAGAGAGAGATGGGTTTGGGACACAAGATTTTGAGGCAAACACAGAGTTGAGGCATTCGGCTTTGTCACGTGCGGTGTCAACTGTGTAGCCATTTGAGGTAAGGGAGGGGATGGAGGGGGAACAAACACCAGAAACGGATTTGACCAGACGCCACCAGGATTTGGAGGAAGGAGACAGGTTTGAGAGTTCAATCTTGAGTGTGGAGAGATAGTGCTTCCTGGCACTCCTGAGGGTAGAAACACACTTGTTTCGAGCTTGGTGGAAGGAACTGAGATTGCCTTCAGTTGCATTTGCCTTCCAAGACGCAAAGGCAAGTTGTTTCAGGGCAACTGCCTCACCACAAGATTTAGTGTACCATGGACGGGAGGAAGGGTAAGACAACTGAAGACGAGATGGGATAAATCTGTGCATGAGAGAGAGCAGTTTGCTTTGGAAAAATTCCCAGGAAGAATTGATGTCAGAGGCATTAGAGATGGGAGACCAGTCCAGTTGATTGATGGCTGCTTGCAGACCGTGCCAGTCGGCCTGAGTGAAATGCCAGACTCGTCGGCGCTGAGGAGGCTCTCTGAGAATGGCCAGTGAGATGTCCACTTTAACAAGCACATGATCAGAAGAACCGATTGGAGCAGAAGAAGAGCAGCAGACATTTGCAGGGAAGTTAGTCATAACCAAGTCCAGAAGAGAAGATACTCCATTGACTGAGATCCGGGTCGGGAAATTGACAGATTGTGTCAGTCCCAATGAGTCGCAGAAGTCCTTTGCTGAGGTGCCATGACTGGTGAGAGAGGAACCCACACCCAACCAGGTGGCATGATGACAGTTGAAGTCGCCACATATGAGGAAGAGAGAGTTTGGATGAGTTGATAGAAGTTGGTCCATGTTGTCCGACAGAGAAATGTAAATGGAGTCATCACTGTTTGGAGGACGGTACAGAACACATATGAACAAAAGGTGGGAGCGGAGAGGAAGCCGTAGCCAGAGGTACTCCTGTGGGTGGGGTGGAGTGAGGGCAGTGCAGGGAGAGTGAGGTAGAGAGTTTTTGATAAAGATAGCCACCCCACCACCAGGACGAGGATCAGGTCTATCGTACCGGAGGAGGGAGTAACCAGGAAGAGATATTAAGGAATCAGAGACATCTTGAAGGAGGAAAGTTTCTGTTAAGCAGATCAAGTCTGGATTTTCAGAAGCAACCTGAATGGAGAGATCAATCAGGTTTGAGCGAAGGCCCCGGATGTTTGAGGTCCATACCGTTAGTGAGGAGAGAGGGGGAGCATCGGGTGCAGGACAGGGGAGGGGAGGGGTAGGATCAGATGAAGGGTGAGAGGGGGATGTAGGAAGAGCAGTTGATAGTGTGTCAGAGATTACAGAAGAGTTACAAGAAAGGGAAGGATGAGGAGGACGAAAGGTTTGATGGTGATGGAATGAGGCACAGTGAGAGTTTGTTTGAGGGGGGGGGCAGAGGAAAGTAGAAGGTTGGGGGAGGTGGAGGTATGACATAGGAGGGAGAGGAAGTGGGGAGGAGGCAGCTTTGAGAAGGAGGTGGGAGGAGGGATAATTTGGGAGGGATGGTTGGGGGGGAGATTTGAAGGGGAGGGGCAAGGGGGGAGTTTAGAAAGTGGATGATTAATGAAAGATGAACATATATAACAAATTGGGTTTGTTGTGATTTTCAAGTTAGCGATTCATTTAAGAACGATGGAGGAGGGATGGAATGAATGAGAATTTAGAGCATGGAGTGATTTGGAATCATAAGAGATTGAATATTTTTTTGAAATGGAATGAGTTGAAGAGGAAATTGAAAGGAGCCTTTTAAATAAGAAGAAAAACAGCGTGTTGTAATAAACCACTGAATAAAACACTGAAAGGGATAGTTGAAACATATTTAAACAGAACTGTGAAGAACAATCTTATATTCACAAAAATACCAATGGGGAGAGGAAGCCTAGAGCGACGACCACGAGTCACTTGAACAGGGCAAAAGGTGGAAGGCAAGGGGAAAATGGGGGCGGGGCGACACAGCGCACGTGGGCAACAAACCCCAAAAAGTGTCTCTGTTACATCTGAAATGATGAAATTTACACTATTTTCGTTTAGTGATAGAATGGGTATGGGGTCTGTTGAAGGTTTTATCTATCTATAATTCCAGTAATCTCTGTGTGTATGTATGTATGTATGTATGTATGTCTGTGACCGCTGTTTCTCGACAACCACGGGTTCGATATACTTGAAACTTGCCAGGTATATTGCTGGGGACCCGAGGATGTGCCTTTTCAAGGTTTCATATTAATCGGACAAGTAGTTACCGAGCTATGTCCAAAAAACGATTCAACCAATCAGAGAGCAGCGAGCTATCACGTGTGCCGAACGTGCCGAACAGACTCTGCCTCGGACGGCACATTTGAGAGCGTATTCATTTATTTCACGTTGGCAAACTATGTTGCCGCTATGTTGGCGTTAAACTATGTTTTAAAACTAATTAAAACTAATTTGCGATTCTTTCGCTTTCCTGCGCGTTTGTGCACGTTATGGCGATTTCTTTACCAAACTCCGCAAGCCGTTCGCTTTGGACCAAACCATTTCATGTAAATAGAGGGGGGGGATTGTCACCGTACTCGCAAGCCGTTCGCCTTGGACCAAACCATTTCATGTAAATAGAGGGGGGGGGGGGGTTGTCACCGTACTCGCAAGCCGTTCGCTTTGGACCAAACCATTTCATGTAAATAGAGGGGGGGGGGGATATAATTTTAGATATATATATAGTACGGGCATGCCCTAGTTCCTTTAATTCCATTGTTTCAAATATGTTGATGATCTTACATTTATTGAAAAGCGCAACACTCAAACTGAATCTGGTATGCCAGCTGTTCTTGAACAACTTCATAACTGGTCTGCAGAGAACGGAATGTGGTTTAACCCCAAAAGGTGTGCGATTGTTGATATCTGTTTCACTCAAAACCCCAAATGGTGTGTGATTGTTGATATCTGTTTCACTCAAAACCCCAAAAGGTGTGCGAGTGTTGATATCTGTTTCACTCTAAACCCCAAAAAGTGTGCGATTGTTGATATCTGTTTCACTCGAAACCCCAAAAGTGTGTGATTGTTGATATCTGTTTCACTCGAAACCCCAAAAGTGTGCGAGTGTTGATATCTGTTTCACTCGAAACCCCAAAAGTGTGCGAGTGTTGATATCTGTTTCACTCTAAACCCCAAAAAGTGTGCGATTGTTGATATCTGTTTCACTCGAACCCCAAAAGTGTGTGATTGTTGACATCTGTTTCGCTCGAAACCCCAAAAAGTGTGCGATTGTTGATATCTGTTTCACTCGAAACCCCAAAAGGTGTGCGATTGTTGACATCTGTTTCTCTCGAAACCCCAAAATGTGTGCGATTGTTGATATTTGTTTCACTCGAAACCCAAAAAGTGTGCAAATGTTGATATCTGTTTCACTCGAAACCCCAAAAAGTGTGCGATTGTTGACATCTGTTTCACTTGAAACCTCAAAAAGTGTGCGATTGTTGACATCTGTTTCACTTGAAACCTCAAAAAGCGTGCGATTGTTGATATCTGTTTCACTCGTAACCCCAAAAAGTGTGCGATTGTTGACATCTGTTTCACTCGAAACTCCCCAAAAGTGTGCGATTGTTGACATCTGTTTCGCTCGAAACCCCAAAAAGTGTGCGATTGTTGACATCTGTTTCACTCGAAAACCCAAAAAGTGTGTGATTGTTGACATCTGTTTCACTCGAAACCCCCAAAAAGTGTGCGATTGTTTATATCTGTTTCACTCGAAACCCAAAAAGTGTGTGATTGTTGACATCTGTTTCACTCGTAACCCCAAAAAGTGTGTGATTATTGATATCTGTTTCACTCGAAACACAAAAAGTGTGCGATTGTTGATATCTGGTTCACTCGAAACCCAAAACGTGTGTGATTGTTGATATCTGTTTCACTCGTAACCCCAAAAAGTGTGCGATTGTTGATATCTGTTTCACTCAAAACCCAAAAAGTGTGTGATTGTTGACATCTGTTTCACTCGTAACCCCAAAAAGTGTGCGATTGTTTATATCTGTTTCACTCGAAACCCCAAAAGTGTGTGATTGTTGAAATCTGTTTCACTCGAAACCCCAAAAAGGGTGTGCGATTGTTGATATCTGTTTCGCTCGTAACCCCAAAAAGTGTGCGATTGTTGATATCTGTTTCACTCGAAACCCAAAAAGTGTGCAATTGTTGATATCTGTTTCACTCGAAACCCAAAACATGTGTGATTGTTGATATCTGTTTCACTCTAAACCCCAAAAAGTGTGCGATTGTTGATATCTGTTTCACTCGAAACCCCAAAAGTGTGTGATTGTTGACATCTGTTTCGCTCGAAACCCCAAAAAGTGTGCGATTGTTGATATCTGTTTCACTCGAAACCCCAAAAGGTGTGCGATTGTTGACATCTGTTTCTCTCGAAACCCCAAAATGTGTGCGATTGTTGATATTTGTTTCACTCGAAACCCAAAAAGTGTGCGAATGTTATCTGTTTCACTCGAAACCCCAAAAAGTGTGCGATTGTTGACATCTGTTTCACTCGAAACCCAAAAAGTGTGCGAATGTTGATATCTGTTTCACTCGAAACCCCAAAAAGTGTGCGATTGTTGACATCTGTTTCACTTGAAACCTCAAAAAGTGTGCGATTGTTGATATCTGTTTCACTCGAAACCCCAAAAAGTGTGCGATTGTTGACATCTGTTTCACTCGAAACTCCCCAAAAGTGTGCGATTGTTGATATTTGTTTCACTCGTAACCCCAAAAAGTGTGCGATTGTTGACATCTGTTTCACTCGAAACTCCCCAAAAGTGTGCGATTGTTGACATCTGTTTCGCTCGAAACCCCAAAAAGTGTGCGATTGTTGACATCTGTTTCACTCGAAAACCCAAAAGTGTGCGATTGTTGACATCTGTTTCACTTGAAACCCCCAAAAAGTGTGCGATTGTTTATAGCTGTTTCACTCGAAACCCAAAAAGTGTGTGATTGTTGACATCTGTTTCACTCGTAACCCCAAAAAGTGTGCGATTGTTGATATCTGTTTCACTCGAAACCCCAAAAGTGTGTGATTGTTGAAATCTGTTTCACTCGAAACCCCAAAAAAAGTGTGCGATTGTTGATATCTGTTTCGCTCGTAACCCCAAAAAGTGTGCGATTGTTGATATCTGTTTCACTCGAAACCCCAAAAAGTGTGCGATTGTTGACATCTGTTTCACTTGAAACCTCAAAAAGTGTGCGATTGTTGACATCTGTTTCACTTGAAACCTCAAAAAGTGTGCGATTGTTGATATCTGTTTCACTCGAAATCCCAAAAAGTGTGCGATTGTTGACATCTGTTTCACTCGAAACTCCCCAAAAGTGTGCGATTGTTGATATTTGTTTCACTCGTAACCCCAAAAAGTGTGCGATTGTTGACATCTGTTTCACTCGAAACTCCCCAAAAGTGTGCGATTGTTGACATCTGTTTCGCTCGAAACCCCAAAAAGTGTGCGATTGTTGACATCTGTTTCACTCGAAAACCCAAAAAGTGTGCGATTGTTGACATCTGTTTCACTCGAAACCCCCAAAAAGTGTGCGATTGTTGACATCTGTTTCACTCGAAACCCAAAAAGTGTGTGATTGTTGACATCTGTTTCACTCGTAACCCCAAAAAGTGTGTGATTATTGATATCTGTTTCACTCGAAACACAAAAAGTGTGCGATTGTTGATATCTGGTTCACTCGAAACTCCCCAAAAGTGTGCGATTGTTGACATCTGTTTCGCTCGAAACCCCAAAAAGTGTGCGATTGTTGACATCTGTTTCACTCGAAAACCCAAAAAGTGTGCGATTGTTGACATCTGTTTCACTCAAAAACCCAAAAAGTGTGCGATTGTTGACATCTGTTTCACTCGAAACCCAAAAAGTGTGTGATTGTTGACATCTGTTTCACTTGTAACCCCAAAAAGTGTGTGATTATTGATATCTGTTTCACTCGAAACACAAAAAGTGTGCGATTGTTGATATCTGGTTCACTCGAAACCCAAAACGTGTGTGATTGTTGATATCTGTTTCACTCGTAACCCCAAAAAGTGTGCGATTGTTGATATCTGTTTCACTCAAAACCCAAAAAGTGTGTGATTGTTGACATCTGTTTCACTCGTAACCCCAAAAAGTGTGCGATTGTTGATATCTGTTTCACTCGAAACCCAAAAAGTGTGCAATTGTTGATATCTGTTTCACTCGAAACCCAAAACATGTGTGATTGTTGATATCTGTTTCACTCGTAACTCCAAAATGTGTGCGATTGTTGATATCTGTTTCACTCGAAACCCAAAAAGTGTGTGATTGTTGACATCTGTTTCACTCGTAACCCCAAAAAGTGTGCGATTGTTGATATCTGTTTCACTCGAAACCCAAAAAGTGTGCGATTGTTGATATCTATTTCATTCGAAACCCAAAAAGTGTGTGATTGTTCATATCTGTTTCACTCGTAACCCCAAAAAGTGTGCGATTGTTGATATCTGTTTCACTTGAAACCCAAAAAGTGTGTGATTGTTGACATCTGTTTCACTCGTAACCCCAAAAAGTGTGCGATTGTTGATATGTGTTTCACTCAAAACCCAAAAAGTGTGCGATTGTTGATATCTGTTTCACTCGAAACCCCAAAAGTGTGTGATTGTTGAAATCTGTTTCACTCGAAACCCCAAAAAGTGTGCGATTGTTGACATCTGTTTCACTTGAAACCTCAAAAAGTGTGCGATTTTTGATATCTGTTTCACTCGAAACCCCAAAAAGTGTGCGATTGTTGACATCTGTTTCACTCGAAACTCCCCAAAAGTGTGCGATTGTTGATATTTGTTTCACTCGTAACCCCAAAAAGTGTGCGATTGTTGACATCTGTTTCACTCGAAACTCCCCAAAAGTGTGCGATTGTTGACATCTGTTTCGCTCGAAACCCCAAAAAGTGTGCGATTGTTGACATCTGTTTCACTCGAAAACCCAAAAAGTGTGCGATTGTTGACATCTGTTTCACTCGAAACCCCCAAAAAGTGTGCGATTGTTGACATCTGTTTCACTCGAAACCCAAAAAGTGTGTGATTGTTGACATCTGTTTCACTCGTAACCCCAAAAAGTGTGTGATTATTGATATCTGTTTCACTCGAAACACAAAAAGTGTGCGATTGTTGATATCTGGTTCACTCGAAACTCCCCAAAAGTGTGCGATTGTTGACATCTGTTTCGATCGAAACCCCAAAAAGTGTGCGATTGTTGACATCTGTTTCACTCGAAAACCCAAAAAGTGTGCGATTGTTGACATCTGTTTCACTCGAAAACCCAAAAAGTGTGCGATTGTTGACATCTGTTTCACTCGAAACCCAAAAAGTGTGTGATTGTTGACATCTGTTTCACTCGTAACCCCAAAAAGTGTGTGATTATTGATATCTGTTTCACTCGAAACACAAAAAGTGTGCGATTGTTGATATCTGGTTCACTCGAAACCCAAAAAGGTGTGTGATTGTTGATATCTGTTTCACTCGTAACCCCAAAAAGTGTGCGATTGTTGATATCTGTTTCACTCGAAACCCAAAAAGTGTGTGATTGTTGACATCTGTTTCACTCGTAACCCCAAAAAGTGTGCGATTGTTGATATCTGTTTCACTCGAAACCCCAAATGTGTGTGATTGTTGAAATCTGTTTCACTCGAAACCCCAAAAAGTGTGCGATTGTTGATATCTGTTTCGCTCGTAACCCCAAAAAGTGTGCGATTGTTGATATCTGTTTCACTCGAAACCCAAAAAGTGTGCAATTGTTGATATCTGTTTCACTCGAAACCCAAAACATGTGTGATTGTTGATATCTGTTTCACTCGTAACTCCAAAATGTGTGCGATTGTTGATATCTGTTTCACTCGTAACCCCAAAAAGTGTGCGATTGTTGATATCTGTTTCACTCGAAACCCAAAAAGTGTGCGATTGTTGATATCTATTTCATTCGAAACCCAAAAAGTGTGTGATTGTTCATATCTGTTTCACTTGTAACCCCAAAAAGTGTGCGATTGTTGATATCTGTTTCACTTGAAACCCAAAAAGTGTGTGATTGTTGACATCGGTTTCACTCGTAACCCCAAAAAGTGTGCGATTGTTGATATGTGTTTCACTCAAAACCCAAAAAGTGTGCGATTGTTGATATCTGTTTCATTCGAAACCCAAAAAGTGTATGTTGACATCTGTTTCACTCGAAACCCCAAAAAGTGTGTGATTTTTGACATCTGTTTCACTCGAAACCCCAAAAAGTGTGCGATTGTTGATATCTGTTTCACTCGAAACCCAAAAAGTGTGCGATTGTTGATATCTATTTCATTCGAAACCCAAAAAGTGTGTGATTGTTCATATCTGTTTCACTTGTAACCCCAAAAAGTGTGCGATTGTTGATATCTGTTTCACTTGAAACCCAAAAAGTGTGTGATTGTTGACATCGGTTTCACTCGTAACCCCAAAAAGTGTGCGATTGTTGATATGTGTTTCACTCAAAACCCAAAAAGTGTGCGATTGTTGATATCTGTTTCATTCGAAACCCAAAAAGTGTATGTTGACATCTGTTTCACTCGAAACCCCAAAAAGTGTGTGATTTTTGACATCTGTTTCACTCGAAACCCCAAAAAGTGTGTGATTGTTGACATCTGTTTCACTCGAAACCCCAAAAAGTGTGCGATTGTTGATATCTGTTTCACTCAAAACCCCAAAAGTGTGCGATTGTTGATATCTGTTTCATTCGAAACCCCAAAAGTGTGCGATTGTTGATATCTGTTTCATTCGAAACCCAAAAAGTGTGTGATTGTTCATATCTGTTTCACTCATAACCCCAAAAAGTGTGCGATTATTGATATGTTTCACTCGAAACCCAAAAAGTGTGTGATTGTTGACATCTGTTTCACTCGTAACCCCAAAAAGTGTGCGATTGTTGATATCTGTTTCACTCGAAACCCAAAAAGTGTGTGATTGTTGACATCTGTTTCACTCGAAACCCCAAAATGTGTGCGATTGTTGACATCTGTTTCACTCGAAACCCCAAAAAGTGTGCGATTGTTGACATCTGTTTCACTCGAAACCCCAAAAAGTGTGTGATTGTTGACATCTGTTTCACTCGAAACCCCAAAAAGTGTGTGATTGTTGACATCTGTTTCACTCGAAACCCCAAAAAGTGTGCGATTGTTGATATCTGTTTCACTCGAAACCCAAAAAGTGTGCGATTGTTGATATCTGTTTCACACGAAACCCCAAAAAGTGTGCGATTGTTGAAATCTGTTTCACTCGAAACCCCAAAAAGTGTGCGATTGTTGATATCTGTTTCACTCAAAACCCCAAAAGTGTGCGATTGTTGATATCTGTTTCATTCGAAACCCCAAAAGTGTGCGATTGTTGATATCTGTTTCATTCGAAACCCAAAAAGTGTGTGATTGTTGACATCTGTTTCACTCGTAACCCCAAAAAGTGTGCGATTGTTGATATCTGTTTCACTCGAAACCCAAAAAGTGTGTGATTGTTGACATCTGTTTCACTCGAAACCCCAAAATGTGTGCGATTGTTGACATCTGTTTCACTCGAAACCCCAAAAAGTGTGTGATTGTTGACATCTGTTTCACTCGAAACCCAAAAAGTGTGTGATTGTTGACATCTGTTTCACTCGAAACCCCAAAATGTGTGCGATTGTTGACATCTGTTTCACTCGAAACCCCAAAAAGTGTGTGATTGTTGACATCTGTTTCACTCGAAACCCAAAAAGTGTGTGATTGTTGACATCTGTTTCACTCGAAACCCAAAAAGTGTGTGATTGTTGACATCTGTTTCACTCGAAACCCAAAAAGTGTGCGATTGTTGAAATCTGTTTCACTCGAAACCCCAAAAAGTGTGTGATTGTTGACATCTGTTTCACTCGAAACCCAAAAAGTGTGTGATTGTTGACATCTGTTTCACTCGAAACCCAAAAAGTGTGTGATTGTTGACATCTGTTTCACTCGAAACCCAAAAAGTGTGTGATTGTTGACATCTGTTTCACTCGTAACCCCAAAAAGTGTGCGATTGTTGATATCTGTTTCACTCGAAACCCAAAAAGTGTGTGATTGTTGACATCTGTTTCACTCGAAACCACAAAAAGTGTGCGATTGTTGACATCTGTTTCACTCGAAACCCCAAAATGTGTGCGATTGTTGACATCTGTTTCACTCGAAACCCCAAAAAGTGTGTGATTGTTGACATCTGTTTCACTCGAAACCCAAAAAGTGTGTGATTGTTGACATCTGTTTCACTCGAAACCCAAAAAGTGTGTGATTGTTGACATCTGTTTCACTCGAAACCCAAAAAGTGTGTGATTGTTGACATCTGTTTCACTCGTAACCCCAAAAAGTGTGCGATTGTTGATATCTGTTTCACTCGAAACCCAAAAAGTGTGTGATTGTTGACATCTGTTTCACTCGAAACCACAAAAAGTGTGCGATTGTTGACATCTGTTTCACTCGAAACCCCAAAAAGTGTGTGATTGTTGACATCTGTTTCACTCGAAACCCCAAAAAGTGTGTGATTGTTGACATCTGTTTCACTCGAAACCCCAAAAAGTGTGCGATTGTTGATATCTGTTTCACTCGAAACCCAAAAAGTGTGCGATTGTTGATATCTGTTTCACACGAAACCCCAAAAAGTGTGCGATTGTTGAAATCTGTTTCACTCGAAACCCCAAAAAGTGTGCGATTGTTGAAATCTGTTTCGCTCGAAACAAACCACCCCCTTCCAACCTGTCATTGAATGATGTTGTGATTCAAAATTGTAATATCATGAAATTGCTGGGTATCTTCATTCAGGCAGATTTGATATGGTATGCACATGTCAAAGAGCTAACAGTTGTTTACACATGATTCGGAAGTTAAAATACCATTACTTCCCAAGCATTGATCTTGTAACCATTTTTACATCTTTTGTTCGTCCCATATTGGAATATGCAGCTCCTGTGTGGTCGAGCAGAATCACAAAGCAGCAATGGTTGTGATTGGTTGAATGTGTAAATGGTGGAATTTGTTCATAAAAGGGTTTGTCGGCTTATAATTGGCCCGAACTGCCATAGTTACTTGGATGCTTTACGTGTTTGTGGTCTGGAGTCACTTGAGATAACTGCTGTTATCTCAAGTCAACACTGAGTGTATGTACTGAGTGTATCAATATGGAGTCAACACTCAAATACCTGACCAACACTGCTGTTCTTTCACACGATCGCTTCCACATTCCAAACTTCACCACTTGTTACCTGCAGACAGATCTCACAGTGGCTATTTACTTGTTACCTGCAGACAGATCTCACAATGCCTATTTACTTGATACCTGCAGACAGATCTCACAGTGTCTATTTACTTGTTACCTGCAGACAGATCTCACAGTGGCTATTTACTTGTTACCTGCAGACAGATCTCACAGTGGCTATTTACTTGTTACCTGCAGACAGATCTCACCGTGGCTATTTACTTGTTACCTGCAGAAAGATCTCACAGTGGCTATTTACTTGTTACCTGCAGACAGATCTCACAGTGGCTATTTACTTGTTACCTGCAGACAGATCTCACAATGCCTATTTACTTGATACCTGCAGACAGATCTCACAGTGTCTATTTACTTGTTACCTGCAGACAGATCTCACAGTGGCTATTTACTTGTTACCTGCAGACAGATCTCACAGTGGATATTTACTTGTTACCTGCAGACAGATCTCACAGTGGCTATTTACTTGATACCTGCAGACAGATCTCACAGTGGCTATTTACTTGTTACCTGCAGACAGATCTCACAATGCCTATTTACTTGATACCTGCAGATAGATCTCACAGTGTCTATTTACTTGTTACCTGCAGACAGATCTCATAGTGGCTATTTACTTGTTACCTGCAGACAGATCTCACAGTGTCTATTTGCTACGAAACTCAAAACAATGAACCGAGTTGAAATGCAGAACCACAAGATTCAGGACGAGCCCAATGGGATCCCTCATCCGGTTAAATAACAAATTGTAGCGTTTGCTAAACCTTTAACTTTGATGCGGCGTGAATAGTCAAACTACTGATAAATTGTTTTTTCTTGATGGTTTTCCTTTTATTTTTATTCCACATCGGTACTCCATTTACTGTCATTTTTTGTATTAGTTTTCATTTTATTGTATTTTATATTTTATAATCGGTTGTTACCAAATTGCATTATTGTATTATATTTGTTGAACTCACGAATTGTGAAACCTGCCTCAATTCGGCCAATGGCCACGATGGAAGTGGAATTGCAATAAACCTTTTTTTTTATTATCATTAATCTAATATAAATTACATGTTGGAAAATATTGTTCTACCTTTGGTGTATCCCAAAAACTGAATATTGATTTGTGAAATTATTATACAAAAGCACAAGTTGAAATATATTATAACTCAAAATATTGATATGAACAATGCTTAAAAATCAATTAATAATCCAAGTCGTACACATTCAAATGACTTAGTGTTATGAATGTAATGTATGTTATGAAGTGTTATATAACATATTGTTATGAATTTGGGTAGAGGAATATCTAGAGCCAGGTAGATCTGTATGGGTAGGTAACTCGACTGTCGTGATAGGGAATCTATATGTAATAAGTTGTGTGTAGCCCGGATGTCAGGATAAGTGCGTTTTTGTGTCCCCGCCACGAGGGGGCGGGGTGTGCTAAATAGTACAGGGATTATGGATAACATTCCCTCGTTTGTCGTTCCCTCTGTCGCCAATCCAATGTCCATTATGGCAACACACTCAAATAGACACTAGATAGGCCCTTAGTGTACCACAGTAAATATATCCCCTCCCTTACAAAAAGACTGACAGGAAAGACAAGCAGGAAGCGGCCGCGTACAATGCCACCATGGGCGACGAACATCGTGGCAGGCTGGAGCCACGCCAAGGAAACGTGTGATTGGTTGAGGGGTAGGCATAAACATTCGGCTAATCAGGGCAAAAGGCGCCAAACATCCTTTTAGAAACAGGTTGCCGGTTGGTGGAAGAGCGCCGGTGACGTCGGAAGGCGGGAAGGACCACGAAGAATCGAGGCTCTGATTGGTAACGTGCCAGAACTGACGTCACACCGCGCATGACAAAATGGCTCGCTCGTGGGCATTTTGGCTTATTTGTGCTTGTGGCTCGCTCTGCGCTGGACTCTTCGTGCTTCACTCTGCGCTGGACTCTTGGGTCTCTCTCTCTCTCTGCGCTGGACTCTTGGAGATCTGTTGGTTCTTCTTCCCTGTGTGGTCATTGCCATCTTCCCTGAATCTTCGTGGTGCGTTTGGTCCTTCTTGGTGCTCGGTGCTTTTGGTGCTGTGAGTGAACGGACCTTGTGTGCGACCGACGGGGAGCTTGGAGCGGGGCGTGCCACTGAGCAGGTCGCTCGGGGCCTAGCGGAGCGTGCGAACGAGGTGGACTGAGGCTTCTTTGCGCCAGCGTCGGGGCCGGACGGGGCCGCGTTGGACGACGGACGCACCACTGCGGACAGATAAGATGCACCTCAGCACACACAAATACACAACGAACGTTTTCTTTGATTTAATTAATTTCCTTTGTCCTGTATTTGACGTCTGTGTGGAGACATCCCGATTAGGACATTTATTTACCGGCGCGTTATTGTCCTGTCCCACTATCTATTGTAAATAAACCTTTGCATTATTTTATTTTTCATTCAAAATCCTGTGTTCGTTTTGAGTTCATTTCCTCCAGGATCGGAGCTGCCGTCGGATCGCTACAGGTACGTGATTGCCGCTTCTTCCTCTTCATCCTTTCTCCTGTGCTTTTATAGTCGAATCCGTGATTGATCGTCGCCTCAAGTAAAGCCGTTCGGTCATCCGCTGTCCTGCGGTGTTAACCGAGGGATTCACGCGACAATATATTCTATACGTTTGATAAAATGTACGGTTTTCTTTAAGTATATGTATATATATATATATATATATATATATATATATATATATATATATATATATATATATATATATATAATTATATATATATATATATATATATATATATATATATATATATATTATATATATATATATATATATATATATTATATTATATATATATATATATATATATATATATATATATATATATATATATTATATATATACAGTGGTACCTCGGCTTACGAGTTTAATCCGTTCCGTGACGGAGCTCGTAAGCCAAATCGCTCGTAAGTCAAAGCAAATTTTCCCATTCAAATGCATTGAAATGCTATTAATCCGTTCCAGCCTCAAAAAAAAAACACCAATTTTTTTTGTTAGGTGCTTTTAAATAACAAAAATGTACTTTATAAATAACAAATAATGTATAAACAAGCACGACCTCGTATATACTGTACATAATACAAGAGAATGTAAAGAAATAAACTGGTTTTATTAAGCAGAGGAGAAGAGCATGCCAGGTGAGGTGTGCGTGTTGTCGACTTGGCGAGGCAGTACGATCGTACTCCTTCTACGATATGTACGATTTTGAAGCAGAAGGAGTCCATAAAGGCTATAACGCCAGCCAAGGGCGTTACGATTATTTCAAAGCTCCGGACCTCTATCCATGAAGATATGGAGAAGTTGTTGTTTGTGTGGTTGAAGGAGAAGCAGCTCGCAGGAGATACCGTGACCGAGAGCATCATGTGTTTGAAAAGATTGAAACTCGGATATCGAGCACGGACCACGAGGTGTTTTTTCTTTTTTCTTAATCTCGGTTTCAGTGAACTTTTGCTCTGTGCTCACGTGTACTGTACCTGTACCTGTAATGGTACGTCAGAGGATGGCACCTGTTGTCATCATATTAAGTGCAAGATGTTCTGCATCGTAAGTTGGTACACCGTGGTCTTTCGGCGGTGTTTAAGCCGGCCGTCTTGGCTTCTGTCACCATTGGCATTGAGTCTTTCGATGTAGGTAGGTCGTTGTGTGCCGGTGCCTTGGCCGAATTCCTTCATTGCTGCATTGTTAGCTCACCTGGTTTTTTATACCACATCTTTGGTTATCGGACCAGCGAATGACGTCATCTCCTCCAAAGTATGGCTTATTCTCACTTGTCTTGGACGATCTTCTACTTCTAGCCTTCCACCGTGCATTTGGTGTCCACTGTACTTACTGTACAGTGCCTGGTAAAATTGATGTAATGGGTTTTTGACCGTCAACGCCATGAACCGTCATGAACCGTCATGAACCGTCATGAACCGTCAACCGCCATGAACCGCCATGAACCGTCAACGCCATGAACCGCTAACACTCAAAAGCCCATTTATCGCGCCTTATAAAGCAAAACGCAAACCGAAAGCCATGCCTCTCAAGCGAGGCGTGCTTCCGTGGTCACGTGATCCACAGGTGTAGCTCATTATACCCGCACGCGCGACACGCTTTGGCGGTCACGTGACCAGCCACTCTGGAGGCGGGGATCCCCGCCGATGACGTCACCGGCTGGAGCAAGGAGATTCCTCGCTCATGTATTTCGACGATTGCGTGTTTTATATCCAAGCAGAGATGCTTTCACGGCAAGATAACCGCGTGACCGGAACCGGAAGCCACAACCGGAAAATTCAAAAAAATAAATTTTTTGAGCTCGTACATCGGATCTCGGCTCGTATCCCAAAGCAACAAACCGCCCGAGCGACGGCTCGTATCCCGAAAAACTCGTACGTTGGGGCACTCGTAAGCCGAGGTACCACTGTATATATATATATATATATATATATTATATATATATATATATATATATATATATATATATATATTGTTACGGATTCGTCACTTCCAGTGTTGTGGTTTTCATCCACTTGAAATATTTCTGATTCTATGTACTATTATTATTGTCTTCAAAAGGTTTATTGTTCATGAACTGTTTGCAAAGGATAAAAGCGTTAATGTTAAAAAGAGACAGGAAGCCGGATCGTGAGCCGGAAGATGAGGAGGAGGAGAGAGAAAAGGAGGCGGGGCGAGTGAAGTCGGACAAGAAGCGAGTCGCTTCAAGCTCCGTAGCGAGCATTGTCGAACGAAAGTCGCGAGTGAACTTTTGAGTTCCTTGAAAGGAATTCCTGTGATAGGTTATCGCTGGGATTGAGAAACCTGCATGGTCAGGTTTGGCGTTGGGATTCTGACGAATCATCGCCGGGTCGTTTCGACTCAAGTACGAGCCATCAGCCATTTTGACCCTCGCGCTTTGTTCATCGCAAAAGGTCTTTGCTACGCGTCAGTTCTGTCACCATCCTGTCATCTGTCGGGGATGTTTTTGCGCAACGCGGAGTTTGAAGATTAATTTGTGGTTCGCAGACTGAACAGTGAACGTTCATATCTGGAGGGCGCCTTTGGATTCCCATTCCTCCGTGAGTTTGCCTGACACGGTTTTGGACCACGTGACTCTTTATGCCGCTTCGGCCGCCTATGCCTGTGAGCTGTTTTGGCAGTGTGACCGGGCCCGTCATCTGGACGGGGTTCGGGTTTCGATTTTATCTCGCTCTGACACTCGCTGGAGGGGATCACCTTTGAGCTATAGAGACATTGGGGAGTGTTCTTTTCACTCACTTGGAGCACAGTGAGTTATCTTATCCTAGCTGATGGTACCATCATAAGATATGTTGATTGTACTTCTGATTGCCATTATTGTTGTACCGTTATTCTTATGTGATTGTTAATACATTACTTGTTTGTTGATAACCATTGGTGTGGTTTCAATATTGATTTTTGACACGGAATAACATATTTTTCTGCCGTGGCTCCGCTCGGGGCTCGGAGGTACACCGTGACAAGGGGGTCAGGGAGGAGCATGTAACAATATATATATATATATACATACTTTAAGAAAACAGTACATTTTATCAAACATATAGAATTTACAACTACAACACATTTTACATCCACACAATACAATGCAATATCATTTATAACTACAAACTATATGCCTTTTCTTATTAAATTTAATCATCTGATTCATATTGAATTTTATGAAGAAGGACATAAAGTTAATGTGAGAAAAGATAAATGGGAGTATGATATTGTTACATTTATGGTGGGTAGGCAATGGAATACCTCAGGCCAGGTAGGATTGTATGGGTTAGTTCTGCTCCGTATGTCGTGTAGCCACCTTCATGGACTTAAGTCAGGCCGGATGTCGCGTAAGGTTGTATATTTGTCTCAATGTGAGGGGTGGAGCTATGGTAATTAGTTATGGTATAAGGGTAATTCCCTGATGTAAATCGCCTCTGTGGTATTCCCTTTGTTCCTTATGACAGATGCAACACCAGCCATGCACTCCACACAGATACTAAATGCACTAAATAAAGCTACCGGATGCAGCCATTCGAACACTACCACTTATGCTGTTGGAACCCATCTGTGGATCGGTCCCATCGGCCGATGGGTCTGCGCCATCTGCAGATGTGTTGTTCACCTTGAAGGAATGTGTATGCATCAATGGTGGATGAGTATGTTTATTTGAACCTAAAAATAAGCAATTGATGTCATAAATGTTTATAAAGCAGTCCGTGACATGTGGTTTGTCGATAAGATAAAAAATAAGATAATGTCGCTCCATTTAAAAGCGCTGGTCTACTTCGCTGGTGGCACTGGCAGACTCAGCTCTCCATTGTTTATATAGCAATGTTGAAATAACGCTGAAAAAAACGCTGAAATATGTGTTGTTCATAAATAGATGGGTAGAAATAGATAATAAAACATTTTAAAATCATCTCTGTTAAATTCCTACCACATGTAATTCCAATGACTGTGTACCTGATTGAAGAGCACCATTCTGTCAACACATTCCTTCAAGGTGAACAACACATCCGCAGATGGCACAGACCCATCGGCCGATGGGTCTGCATTGTCATTTCTCGTGCATCCACAGATGGGTCAGACCCATCGGCCGATGGGACCGATCCACAGATGGGTTCCAACAATGCCACCAACCGAGTCATCACAAGGGCTGGCAAGAGGGGCCGTGAGGCCCCGCCCCAAGAAGTGATGATTGGTTGTGGTCGTGGAGCGATGCGATGGCACTCGCTGATGGGAGCACGCGCGGACGTCATCATAGAACGTTCGAGCACCAGGGACAAAAAGGACACGTCCCGCCATTTTTCTCTCTCTCAGTTCCTGGTGTTCATACAAGCAGTCGCCTTTACTCTCTTGGGTCGGACATTTGTAACGAGCAGTCGCATTTTCCCTTTTCTGGTTCAGACATTCATCGTGTGCGGTCGCAATTCATACTCGCTCTTGGTTCGTGGCTGGCATCGTGAGCGGTCGCGGTTTGTCTCTCTCTTGGTGGTGGCATTCGCACGCTTGGTCTTTTCCTGTCTGCATAAAGGGACGGACACATCCTTTCCTCTGATCCCGTTGGTGCTGGCTTCGTGATGGCTGTGTGCCGTGCCGTGTGCGCCGGAGAGACCTTGGTGCTTTGTGGAGCATGGGACGGCAAGAAAGGAGCAAGGGCCTGAGCGCTTCACATTGGCGGCTGGCGGTGAACGGACTTGGCGCCAATGCATGTGTTTCCTGCACAAGGACTCGGGGACCTGTTCAAGGGCCGACAGGGTTCGAGGGCCATTCAAAGCTGAGTACAAAAAAACACTACGCATTATTTTCATTTATCATCCCCTTGTGTTGTAATTGTGTCTGATGGAGGATCCTCAATATAGGAATTTTAGTACCGCACATTTCTTGTTCACTAGCATTTTTTTATTAAACCTTTAATTGTTGAATTTTAATTCCTTGTCCTGTCTGTTTATTTGTTGTGAGAATCGGATAACCCCATGCTGCGTGCGTCCGTCCAGGTAAGCTCGCTGCCCTCCACTACACCTTCGAGCATATAAAAGGCTCCATCATAGTTTGGGTGAATGCCTTGGAGTTAAAGCTCGGTTGGCCATCCGTCACCAGGGGTGTTAATCCCGGTGGTGAACACGACAATATATATGATTTAGGATATAATTGGTCATTTGTGATAAACTTACAAGACCTACACAAAATTCAAATCAGTCTTGTGAGGAAGAATATTGCCTGCTATGCGGGGATAAGGAGATGTGTTGAAGCACAATTAGCAAACAGCAAATACAGTACATGATTTAATCAATAGAAAATTATGTGATGGCTTCATTATAATTTATACAACGAAGAAGGGGGGAAATGAGATAAAATACAAAGTCGGGGAATATAAACCTAGTTAACAACAGGAAATGGGGTGGTATTTATTACCTGTTATCATATTAATATCATATATTTCTGAAACATAAATTTTTTGATACATAAATGACAGAAATAAGGATGAAGCTTCAAGAAAATTGTAATTTTTGTGTTCGAGAATACTTACAAGAAAAGGGTGCTTGATGTTACTTTCTAAATGAACCGGAACATAGACATGTGGAATTTTGAGAAGAAAGAAGTTAAATAGGAAGATGATGAGGACAGGGCGAATAAATATAAACATAGGGGCAATACTCCTGGCGCTCACCTGGTAGAACAAACAGTATACTACACTGACTAAAGGTATTTTAAACCAATTTCATTGGTTGGTAGAAGACAGAGCAGCATGTAGAATCACACCAATATAATCATAAGACTTTAAACAAACAAACAGAAAAATACCTCTTTTGGGGGGAAACCCCCCGTAGATGCCCAAAGGGGCAGAATTTTTTCAATGCCGTGAACAAACTTTGGTACATCACGGGTGGTGAAGGTTGTGGTCAAGTTTCATCAAAAGTGCATGTAGTTTCAGAGAAGAAAGCAAATACCTATTTTGAGGGGTCAAACCTGGACCCACTTTGACCACCCACCCTTCCCCCCCCCCCCCCCATAAGCCCCCTTAGACTTTAATTTTCTAAGTGCCGTGAACAAACTTTGGTACAGCACGGGTGGTGAAGGTTGTGTTCAAGTTTCATTGAAATTGTGTGTGTAGTTTCAGAGAAGAAAGGAAATACCTATTTTGGAGGAGTCAAACCTGGATCCACTTTGACCCCGGTAAACCCCCTTAGATCCCGATTTTTTTTAATGCCGTGAACAAACTTTAGTCACAACACAACAAATATAATTTGTGCCAAATTTGGTCACAATCCCTTCAGCGGTTTCGAAGAAGAAGTTTCAAGTGTTTACGGATGGACGGACGGACGGACGGACGATGTGCCATCGCATAAGCTCCCCTGAACTTCTTTCCAGGTGAGCTAAAAGTATGGAAACCAGTGAGATTCGAAAAGATTGGAGGAATTACAGAAAATAAACTGGAGTGGCACTCCTTAGTGAGCATACATCTGCCTGGTTAGCCATATCACTCAATGGTGAAGAATCACTTAAAAAATTATACTAGCCGGATCCGGATCTTCACCAAAATTGAATAGATTCTTCCTTGTCACATACACAACCTGTCCACCAAGTTTCGTCCAAATCCGTCCACAACCTTTTGAGATATCCTGCTATGTGTCGTTTTTGGCCCTATCTCCCAATGGTGAAGAATCACTTTTAAAATTCTAGTAGCCGGATCCGGATCACCAAAATCTAATCATTTTGTCCTTGTCACATACGCTACATCTCTGCCAAATTTCGTCCAAATCCGTCCTCAACTTTTTGAGAGATTTTGTTCACAAACAAACAAACAAACAGACAGACAAGAAAAATCGGTGAGAGACCGAGGACTTGCTGGAATGTACTTTTTTATCTTATGTACTTATTCTTACTTATTCTTATTCTTCCCCTATGAATGTACTTATTCTTCCCCTGTGAGGTATCACAAGCAGTATTTCAACAATATCGGACAAAAATCATTATGTTTATTGACAGTTCAGCTCACCCGCGCCATTTTTATATATTTTTGCCGCTAGAGGGCAGGGTGACTAGGCAAACCCCACAGCGAGTTTCTAATTATAATACGTTTTTATCAATTGCTGTTGTAATCAATCAAGGCAAGTATTCAAATCAAGGCATAGTCGATTCCAGGGCAAGGCAAATATGTGGGTAAAGTATGGGGATGCTATGTGCAACGATGTAGATGTAGTACTGCACACAAACAGACAAACAGACAGACTAGAAATCGGTCAGAGACCGAGGACTTGCCGGAATGTACTTTTCTTATCAGGGATTTTGGTTAGAAGGGAATCGGATAATGTTTGACAGAGTTATTAGTAAAAAAAAAGTTTTTGACCTTGAGTTTGACCTTTCAAGGTCACTCAAGGTCAAAGGTCACGTCTTTTGTCGGTGAGGTCACGTCTTTTCGAAGCTGTCCATGCGCTCACGCTTTCGAAGTTAAGTAATTTTTCACAATTGTGTTTTTGTCGAAACTGTATCTATTTTCGGTGTGTGTACCTATCGTGTGCACTGAGGAAGATTCTCGGTGTTAATTTTTCATACCTGCACACAAAATCTTCGGTTAATTCGTGTTGCGTCTTTTGAGGCCTTGTAGGCTACCGTGTCCTACCTTGAGGCTTTGTTTTTCTCTCAGCGGTCCGTCGATTGTCCTGCAATTACTTTCGTTCTCTGTTTTTGTCCCAGTCTTTCACCCCATACTTCCTTGTTTAAAATCTCAACTCAAAACAAAATAAAAAAATCCTTCTCTGTTCTTATTCGTTGTTCTTATTCGTTTATTCGTTGTTCTTATTTGTTCGTTCGTTCTTCGATCACGTGTTTCACCCCCAATTCCATTTTCCATTTCCCCAGATAGTTTTCACTGCTCAATTTAAAAATGTTTAAACTTTCCCCTGAAGTCCTGTATTCTGTCACATATTATAACACCTTTTACTTCTTCTTCTATAAAAGGATGCTTTCGACTTGCTCACCAAATCTATTCATTCCAAAAAAAAATTCCACCTCTTACAGTTCCTCTTTTCTACATTCCCTAAACTCTCCAGCACTCCACCCCTCCTCCAGCATCCTCAAATGTATTTTTGACTCGAAGGTCACAAGAAACTCATTTTGCAATAAATGTTCGTTTCCCATTAATCGTACACTTTCTAAAATCCAATCTCACCCCTCCCCTCCAAATCTTCCCCATCACCCCTCCCCTGCAAAACTTCCCCATCACCCCTCCCCTCCAAAACTTCCCCATCACCCCTCCCCTCCAAATCTACCCCCTTGCCCCTCCCCTCCAAATCTTCCCCATCACCCATCTCTTTCAAATCTTTCCCCTTGCCCCTCCCCTCCAAATCTTCCCCATCACCCATCCGTTTCATATCTTCCCCCTTGCCCCTCCCCTCCAAATCCTTCCCATAACCCATCCCTTTCAAATCTCCCACCCTTGCCCCTTCCCTCCTAAACTCCCCCCACACCCTCCCCTCCGAGACTCTCCCTCGCTCCTCCCCTCATAGACTCCCCTCTCACCCCTCCTCCTCAAAGTGTCCTCCCTGCTTCTTCCCCCTTCCAACTTTCACCTTCATCTCCCCCAACCTTCTGCCTCACTCTTCCCCCTCCTCAAATAACACCTCACTGTGCCTCACCCAATCACCATCAAACCTTTTGTCCGCCCCATCCTTCCCTTTCTCCAAGCTATTCTGAAATCTCTGACACACCTTCAACAGATCTCCCTACCACTTCCTCCTCTTCCACATCTTACTCTACCCCTCCCCGCCCCCCCCCCCCTGTTCTGTATCCGATGCTCCCCCTTCCTCTTCATTAACGGTATGGACCTCAAACATCCGGGGCCTTCGCTCAAACTTGACTGATCTCTCCATGCAGGTTGCTTCTGACAAACCAGACGTGATCTGCTAAACAGAAACTTTCCTCCTTCATGATGTCTCTGATTCCTTCGTATCTCTCACAGGTTACTCGCTCCTCCGGTATGATAGACCTGAGCCTCGTCCTGGAGGTGGGGTTGCTATCTTTATCAAAAACTCTCTTCCTCACTCGCCCTGCACTGCCCTCTCTCCACCTCACCCCCAGGAATACCTTTGGCTACAGCTTCCCCTTCGCTCCCACCATTTGTTCATATGTGTGTTGTACCGTCCACCAAACAGTGATGACTCCATCTACATCTCGCTGTCTGATAATATGGACGAACTTCTATCTACCCATCCCAACTCTCTCTTCCTCATATGTGGTGATTTCAATTGTCACCATGCCAGTTGGCTGGGTGTG
The DNA here is from genome assembly GCF_964187855.1 of Myxine glutinosa. NCBI lineage: Eukaryota > Metazoa > Chordata > Myxini > Myxiniformes > Myxinidae > Myxine > Myxine glutinosa. The sequence continues at coordinate 145,009,563 of NC_136269.1, read as the reverse complement.
GGTACCTCTCTCACCCGCCACGGCTCCTCAGCCAAGGACTTCTGTGACTCAATGGGACTGGCACAATCTGTCAATTTCCCGACTCGGATCTCAGTCAACGGAGCATCTTCTCTTCTGGACTTGGTTATGACTAACTTCCCTGAAAATGTCTGCTGCTCTTCTTCTGCTCCAATCAGCTCATCTGATCATGTGCTTGTTAAAGTGGACATCTTTCTGACCATTCTCAGAGATCCTCCTCAGCGTCGATGAGTCTGGCATTTCACTCAAGCCAACTGGCATGGTCTTCAAGCAGCCATCAATCATCGGGACTGGTCTCCCATCTCTACCGCCTCTGACATCAACTCATCCTGGGAATTCTTCCAAAGTAAATTGCTCTCTCTCACATGCACAGATTTATCCCATCTCGTCTTCAGTTGTCATACCCTTCCTCCCGTCCATGGTACATGGAATCTTGTGGTGAGGCTGTTGCCCAGAAACAACTTGCCTCCGTCTCCTGGAAAGCAAATCCAACGGAAGGAAATCTAATTTCCTTTCACAAAGCCCGAAACAAGTGTGTGTCCACCCTCAGGAGAGCCAGGAAACAATATCTCTCCGTTCTCAAGACCGAACTCTTATCTGTCTCCCTCTTCCAAATCCTGGTGGCGTCTGGTCAAATCTGTTTCTGGTGTTTGTTCCCCCTCCATCCCCTCCCTTACCTCAAATGGCTACACAGCTGACTCCACACATGAAAAAGCTGAATGCCTCAACTCTGTGTTTGCCTCTAAATCTTGTGTCCCAAACCCATCCCTCTCTGTAAACCAATCTCTCTCACAGACCAATCAGCCTGCTCCCAATTATCAGCAAAGTCATGGAATCCATCATTGCTTCGGATATGAAAGCTTTCCTCTTCTCCAATGGCTTGATCTCCGATCATCAATTTGGATTCAGACCAGGTCATTCTACTCTGGACATGCTGCTTCTGCTTTCTCAACAATGGATGGAGGTCCTCAATGCCAAACAGGAAATTAGAGCCGTCTCCCTTGACATATCATGTGCCTTCGATGCGGTCTGGCACCCCGCTCTGCTCACAAAACTCTCCTCCTATGGTATCCATGGAAACCTCCAAGCATGGCTTGTGGACTTCCTCTCTGGTCCTCGTCAACGTGTGGCCCTGAATGGGTTTCTCTCATCTCCACTTCCTGTTCAGGCTGGAGTTCCCCAAGGCAGTGTTCTGGGCCCTGTGCTTTTTCTGGTCTTCATCAATGATCTCTCCGTCTCTCTGGAAAATCCTCTCTATCTCTTTGCTGATGACTCTACTCTCTCTCGCTCCATTCCTCATCCCTCATATCGGCAGTCTGCAGCCTCCTCACTCTCTGCAGACTTGGACAAAATCACAGACTGGTCAAACAAGTGGAACCAGGAACATGTCTTTCAATCCTGACAAATCTCACACTCTTACGATGTCTCTCCGAAAAGACCAACTGGACAACCCTCCCATCCACTTTCTGAATAATCCTCTCCAAGAAGTTCTGTCACTCAAGCTTTTGGGTCTCACAATCCACCATGATCTTTTCTGGGAAAACCACATTTCAAATCTGGCCTCCAAAGCCAGTCGCCGACTGGGCATCCTCCGTCGTGCGAAGTCCTTCCTCGGCACACCTGAGCTCCTCACCACATACAAGGCTTTCATCTGCAGCTCAATGGAATACTGCTCTCCCTTCTGGGCCGGTGCTCCTACCTCTCACCTAGCTCGGCTTCACGCTGTTGAAACCAAAGCTTTCAGAATCATTGAAATCTCCCATGATGAAGCTAACTCCAAGGGCCTTTCACTCACTCAACGCAGGCAGGTTGGTGGTCTTTCCGTCTTCTACCGACTCCTTTCCGGCCTTGCACCCCCAGCTCTCTCTGTGCTTTGTCCCCCAAATATTCCTACAGGTCGCACAAGATCTGCCTGCAACCCTCTCATGGTTAAACTGCCAAAATCTCGGCTCTCTGCTCACCTTCACTCCTTCATTCCTCTTTTCTCCCGCCTCTGGAAGAAACTCCCACACTCCCTTCAATCCCACTCCTCCCTCCAGGTCTTTAAAACAGCTGTTCACCACCATCTCTTATCTTTCCCCATCCAAAACCTTGATCTTTTCTACCCCCACTAATTCACCCCAGATCCACCTTGTTTGAAATTCCAACTTCTTTCCTGGAAGTCCTGGCAGTGTCCATATGTTTTATACCTCTCCCACCCCCCCTTCCCATGCCTCGCCCCCCCCAAAGCCCTCTCCCTCCCACAGATCTCTCGATGTCCCTGCTCTCAGATGTTGTGTTTGTGTTCCTCCCCCTCTCGCCCCATCTTGTCTACCGCTCCCCATGTTATATGTTTTATGTGTCGGTTTGTCTTTCTGTGTGATTAATGTTAGCTCTTTCATGAGCCTCGATCTTGTATACAATAAAAATAAATAAAAATAAAAATTCTAGAGTGTTGAAAGTTCCCAAGAGCACAGTGAGCTCCATCATTAGGAATTGGGAAGAATATGGAACTATCCAGACTTCGTAGAGCAGTCCGTCCGACCAAACATGGAGCTATATATATATATATATATATTGTTGCGGATATGGGATTTGGCCTCCATATCCGCTTGTAAATATTCCCCTATTTCCCCAATACTCCCCAACTATCCCCAATCCCCCATTCCCTAGTCCCATTGCCTGTAAATAACACTCTGTAGAACCGACCTTCCCCTTTTTCCCCCATTAAATGTCGTGCCCAGGTCCACCGCATCTCACGTAGACAACTTTCGGACATCTTGCTAGTTATTCTTAGTCTATGTCAGTTAAGGACTCGTTTCCATTAATTCTGACTCTTCGTTGCACCAGAATGTGATTGTATGGCACCAGTAGTGAGTTTAGGACCTCCCCATACCTCCTCCCGTCTTCCCCATGAAACAACAACAACAACAACAACTACCACAACAGCGCGCGGGGAGTGTGCGTCCTCACTCCGGCTCGGTTAGCCGCCATTACCCATGTGCGCCGACGGGGTTACCACGAAGGGGCTGCCTGTCGGCCCCTCGTCAAGGGCGGAGCCCGGTAACCCCCCGCACCCAATAAGAAGCAACGGGCCGATTCCATCTGGGGCGGAGCTAACGAGCCGAGGGCGTGTCACTCCCCGCCGGATATACGCAGCGACTTACCGGACGTGACGTCAGATGCGCCTCAGCCACGAAGGAGAAACAGACGCGACCTCCAGCGCGACGAGACCTCCCGCATCTCTGGACCGGACCGGGTCGATTCTGCCCCTGCGCCAAGGTGCACCTTGAGCCTCGACTACCTGCCCTTCCTTGCCATCAATCCCCGTGTGAGTCAGTCTTGTCCTGTTTATCTGTGGTCTGTCGGGGTTACTATAAGACTGTGATTAAGTGCCTACCTTCCTATGCTGTCTCTCTTGTCCTTGTAATCTAACGTTCCGAACTATTATAACCTCCTCCGGAGGTCTTGAGAACTGTACCCCTGGTGTCGTGTCATTTAATCCAGCCGTTGTGTCCTTTCCTCAATTGATTTAGCGTAGCGCGACTCGGCCAACGTTCGAGTATAATCGGGTAAACTGTGCAGACGCGGTCATACCAAACCGCTCGGTAAACTAACATCCACAACCGCGTCTGTAACATTTGGTGTCGAGGAGTTGGATTCGGACCTGGGACTAAATTTGTTAGGCCCAAATTTTGGAACACCAATTGTACCATTAGGGTAACAATTGGTGTTGGGAAGTGGAATTCGATCCGGAGCGCGTTTTTACGCGCTCGAAATTATAACGGCGAAATTTGATTTTGTTTTACGAAAATAAAAACCCGAATTTTGAAAGTCGCGCTATGGCAGACCAAGACGGCTGGGTTCCGGTAGTAGGGAGTGAGGCAGGGTCGATCCAGGACCAAATTGAGGGACAAGAGGAGAGCGAAGCAGTGAGGGTAGCAGACGCACGAAATGGCGCCTCGCACATGGCCACGGCGACCACGCCCGCGACCGTGGTAGCGCCGCTGGTGGATTCGAACCTTTTCCTCCTGCAAATGAGGGCCCTTATGGAACAAATGGGTGAGCGATTGGAGGGCCAAATGGGGGTAATGAGGGACGAAGCGAGGGGTACCGGTGAGGGGTTAGACAAGAAATTTGGGAAGTTAGACAATAATTTTGAGGAGTTAGACAAGAAATTTGGGAAGTTAGACAATAATTTTGAGGGGTTAGACAACGGGATAAAAGAGGTGAGAAATGGGTTAATGGGGGTAGAAAACAGAATGGCCGCTCAAGAGAATCAAATGGAAGGGATGCAAAAGGGGTTAGAGGGGTTAGAACACAGTATGGAAGGCAAATTGAGGGACATGAGGGACCAAGCGGAAAGGGAAGTTAAACAAATGGAGCAGCGGATAGAGGGGGTCAGAATGGGGGTAGAAACCAAACTGGATGCTCACAGGGAGGAAATGGAGCAGATGAGGGTGGCATCTGGGCAGGAGATGCAAGTGATGGGAGAGGGGATCAGAAGAGGTGTGAGTGAGGAGGTCGGAGGAGTGCGCGAGGAGGTGAGGCACTGTAAGGAGCACATGGAGAAGGAGGTGAGAAAGGGGACTGTAAAGTTACAAGGGGGCATAGAGGACCTGACGCAGGAGGTGGAACAGCTGACGGAGGGACAAAAAGGACTAACGGAGCAGGTTCAAAGGAACACTGCGGTATTAGGAGGGTTAAAAGCGACACAGAAAGAACTAAAAGACGACTTGGTAGCGACGAAGAGGGAATGTCAGATGGTACGTGAGGGACTGACAACGAGGTTGGACGAGGTGATAGAGGTAATGGAGACGAAGGACCGGCAGGTGAGGACGCACATGGAAACGGTCAAGGTAGCCTTGGAGGACGAGCTTGAGGAGACGTACCGGGGAATAAAGGAGGTGAAGCAGAAATTAGAAGAAGTGGAAGAAGGGGTGAGCGAAATTAAGAAGCGACGGAGAGGGGATAAGAAAGAGATAAAAGAGGAGATAAAAGAATTGGTCCAAAGTCTGTGTTTGGATCGTGATGATGTGCTCATTAACCGGATGAGGGATTCGCAGGTGATGGAGGAGAAGCGAAGAGGAAGAGGACCCGGTGTAAGTGGTGACCAATATGGTCGTGCGTATGATGCGCCAGGGGATTTAAGAAGCTTGGGGGTCGAGATGGACCCGGGTGTTCGTGAGAGGCCGTTGGTGAAGTGTGCGACAGGTCTGGTGTGCGAAAAAGGAGGTGTGCGAGAAAGTCCGACTCTGGGGTGTGTGAGGAAAAAGTGCGTGCCAAGGAGTGAGGGTGCTGGCGAGAGTGAGTCGGTCGTAGCGCGTGTGCGAGGGAGCACATGGAAGCGCGGTGTGGTAAGTGTTACAGAGGGCGTGACGGGAGAGTGTGCGCAAGAGTGTGCGCGAGGAAGGTGTGTAACGGACAGGTGCATGAGGAAAGAGTGCGCTGTCAAGAGTAAGGGTGAGTGCGCTGTCAAGAATGGAGGTGAGAGTAGTGAGAGTGACAAGGAGCGTGAGTTGGTTGTGACAGGTGAGAAAGGATGCACACCTGGAATGGTAGAGCGTGAGTGGGAATGCACGCTGGAATTGGTAGTGAGGCACGTGGTTGGGTGTGCGAATGAGAGCACACCTGTGATTGTCACAGAGGAGGTGACCGAGGAGGGGGTGCGAAGAGGTGTGTTGGTGAGGTGTGCTACCAACGAATGTGTGCCAAAGTGTTCGGTGGTCAGGTGTGTGACCAAGGCTGTGAGTGGAATGAGGGTACCTGGGTGTGTAAGGAAAGGTACGAGGAGCATGGAAACGGCTGGATGTGTGAGCAAGGAACGGGCTGCGGGGTGTAAGCATGCAGGTGAAGCATCGACGTTAAACGGAGCAGCGGTTCGGTCGACTTTTAGCCGAATCGGGCCCTCGGTGCGTGCCGGGCCTCGCTTTGAACGGCCGCGTCCGTGCTCCACTAGGCGGAGCTGGCAGCCCGATAGAAAGGGTCGTCATGGCGACCACTTTTTGGTGAGACGTGCCGGCAGGTCGAGAGCGGGACATTGGATGGTTCCGTGCCGAGATGGTGCGTGAGATCTCGGCACGGGTAAGCCCCCGTCCCTGCACCGAATGCCGGACGCATCCAGCCGCTGGCACGGAACAACCCGCATTCATTGCTCGGCTTTACGAAGCCGGGCTTTGGACAGGAATTGGCGCACCGAGAGGCATTAGTGAGTAGACTGTGTGATGAGGTTAGTGTTTTGGCCCCGAAATTAGAAAAACACAAAATTTGATGATTGGCAAAGGAGTGGCAGTAATGATTGGCAGATGATGGGTAGTGATTGGCAAATTTTTGATTTGTTTGAAATTTGATGTGCAAAATTGGTAGTGGGAGATGCCCGATGTGGTGGGATGGCAACTCTGTCATCCCTCACAAACGGGGGGCAAAGGAGCTATAGATTATGGGGTTTATGGCAGTGAAAACAAGCCCGGGTGGGTTAGGTTATATTGTGTGTAGGGATCTAGCGAAGATGACATTAGGTGACGTTAAGGTTAGTTAGTGACTGATACCTGTAGTGGGGACGCAGGTAGTTTAGTGTGGTTGATAATGACGTGGGAGCGCAATAGTTTAAAGGGACGACTGGGAAGCGCAAGTTTCAGAGGGGAGTAGTTAGATGAGATGATGCTGTGTGAGAGCTGGACAGGTGTGTGGAGCAGTGTGTGAGTAGTGAGTGTTGTGGATCAGCGCGAATGCGCTTGGGGAGAGAAGGGTGCAGATGGCACCAGGTGTGAGAGCACAGGTGTGCAAGTACAGGGTGTGGAATACATGGAGTAAGTGGTACGGAGTGGTGTGCATGGTGCGAAGGTGTGGATGGGGGAAGAGTGGACCCCTTTCACGAGTACCCGGGGCGGGTAGTGTAAGTGTTAGGTAGAGGGTATAGGTAAATTGTGGTTGGATATTGGCATTTGTGGTGCGGTTGCAGAATGGTATTGTGGATGGGTGCATTAGTGTTGTGGAAATGGCTGGGCGTGTAGCCTGTTAGTGTGTGTAGTTGGTTGGGCACTCCACCACTGTGAGGATGTCGGCCAGGTGAGGCCGCAGGTGGGCTCTGGGAGCCGTTAGTGTCAGTGGGGCCCGAGGATCCGGAGGACGGACCCGGGTAGCCCAGTGCCAGAGAGGGCACCGAGTGGGGAGAGCGCCAGAGGGCCTTCCCCAGGTAGATAGGTTAGGGTGAGGAGCAGGTAAGCTCGGGAGGCAACTGCAGTGGTGGAGGTGTGCAGGTGGGTAGACCTGCTGGGAGAGCTACACGTCGCGGCCCAGAAATTGTGCGAGGGCACCGGGAGATGAATCGGGGGAGTGAGACCCCAAATTGAAAAGCACCACAGTTTGGTCAATGGGAATTGGTTTTTAGAACCCATAGTGTAAGTTGGCCAATGGATTGGCAGGGAAAGACCCCGGGTAATGTAAAGTTGTTAAAGTCATTTAGGAAATAGTTAGGATTGATGAACCTGTCGCACCATACGCAGCCACTTACCTGTGGTGATGATGATGACTCCACACCTGTGTTTTCTTTGTTCTGTTGCAGGAAATGAGAATTGCTGTTTGGATTTGTGAGACGCATCACGACATGGATGAGACATTGGGGTGATTCCATCTCTCCCTCCTTAGGAGGGACTGATGATGAATTGGTGATGGCAAATTATGATGTTGAGTTGGAGATGGCAAATTTTGATGAGAGTTGAAAATGGCAAATTTGATTGGTTAGGAGGGAGAGAAGACGAATTTGGTTTATGGGAGGAACGGGGAAGACAGTAGGGACGTTTGTTGATTTGTAAAATAGATGTTTATGGGTAGTGTTGTGTTTTGTGGATACAGTAAGGGGTAAGGGAGGGGCCATGTAGGTTACCTGGTGGGGGGGGGGCATACGGTAGGAACGTACCTGTCTCACCTGGTTCCCATGTGCCCCTAGTGTGCATTACCTAATGTTGCGTGCACTTTTGCGCCCTTACCACCTTACTCACTTGTCTTTTCTTTTGTCTCCCACCTCCGAGGATCTGGCTTTGGGGCAGAGAGAGAGGAGAGAGAGGTGCTGGCTCCGCAGTTGTGGGCCTGCACTTTCGCTGCTTGCTGCCTGGATCGATACACCATATGGACCGCAATTTTGGTGGCCACCCACAATGGACCGCAGTTCACGAGAGTTCACGCTTTTGCGGGCAACCACCACCCATCGATGGACCTATGGGTCAACGTGGCACCTATGCCAGACAGGTGAACCACTAATAGTTGGCCCCCTGACGGCCACAATTTAGAAATGGACGCGGTTGGCGCCTTTCTTTATTTTTGAAAGAAGCAAGAAGGCCAAGTGCACCACACGAAGAGCAAGAGACACCTGCAGGGTTAGGGGTTGTTGTTTTTATTTTAATGAACAATGGTGACTGCACCGATTGGTGCTTGGGGTGGTGCTTTTGGTGCTTGGATGGGGTGCTCTGCACATTATTAAAGGCCGTAAGGCCACAGAGCACTCGTGGGTTGGTGTATCGATGCTGGCATGCGTGCTCTCTCTATGCATAACATCTGCATGTGTTCCTCCAAAAACAGGTCCTGGATCGTAGTGTAAATATCAGCGTAGTCTTGTGTAAATAATGCTCCCTACCGGCTGTATGTTTAGTTTGAGAATTCTTTCCGCAATTCGGTTATCCTGTGGGTGTGTTTCTGTGAGGAGAAGGGTGCAACGTCGCAGGGGGACATATTTACTCATTTGTGAATATCTGTAAAACTGTCGCACTCAGGGTAGAGTTAATAGTAGAGGGAACAACATCTGAGTGCCACACTAAAATAGGTAAAAATTTATCGGGTCGAGACGCCCCGAGGGTAGAGAAGGGTGCAATGTTGCGGATATGGGATTTGGCCTCCATATCCGCTTGTAAATATTCCCCTATTTCCCCAATACTCCCCAACTATCCCCAATCCCCCATTCCCTAGTCCCATTGCCTGTAAATAACACTCTGTAGAACCGACCTTCCCCTTTTTCCCCCATTAAATGTCGTGCCCAGGTCCACCGCATCTCACGTAGACAACTTTCGGACATCTTGCTAGTTATTCTTAGTCTATGTCAGTTAAGGACTCGTTTCCATTAATTCTGACTCTTCGTTGCACCAGAATGTGATTGTATGGCACCAGTAGTGAGTTTAGGACCTCCCCATACCTCCTCCCATCTTCCCCATGAAACAACAACAACAACAACAACTACCACAACAGCGCGCGGGGAGTGTGCGTCCTCACTCCGGCTCGGTTAGCCGCCATTACCCATGTGCGCCGACGGGGTTACCACGAAGGGGCTGCCTGTCGGCCCCTCGTCAAGGGCGGAGCCCGGTAACCCCCCGCACCCAATAAGAAGCAACGGGCCGATTCCATCTGGGGCGGAGCTAACGAGCCGAGGGCGTGTCACTCCCCGCCGGATATACGCAGCGACTTAGCGGACATGACGTCAGATGCGCCTCAGCCACGAAGGAGAAACAGACGCGACCTCCAGCGCGACGAGACCTCCCGCATCTCTGGACCGGACCTGGTCGATTCTGCCCCTGCGCCAAGGTGCACCTTGAGCCTCGACTACCTGCCCTTCCTTGCCATCAATCCCCGTGTGAGTCAGTCTTGTCCTGTTTATCTGTGGTCTGTCGGGGTTACTATAAGACCGTGATTAAGTGCCTACCTTCCTATGCTGTCTCTCTTGTCCTTGTAATCTAACGTTCCGAACTATTATAACCTCCTCCGGAGGTCTTGAGAACTGTACCCCTGGTGTCGTGTCATTTAATCCAGCCGTTGTGTCCTTTCCTCAATTGATTTAGCGTAGCGCGACTCGGCCAACGTTCGAGTATAATCGGGTAAACTGTGCAGACGTGGTCATACCAAACCGCTCGGTAAACTAACATCCACAACCGCGTCTGTAACAATATATATATATATATATATATATATATATATATATATATATATATATATATATATATATATATATATATATAGTATACAGTATATACATATATATATATATATATATATATATATATATATATATATGGGGAGGGGAGGGGGTAAGGGGAGGGAAGGGAGGAAGGGGAGGGGAGAGGGGGGAGGGGGGAGGCAAGGGGTAAAAGGGGAGGGAGATGGGGAGGAGGGAGGGGAGGGGGGGGAAGGAGGAGGGAAGGGGAGGGGAGCGGGGAGGAAGGGGAGGGGAGGGGGGAGGCAGGAGGCAGGAGAGGAAGGGGAGTGGCTCACGTTTCTGAGTGAATGTGGTTCACGTTTCTGAGTGTATGTGGCTCACGTTTCTGAGTTAAGTGTGATGCAGATGAGGAAGAGGAAGAAGAAGCCGTACTACTAAATTCGTACACTTCCGGAATTGTTTGATTTATTTGTATTCAAATGTCTGGTATTGTTTTGTATTTATTTATGCGAAAGTGTACTTGTATATAACTGTCATTATTTTTAAAAGGCTTCGGTACAATCGAGCAATTTTATTTTATTTTTATTTTATTTTTTTTAACTCCAAAAAAACGAACTTTTTTTTTTTTTTTGGCCTAATACACTCCCAGGCACTCACTGATGAACCTCTGAAAGTTTGAAGATCCGTTCAGCCATCTCTGACTAAAACGCGGACACACAAAAACTGGACACACACACAGAAAACTCGCGTTTATATATATATATAGATTGGTGGGTGTGGTTTCCTTTTGGAATTCCCTGGGAAAGCCTTGTGGGGCAAGACATGCAAAAGTAGGACTGAAAATGATGCAAAAGTAGGTGGGGCTTATAAAAGTGGGTGTGAGCAAGTGAAACAAGTCAATGTAGGTGGGGCTTAAGTGGACAGGGCTTAATAAAAGTGGGCGGGGCTTAAGAAAAGAGGGCGGATTTAGGGCAAAGTGGGCGTGGTCTAATAAAAATGGACGTGACTTCGTAAAAATTGGCGGGGCTAAGAAAAAGTGTGTATGGCTCAGAAGGGGTTCAGCTCAGAAAGTTGAGAGAGGTTTTTCATTTCATCTCTGCTCTGCAAAGATATTTAAACCAAGAACCAAGTGCCAACATACTATTTATATCGTCGATATACAATCGTGGCTAAAAATATTGGCACCCTTGCACATTTTTCAAATAATGCATTATTTCTTCCAGAAAATTGTTGACATTAAAAAATATTTTGGTATCCACACATGTTTTTCTTTGCTTTGCTGCAGTGGAACGAAACAAAAAAAGCTGAAAAATTACAAAATCTTAGCATATTTCACACAGAAATCCTAAAATGACCCGGACAATATTATTGGCACCTTTTAGAAGTTGCTAGAAATAATTAGATTTCAGGCAGGTGATTCTACTTTGGGTTGGAAATGCACTCACCTGTGGTGAGTTACAGGTGCCTGCAATATAAAAATCACTCATTCAACCAGTTTGAGTAAAGAAAAGGAGTCATTCTGCTGTTTTGTGTCTCTGTGTGTACCGCAATGAGCATGGAGAAATTAAAGAAAACCACAGAATTGTCTGAGGAGGTCAGACACAATATTGTAGCCAAGCATGGACAATCTCAAGGCTACAAGTCCATCTCCAGAGACCTTTATGTTCCTGTGTCCACCGTACACAATGTTATCAGGAAGTGTAAGGCCCATATCAGTGTTTCCAACCTCCCTGGCCATGGCCATGAGAGAAAGCTTGATCGAAGATTGCAGCAAAGGATTGTTCGAATGGTGGAGAAAGCACCTCAATCAACTGCCAAACAGATTCAAGCAGATCTTCAGACACAAGGTACGACAGTTTCAACTCGCACCATCTGTCGTCAACTAAATGAAAGGTGGTTATATGGTCGGAGACCCAGGAGGGCCTCACTGCTGAGAGAGAGACATAAGAAAGCCTGCCCGGAGTTTTCCAAAACACACCTGAACAAGCCAAAATCCTTCTGGCAGAATGTCCTGTGGACTGATGAGACCAAATTAGAGTTTTTTTGGTAAAGCACATAATCTCTATGTTTAGAGAAAACAAAATGAAGCCTTCAAAGAAAAGAACACCTTCCTTACAGTCAAAGATGGAGCAGGTTCATTGATGTTTTGGTGTTGCTTTGCTGCCTTCTGCGACCGGCAACACCAAGCTGGAGGTTATTTATTTATTTGGCATGGGAGCGGTGTACTTTGAATGTATCTGTACTTGTTTGTGTCATTTTTGACTCATCTGGTTCGTTCCATTTTTGTTTACCCTCCTCACTGTACTCTACTTTACCAAATAAATCCTTTAAAAGGTAAAAAGGCGGGTTTGACGCATATTTTTTTCCATGTGCCTTTGCCGTCGATTTCGGCCCAATGAATGATCCTTGAGGAACAGTAACGTTGTAAATTTTAATTGAATGCAGTGTAATAAAATTAATAGACTGTTTGGGCCATCTCCCGAGACGTAAGGTCCCAGCGCTGAGTGTTCTGTATTAACGGACGCACAGACGTGACAATATAAACAAGACCGAGGACATTACACCAGAGGAGGAAGTGTGACGATTGTTTTGAAGCTATATTTTGTAATGGCTTTCGGCAAATAGTGAATTATCAACGAATGCAACATCAACCAAATAATCGAAGGACTGACTACTAATTGAGGGAAATGAAAGAGTCGGTTTTCAAATTGGTCAGAAATGACAGAATGTTTGTCGCTGCAGAGGCTCGTGTGTATTTGAATTTGTAGATAAGAAAAACGGAATTTTGCTCACTAAAGTTATATATTTATGAGAAACTGTTTTATGAGAAAATATTTATGAGTTATATATTTATGAATAAACTTGGTTTATTCTTGTGATTCTTCTCTCAGCTACAAAAATTCAAAGAAGATCCCTCAACAATTCACTGTCCTCACTCAGCCTTCCATCTTCAAACGGGAGACCAGATTTTGGACTATAAGGACTACGGTCATCTTCAGGTAAGATATTACTTACCATATGAATGTCAGCACTTTATGAACATGCCAGCTGCAACACCTTTCACTAGTTACAGTGTACGAGCAAAGAACCCATACTTACAGACGGGTTAATTCCCCCAAAAATCTGGTGCCGGTACTTTATTAGCCCAGCCCCACACAGCAGGAGAAGGGGTTTTGAAAGAAGGGTTTTTGAAGGAGAAGGCAGTCTCCTTCTGTGTGTGTGTATCTGTCTGTCCGGGCCGTAACTTTTTTTTTTACCATTTGACCTATTGTCATCAAATTTTCACCAAAGCTTTATTATGGTAATATGGAGAAAATAAATTAATAATTTTGTCAAAAGGTCAAAGGTCAGCATTACCTAAAATCCTCAATTTTCATCCGATTTACCTGAAATTTTAATTTACCATTTGAGTTTTGTCGTCATATTTTCACCAAAGCTTTATTATGATAATATGGAGAAGACAAATTAATAATTTTGTCAAAAGGTCAAAGGTCAGCATCACATAAAATCATACATTTTCATCCAATTGACCTGAAATTTCAATTTACCATTCGAGTTTTGTCATTAATTTTTAACAAAGCTTTATGAGAATATGGAGAAGACAAATTAATAATTTTATCAAAAGGTCAAAGGTCAGCATCACATAAAATCGTCAATTTTCACCCGATTGACCTGAAATTTAAAGAATTTGCATATCGGGTCACTGAATTGGTTCACTAATTGGGTCACTGAATTGGTTCACTAATGAAAAGGTAGGAGTCGGTTGGTTTTTATTTTAGATCAAAAGGTCTAAGGTCAAGGTTGCATAAAATTGTCAATTTTCAACGAATTGACCTGAAATTTTAAGAAATTTGGATTTTGTATTTTTAAACCAGTTTTCGGTATTTTGAGCATATGGAAGAAGAAGAAGAAGAAGAAGAAGAAGACATCTGATTACAAACAGAGTCGGATGGGCTTTGCATCTTCAGATGCTTTCTAGTCATGACTTTTAATACCCCACCCACCAGGTGATGGCATACAATACACATTTATAGAGAGATAATTGGGGTGCACCCCTCATCCTGAACCCCTCGGACTATGAATTTATTTATCGCTTAAACCATTCCTGTGCACACCCGTGTACAACCAGAAGTTTTCAACTCGTTACGTGTAGCAGTTCAGGAGTGCATACAAGTCAAACAAACAAACGCAAACAGAAACTTGTACAAAAAAAAACAACACAAAAAACCAACACACACACACACACACACACACTGAAACTTGTACAAAAACGAACAAACCTACACAGACAAACACATACACACAAACACAAAAACAAGAGACAAAGTGTGAAATCAAAATAAACAAGATGCTCCCAGGTTTTGATTGCTGAACCAATTCAGTGAACAAATATGCTAATTATGTTCCACATTTAGGGTACGTAGCTACCCACACTCCAAGTTGGTGGAGATTGCACATTACTTGCTGAAAAAGTATAGTTTGTATATTTCAAGAAGACTCTATAGATGTTTGTGTGGTGTGCATCTAAAAAGGTCCAATGGGTCTACAGGTCGAAGGTGTCTAACAGGTGTAAAGGTTTAAAGGACCTAAGTGATCAAAAGGATCGATAGGGGGTCTATAATGGTCTATAAGTATCTTGAGGGTACAAAATATCTAAAGGGTATTTTCCTATAGTATATAAGTTGATTGAAGACCAAAGCATCTCAAACTGATCAAGATGGTACTGTCTCTGCCGAGGCGGGCAGCGGTTCAGAGGTGAGGTTCGGCTAAGTAGTTTGAATATGGGATTTATGGGGGTAGAGGGGTTGAGGTGGTGGAGGTGATGTTGGAAAGGAGGTGCAAGTGCAAGTGGAGGTGCAACAAGAGGAGGTGCAAGTGTTGTGTGCAACAGACCAGATGGAAATGGGACAGGGTGAGCAGGTTGGTAGGAGGATACAAGCTGTTGCACGTAGGTGAGGATGGAAGGAGTAATGGCGTAGGAATAACAATATCAGAAGAGAACAGCAAGCAGGTGGTCAGAGTGGAACGATGGGAGGGACGGACAGTTATGGCATGGGTGCTGATAGAGAGGCAAATGGTGTGTGTTGTGTCGGTATATGGGCCACAAATGGGAATGTCTGGGGTGGAGTAGCAGGAATTCAGGGACGCACTGAAGAGGATGGATTATGGGAATGGTTGAGATGGAGGTGATGCTGTGCATTGCAGGGGACTTGGTAATTTTGGTTGGCGAACGAGGAATAGGGAGGGTCAAGTGCTGGTGGAGCTGGTGGCAAGGAAAGGGATGGCCTTAGCCGGTTCATTCTTTCAAAAACGGGAAAGCACAAGATTACCTATGGGAGTGGACAGCACAGAACAGAACTGGATTTGTGGTGGTGTTAAGGACGCAACAGCGGTGGATGGTTAAGGATTGCGAAGCAGTGGCGGGAGAGCATGTTACCACCCAGCACAAGCCTGTGGTGTTTATGGTGAGCAGGAAGGAAAGGAGAGAGGTCAAGAGCAGTGGCTGCAGCTTTTATTAGGTGGGGAAGTCGCCGTAGAGTACAAGGAGAGGATGAGGGTGAGGTTTGTGTAGCTTCACAAAGAAGCAGATGGTTTGGAGTAGTGAAAGAAGTACGGAGAGGAGAGGCATTTCAGAGAATTGCAGATGGGATCCTCAATGGAGGAGAAGTTTTCCTCAAAGGAGGAGGAGAAGGAGAAGTTTTAAATGGAGGAGAGGAGAAATGGAGGAGTAACCCTGCAGTCAAACATGGAGGAGAAGTTTTCCTCAATGGAGGAGGAGAAGGAGAAGTTTTAAATGGAGGAGAGGAGAATGGAGGAGTAACCCTGCAGTCAAAAAAGGAGGAGAAGTTTTGTGTGGAAGGAAATCAGGAAAGGGTGCATCGTCGAGGGATAGAAGCCAGGTATGGTTGATGGAGGAAGTAGCGAAGGCAGTTGGTGAAAAGAAGGTGGTTTAGAAAAGGATAGAGACAGTCAAGGTTACAGGGGGGAGGGGTGGGGGAGGGAGGCAGCCAGATGCTGGATTGCTGCACCTGTATGGGCAAAATAAGAAAGCACCAAGGAGAGCTCTGAATAATGCGAGAAATGATATGGAAGATGAGGTATATAACAAGTTGGAAGAGGATGGTGGGTAGAAGATAATCTATAAATTGGCATGTGGCAGGGATGGGGATAGTAAAGACATCAATGGTGGTGGGGGGCGTTGGTTAAGGATGGTGGCGGGGAGGCTGGTGACAGAGAAGGGGGCAGTACTGAAGGTGTAGCAAAGATATTTCAGGGAGCTGTTGAACTGGGAATAAAGCAGCAGTGATCTTGAGCTACCGAGTTATGTAGTGGGCAAAGTGGAGTTGCTGGAAATCATGGAGGAGGAGGTACGGACAGCATTGAAGAGGAGAAAGAATGGAAAAGCACGAGGCATTGATGAGATGTGGAAAGACATGATAATTGCAGCGGTAAAGGTTGGAGTCAGTTGGGTGAAGAGGCTGTTGAATGTGTGTTTGAGAGAGGGTTAAATTCAGGAGGATTGGAGGACAGGGTTTATTGTGCCGATATGGAATGGGAGGAGGGGAGGAATGTTCATGATCCGGGGAAGTACCGGGGCTTTACGCTCCGAAGTCGTGTAATGAAGGTACCGGGACGATATGCAAAAGTGTGGATATAGAGATCGGAGAAGAGCAGCAGGGGTATACAAAGGGTAGGAGGACGACGGATGGGATGGTCATGCTCAGACAGCTGGTAGAGAAAATGTTGGAACCGCAAGGTGAAATGGCATTGGGATTTGTGTACCTGGACAAGGCCTATGGCACTGTCCCAAGAGAGATGGTGATGGCGACACCGAGCTGGATGGGAGTGCCACAAGTTTAAGTTAGGTTGATTGAATGGATATACAAGGGAACAAAGGGAAGAGTTGTGGTTGATCCTGGGATGTCGGAGGAGTTCAATGTGAACATCGGTTTGAGGCAGGGAAGCGTTCTCAGCCCACTCCTGCTTATCATGGTGATGGTGCTGCTACGCAGGAAAGTAAACATGGAAAAAGTGCTGGGGAGGATATGAGGTGATGTCGGTTCAGCAGCAGAAGAAAGAAATGAATATCAGGTTACAGGGGAACGAGATCAAACAAGGAAATAGGTTTGAGTATCTGGGGGGAACAGTGACCGAAGATGGTAAGTCTTTTGGAGGAGGATCCAGGTTGGTACGAATGCATGTAGGAGGTGATTGGATTAATGTCAGACAGAAAGATATCAAGGAGATGGAAAGTAAAGGTTCTGATGTCGCGCATAACGCCGGCCTACCTTTACAGTCTGGACAAGGTGGCACTGAAAGACAACAACAGAGGCTCGAGAACAGCTTGGTCAGGAGGATTGTGGGAGTGAAGAGGGTGGATAGAAGGAGAATGGATGAACTGAGGGAGGAGATTGGTGTGCAGATGAACTTGATGGTGAGATTGGTGTGCAGATGAGCTTGATGGTGAGATTGGTGTGCAGATGAGCTTGATGGTGAGATTGGTGTGCAGATGAGCTTGATGGTGAGATTGGTGAAATGCGGCTGAGATGGGTTGGACATTTGGTGTGTATGGGGGAAGAGAGACATATGAGGAAAACTTTCATCATAAACAAACAAACAGATGGGGGTGAAAACCTAACCTCCATGGCGGAGGTAATAAATGCATCAGCATGGAAGAGATGATGAAGAAAGAAAGCAGAAATGATTGATGTAAGAGGAGGATGAGATTTGCCATTAATTAAGAAACCATTAAAAATGAACTTATCATTCAAAAGTGATTATTACGACCTGGCCCCTGGGTAAAGGGCTCGGAGTATGGCCTATTGTTCCATAGATCCTCGTTGGTGTATGTTAAAAGTTCAATGACGCAGAGATGAACATCTGAGTTTATTCAAACAACACAGTGACCGAACACGCAAGCCTCCGGCTGCAGGGCATCATCGAACACCTGACTCCGCCAACCCGGAAACGGAAACAGGTTTACATAATACGTCATGTGTAATACCAAAGGGTTTTGCAGTATCCAACAGTGTACTCGGGAGGTCAATCCATTCCCCGTGTGCGGGTGGTGCCGTAATATAAGCAGTCAGATGTGACCGATCGGAAGCCGTAGGTGGCTGAGGTAATGCCGGCTACACGAGATGTATTGTTCGAATGTGGGATGTTTTGAAAGTTCGAATGACCCATTAACTTGAGAAAAAAAGGAACTATGAATGGAGGTGAACAAGAAGCCTGAATTTTGGAAGGTAAACACGGATAGGCCTAAGGTTAGTGGAGGAACAAATCCTTCAACTCGAGTGGTTGTGGAGGGGTGAAAAATGGCGGGAAAAGCAAACACAGGAGGAGGTCACTCCGACCCATCATGGCCATGCCATCAGCACATTCCCAAGACCCATCATGGCCATGCCATCAGCACATTCCCAACAACACATGGACACAGCAGTATCCCTGTAACCACTTAGTATTACTTTCTTACATATACTGTATATGTGTATATATATATATTCATTGCCCTTGCACCAAAAATATTGGCACCCTTTTTTTTTTTTTTGTATACAAGATCGAGGCTCGTGAAAGAGCGAACATTAATCACACAGAAAGACAAACCGACACATAAAACATATAACATCGGGAGCGGTAGACAAGATGGGGAGAGAGAGGGAAGGACACAAACACAACATCTGAGAGCAGGGACCGAGAGACATGGAGACATTGAGAGATCTGTGGGAGGGAGAGGGCTTTGGGGGGAAGGCATGGGAAGGGGGTGGGGGGGGGGGTGGGAGAGGTATAAAACATATGCACACTGCCAGGACTTCCAGGAAAGAAGTTGGAATTTCAAACAAGGTGGATCTGGGGTGAATTAGTGGGGGTAGAAAAGATCAAGGTTTTGGATGGGGGAAGATAAGAGATAGTGGTGAACAGCTGTTTTAAAGACCTGGAGGGAGGAGTGGGATTGAAGAGAGTGAGGGAGTTTGTTCCAAACGCGGGAGAAAAGTGGAATGAAAGAGTGAAGGTGAGCAGAGAGCCGAGATTTCGGCAGTTTAACCATCAGAGGGTTGCTGGCAGATCTTGTGCGGCCTGTAGGAATATTTGGGGGACAGAGCACAGAGAGAGCTGGGGGAGCAAGGCCGGAGAGGAGTCGGTAGAAGACAGAAAGACCACCTACCTGCCTGCGGTGAGTGAGTGAAAGGCCCTCAGAGATAGCTTCATCGCGGGAGATTCCAATGATTCTGAAAGCTTTGGTTTCAACAGCGTGAAGCCGAGCTAGGTGTGAAGCAGGAGCACCGGCCCATAGGGGAGAACAGTATTCCATTGGCTGCGGATGAAAGCCTTGTATGTGGTGAGGAGCTCAGGTGTGCCTAGGAAGGACTTCACATGACGGAGGATGCCCAGTCGGCGACTGGCTCTGGAGGCCAGCTTGGAAATGTGGTTTTCCCAAGAAAGATCATGGCAGATAGTGAGACCCAAAAGCTTGAGCGACAGAACTTCTTGGAGAGGATTGTTGAGAAAGTAGATGGGAGGGTTGTCCAGTCGATCTTTTCGGAGAGACATAGTAAGAGTGTGAGATTTGTCAGGATTGAAAGACATGTTCCACTTGTTTGACCAGTCTGTGATTTTGTCCAGGTCTTCAGAGAGTGAGGAGGCTCCAGACTGCCGATCTGAGGGAAGAGGAATGGAGCGACAGAGAGTGGAGTCATCAGCAAAGAGATAGAGAGGATTTTCCAGAGAGTCGGAGAGATCATTGATGAAGACCAGAAAAAGCACAGGGCCCAGAACACTGCCTTGGGGAACTCCAGCCTGAACAGGAAGAGGAGATGAGAGAAACCCATTCAGGGCCACACGTTGACTACGACCAGAGAGGAAGTCCGCCAGCCATGTGTGGAGATTTCCATGGATACCATAGGAGGAGAGTTTGGTGAGCAGAGCTGGGTGCCAGGCCATATCAAAGGTACGTGATATGTCAAGGGAGACAGCTCTGATTTCCTGTTTGACATTGAGGACCTCCATCCATTGTTGAGACAGCAGAAGCAGCATGTCCAGAGTAGAGTGACCTGGTCTGAAACCAAATTGATGATCAGAGATCAAGCCATTGGAGAAGAGGAAAGATTTCATATCTGAAGCAATGATGGATTCCATGACTTTGCTGATAATTGGGAGCAGGCTGATTGGTCTGTAGTTGCAAGGATCTGTTTTTGCACCTTTTTGTGTAAAGCGGTAATGTTTGCTGATTTCCAGGATGCTGGCAGATGACCTTGAGCAAAAGATAGGGTGAAAAGAACAGAGAGAGGGTGAGATAGAGTGGCAGAGCAGGATTTTAGGACCCGTGGGCTGATGCCGTCTGGTCCAGTTGCAGAATCAGAGTCGAGGTTAGATAAAAACTTCACCTTGTCAGGAGAGGAGGGCACAGAGTCCAGGAGCAGTTGGGTTCGACTGGGAAAGGTGGGAACAGAGAGAGATGGGTTTGGGACACAAGATTTTGAGGCAAACACAGAGTTGAGGCATTCGGCTTTGTCACGTGCGATGTCAACTGTGTGGCCATTTGAGGTAAGGGAGGGGATGGAGGGGGAACAAACACCAGAAACGGATTTGACCAGACGCCACCAGGATTTGGAGGAAGGAGACAGGTTTGAGAGTTCATTCTTGAGTGTGGAGAGATAGTGCTTCCTGGCACTCCTGAGGGTAGACACACACTTGTTCCGTGCTTGGTGGAAGGAACTGAGATTGCCTTCAGTTGGATTAGCCTTCCAAGAGGCAAAGGCAAGTTGTTTCAGGGCAACTGCCTCACCACAAGATTCAGTGTACCATGGATGGGAGGAAGGGCAAGACAACTGAATACGAGATGGGATAAATCTGTGCATGAGAGAGATCAGTTTGCTTTGGAAGAATTCCCAGGAAGAATTGATGTCAGAGGCAGTGGAGATGGGAGACCAATCCAGACGATTGATGGCTGCTTGAAGACCGTGCCAGTCGGCCTGAGTGAAATGCCAGACTCGTCGCCGCTGAGGAGGCTCTCTGAGAATGGCCAGAGAGATGTCCACTTTGACAAGCACATGATCAGAAGAACCGATTGGAGCAGAAGAAGAGCAGCAGACATTAGCAGGGAAGTTTGTCATAACCAAGTCTGGAAGAGAAGATACTCCATTGACTGAGATCCGGGTCAGGAAATTGACAGATTGTGTCAATCCCAGTGAGTCACAGAAGTCCTTTGCTGAGGTGCCATGACTGGTGAGAAAGGAACCCACACCCAACCAGCTGGCATGATGACAGTTGAAGTCACCATATATGAGGAAGAGAGAGTTGGGATGAGTGGATAGAAGTTGGTCCATGTTGTCAGACAGTGAAATGTAAATGGAGTCATCATTGTTTGGAGGACGGTACAGAACACATATGAACAAAAGGTGGGAGCGGAGAGGAAGCCGTAGCCAAAGGTACTCCTGGGGGTGAGGAGGAGAGAGGGCAGTGCAAGGAGAGTGAGGAAGAGAGTTTTTGATAAAGATAGCCACCCCACCACCAGGACGAGGCTCAGGTCTATCATACCGGAGGAACGAGTAACCAGGAAGAGATATTAAGGAATCAGAGATTCTTGAAGGAGGAAAATCTCTGTTAAGCAGATCAAGTCTGGATTGTCAGAAGCAACCTGTATGGAGAGATCAGTCAGGTTTGAGCGAAGGCCCCGGATGTTTGAGGTCCATACCGTTAATAAAGAGAGAGGGGAGCATCAGGTACAGGACAGGGGAGGGGAGGAGTAGGGTAAGATGAAGGATGAGAGGGGGAGGTAGGGAGAGCAGTTGATAGTGTGTCAGAGATTACAGAAGTGTTCCAAGAAAGGGAAGGATGAGGAGGATGAAGGGTTTGATGGTGAAGGGATGACCTTGAAGGGACCCTTGCACTTTTTTCACATAACGTACCATTTATTCTAGAAAATTGTTGATATTAGATGATCTGTTGGTATCCACATATGTATTTCTGTGGTTTGCAGTGGAACAAAACATAAAAAGCTGAATATTTACTAAATCTTAGCTTATTCCAGACAGAAATCCTAAAATGGCCCAGGCAATATTATTGGCACCTTTTAGAAGTTGTTAGAAATAATTAGATTTCAAGCAGGTGATTCTCCTTTACTTTGGAATTGAACTCACTTGTGGTGAGTTACAGGTGCCTGCAATATAAAAATCACTCATTCAAGCAGTTTGAATGGAGAAAATGATTCATTCTGCTGTTTTGTGTCACTGTGTGCACCACAACGAGAATGGAGAAATGAAAGAAAACCAGAGAATTGTCTGAGGAGGTCAGACAGAAGATTGTAGGCAAGCAAGGACAATCTCAAGGCTACAAGTCCATCTCCAGAGACCTTGATGTTCCTGTGTCCACCATACGCAATGCTATCAGGAAGTTTAAGGCCCATGTCACTGGAGCCCAACCTCCCTGGACGTGACCGCAAGAGAAAACTTGATCGTAGATTTCAGCGAAGGATTGTTCGAATGGTGGAGAAAGCACCTCGATCAACTGCCAAACAGATTGAAGCTGACCTTCAGACACAATGTAGGACAGTTGCAACTCACACCATCCGTCAACAACTCAATGAAAGGGGTTCTTTGGTAGGAGACCCAGGAAGACCCCACTGCTAAGAAAGCCTGACTGGAGTTTACCAAAACACACCTGAACATGCGAAAATCCTTCTGGGAGAATGTGCTGTGGACAGATGAGACCAAATTAGAGGTTTTTCGGTAAATCACATCATCTCTATGTTTACAAAAAACAAAATGAAGACTTCAAAGAAAGGAACACCTTCCCTGCAGTCAAACATGGAGGAGGTTCAGTGATGTTTTGGGGTTGCTGTGCTGCCTCTGGCACTGGGTGCCTTGAATGTGTGCATGGCATCATGAAATCAGGAGATTACCAAGGCATTTTGGAGCGCAATGTTCAACCTCGTGTCATAAAGCTGGGTCTCCGTCGAAGGTCATGGGTCTCGCAGCAGGACAATGACCCCAAACACACTTTATAAAGCACCCAGGAATGGTTCAAGACAAAACGCTGGACTGTTCTGAAGTGGCCAGCAATGAGTCCAGATTTAAATCCAATTCAACACCTGTGGGGAGATCTGAAAACAGCAGTTGGGAGAAGGCACCCTTCAAATCTGGGAGAACTGGAGCAGTTTGCACAAGCAGAGTGGGCCAAACTGCCAGTAGAGAGGTGTAGGAAGCTCATTCATGGCTGTAGGAAGCGCTTGACTGCAGTTATTTTGTCCAAAGTCTGTGCTACCAAATATTAAGTCTGGGGTGTCAATAATTTTATCAATGCCATTTATTTTTATTTTCTGACTTAAAAGGATATATTAAGTTCTGAATGAAAAACAAAGGTTCTGTAATATTAACAGTGAAATGTATAATTGTGGAGACCAGATACTTTTGTCAATTTCAACTTCTTTTTTAGAGAAAATTGTGAGTTCTTTGAAAAAACTTATTATATATATATATATATATATATATATATATATATATATATATATATATATATATGTATATATATATATAATATATACATATATTGTTGCGGATCTCCTCGTCGGCCTTCTCCCCTTACCAAGGGGGGATTAGTCCCCTTGTCTTTTACTAGCTGACGGGATCGAGAGCTATGACGTTCCTTCCGGACGGCGTTAGGTCGGGTCGTAAGCCGAATTCTTATTACCTAATTACTAATTACTAACAATGCAGCGATTGGTACAAGTCCTGATAATCCTCACGAGGGCTTTGCATGCTGGCTTATATAGGAACGCCCAGCGAACTCTCTGGAACCTCTAGCCACACCGTTACCACACCCTTATCAGGTCATCTCACCTCAGCCCTGATTGGCTGGTGGCCCTTACCGTCCCCCCACTGCTGCCGTCTCAACCCTCGACGCTGCTCCAACCCCCACCCCCCCCCCCCCCTTTTCGGGCCTACCTCATGTTCCTTGACTTGTAAACAACCAAAGTGATGGAACAGATTGCCCAAAGGGGTAGATTTTGGAGGGTGGCCGCAAAATGAGAGGAACCTACTCTTATTTGTTTTACACAATGCAACTGATTACTAAGAGAAATGGCCTTATTCTACACAGACTAAGACATAACTAATGTTCTAAATGGGCCTACATGTTGCTTGGAACTAACTATGGGGTGCTACCTTTAACCTTTAATGATGTTACCTGTGTGCATTCTCAAAACTGCAACACTGCACCCCTCCATCGCCAGGCCCCGTCCCCGAGCCGAACCAAACACGTGAGAATGGCCGGCTTAAAGCAAGGGTTAGGACTACTTTTACAATTATGTGTGACACCCAGGTGTGGTTTTCCCTCTCCATTTAATCTACCACCCTGTGTGCGACAGTTTTACAACACTAAATATGTCCCACCTACTGCGTTGTGTACTATTCTAACAGACTCACGCCCACAATTAACCGAATTACGGAAAGGATTCGCAAACTATACATAGAGCCGGTGGGGAGCAAGTTATTTACAAGACTAACTAATTATTTACAATACTACATCCCAGGACCTGTTCTTTTGTGGGAAGAAAGTTGGAGAAATTTGAGAGTGAAGAAACACAGAATGCACTGCACCAATACACCATTACACCATTACACCAATATGCACGAAAAGAGCACAAAAATGCACAAAAATGCACAATCGTCCAAATGCACCACAATCATGACACCATCGCATTTTATAATCAATGATGCCTTGCTTGCTTGGCTGCTGGGCCGCTACATCTTCTTGCTTCGTCCTCGGTGTGCCGTAATAAACTTAAAGGTCTTCTTTCCTGACACACCAAAGGAAATAAATAAAAGGCACAAACCGTGTCCGTTTTATCGCAGGCCAGCAGGGCCAATAGGTGGTCCGACTGCATGGCATTGATGCCACTTTAGAACAGTGGTCCGCAAGTAAGATAATGTTGGCAGCAAAGGTCTGCCCCAGCAGAGGTGCCAGGCCACAGAACGTGTGGTCCATATGTGTATTGGTGCAGGCAGCAGGTAGCAGAGTGCAGCACAAAGGTGGCAACATGCCGCAGCTCCGCTCAAGGTCCCTGCACACTCCCCTCAACAAAAAGACGGGTCCATGGGTGGGGAGGAAAGACAAAAGCAGAGAGTTAAGCGAGGGCAAGGACGCAAGGGTACACATGAAAACAAGGCAATGCAACGCGAGGGGCACGGTGGGGCGAGCAGAACAGACTCGTCCCTACCGTTCGTCACCCCCCCCCCCCCCCATGTCAGCCTACACTACCATTACCCCGCCCCGTATTTACACTTTACAAATTCCGTCTCTACGTTCTGTCTCCCATATCCCCTCTAATCCAAATTTGTCTCCAATCCCTCCCAAGAAGGAAGGGATGGAATATCACACAATGTCACATATACGTCATGATGCGTCTTACATACCAAATATTTGCAAAACCTTGGTGTGGAGGCCTATCACCTCAGTGAGTGGATGCGGATGGTGCGAAGAGATTCTCATATCCTAACTATCCTTCTAATTACATTAACCAGTTACACTACCTGGGGTCTTGCCCTGCCAACTCAATTGGCCTCTTTACACTATGCAGTTCTAAAAACCAATTCCCATTGACCATCCATGTGGTGCTCTTCCAATTTGGAGTCTCACTCCCCCCATTTTTCAATACTGTGCCTTTACACAATTTCGGGGCTGGGTCATGTGGCTCTACCAGCAGGTCTACCTATCTGCGCACCACCGCCACTGAAGTCGCCACCCGAGCTTGCCTAGCTCCTGCGACTACCCTACGGTGTAGGCCCTCCTGGCCCTCTCACCCCACTAATGCCCTCTCTGGCATTGGGTTACCCGGTCCTCTCTTTGGATCCTCGGGCCCCACTGAACTCTACTCTGAACTCTAACTGGCTCCCAGAGCCTACCTGCGGCCTCACCTGGCCGACAGACTACTAGTGGTGGAGTGCCCATTTAACCATACTCACTAATTAAGCCCACACGCCCAGCCATTCCACTCACTCATGCACCAACCAAAGCAATACCTTGCTACTACACGTACCACAGGTGTCAATATCCAAACAATTTACCTAAACCCTCTTCCTAACTTTAAACTACCCTCCCTGGGTATACGTGAAGGGGTCCATCTCTCCCCCATTCACTCCTTCGCACCATGCACTCCACACCACTCATTCCACACTACTCACTCCACACCATTTATTCCACACTCTTGTTTTCCACTTCCACCCTATGCAAGTCCATTCACTCAACACCATTACACTTGTCTTCCATACACCATTCATACAGCACCTCTGGTGATTCCAAACCATTGCCTCATTTGCTCAGATTTTCCCACGCACCAATTCCTCATTTCACAAACCATACCACATACAGTGACTCACATTCAATTCCTCATTTAAACGATACTACAAACACACTGCATCATCTAACTAACTACTTCCCCTACAACTTGTGCTTCCCGTCAGCCCTTACACTACGCACATCCCTCGTCATTATCATCTATCTAATCTACAACGTCCCCTCTACCTGTACCAATGTCACTACTTAAATCTTAGGTCTCCTATGGTTACTCTAGATCGCTAACAATTATCCTAGCCCTCCCTGGCTAGTTCTCACTGCCAAACCCATAAACTATTGCTCCTCTGCCCCCAGTGTGAGGAATGGTAGGACTACCACTCCTCTACACTGGGCACCATTCCCCATCACTATCGCCATTAGTCCACTACACTTGAGCCTCTTCGGTGCGGCGATACATTTTTGCCACAGCTCGGCTTTGAAAAGCCGAGCAATGCATGCAGGTGGTTGGTCTACTGTAGGTTGGGTCCATCCGGCATTTCGATTCAGGGGAGGAGGTTTTGTTGGCCCCAGGTTCCAGGCACCATCCCTGCGCAAAGCTTTTCGGCCCCATGTAGTCCTTGAGCCAGACCAAAAGTAATGCTCCGGCGGGGGGAGTAATTCTCATTATGATTTTCCATTAGACCAATGTCTCAAGTGTCAGAAAAGGTGTGATGGACATCTGAGAACGGTAGCTTAGTGCCCGGATGGACGCCATCTTTGAAACCACCCAGCTCGAAAATGCCCATTTGGTGGGGTACATTGTTGCACGTGTATCTGGACTTCTATACTAGCTATCGATGTGCGGTTGACGACTAAATATACGTCCGATGTGTACCGTCTAAATAAAAAATAATATGAAGCATTTTGTTTTAGATTAATTATTATAAAAATCAATTATCGAAAAAAAATCATATATTTTTCAATATTTTATTATTAGACTTGTACTTTTTTTAGTGAAACAACACTGGTATGATTTTCCAAATTATGCATTGTGCTACACCGTTTATCTGTCTATAAAAATAACTCAAAAACTAAAACATATCATCCACCACGAGTTTACAACAAATAAATGTAAAGAGGCATAAAATGACTTAGGCCGCCACTGGCATTATCTATTCTGGCGATAACGCAAGTTAGGAATGTCGTACGGAGAGGATTTTAACACCATACGATATCTAATAAGCAGGCGGAAATTGTTACATAGGAAATCTGCACTTTGGTGGCCATCTTGGATTTCAAAATGGCCGCCAATTATATTAATTATTCATTACTAGAGTTTGGAAAGACGTATGGAGCTGATTTTAACACCATACGATGTATATTCCTAATAAGCAAGCGGAGGTATCATTGAACATGTCATGTTTTAGTCAAATAACACCGGTATGATCTTCCAAATTATACATTTTGCTAAACCGTTTATCTGTCTATAAAGATTTTCAGGCAATTTGGCCTGCATTATAATAGAGAACAACATATGCTATACAATATACAGTGCACACAAAGTTAATCATCAGAGTCGCCATCAGAGTCATTGGCATCCTGAGCCACGATAGCATCATCCTGCACCATGTTGGAGCATCCCTGCAGCTTACACACAACAGTGCACTTCAACCCATTCAGTATGCAGGAGCAATCTGACGGTCGACACGTCCTTCTGCATGTGCATGAGATGAGATTCAAGACGACATCTGGAGCTGGTAGACCCGCCATCCATCGGATTGTGAGCGAACCGCCATCATCGAGTTCCCAACCATGTCCTGCTGATGGTGTTGGGACGTCTGGTAGGTTTTCAAGGCTGCGTCGCCAGATAGCCGCCTGATAGTTGGCCCTAAGCGTATGCTGCATCAAGGAGTCTTCACAAGGCGGCAATTGTCCAGATTCGATCTGGCCCTTCTTTGCACAGAACATGTGATAACGGAGCGAATTAACACCGACGATCTTCGTGTTCTTGGCGTACAGCTGACACGTGAAGGCCTGAATGCTATTGAAGACGTCTGTTGGTACATTCCACGAAGATCCCAGATCTGTGAATGCTTGAAGATACAGCTCATTCGCTTGCACAAGCTTCAAAGCCTTTATCTTTCCTTGGCTAGCCAGAGCACTCACAGTGTCACACCCGCTCCATGCATGAAGCCCTGGCAATGCACTGCAAACTCCAGACCCCAATACCGCAGCCAACTTTCCAACGTCGATCATTCTGACTCGAACCTTTGTTCCTCGTCTGATGAAGAGCTGATTATCGATGGTTCTGCTGAGATGAAGACTGATGATCAGAACGTCGGTGTCATCTGCCACTAAGATGATCGTCTTGTAGTGGGTAGCGGCGTGCTTTGCGTGGAGAAACATACGCGTGTCTGCTTCCTCGTGGCTACATTCGAGTGCTTGCACCAACTTCCACCTATCGCGGGTCAGTACCAGACATTTTTCACCACAGGTGACATACAGTGTTCTGTTGCCTAGCTTTTCGCGATTTGTTTCATGTTTCCACGACTCCGCCAGAAACACAACCAGTTTCTCCTTTGTCTGGCTGCAAGCAAGGAGACGCCGCCAGTTCATGATTTTGTGTGCGGGTCTGATCTCGCTGAAACTGATGCCTTCATTTGAACCGCGGTTCACACGCTCAGCTGCTTTGATGGATTCTTCTGTGTATGTGTCAAAGACAACATCGATGCGCTCACTGCCTTGACCAGCGTGAAGCGCTGCAGCAAGGATGCGGTCAGATAGTTCTTCGAACGTGTCGTTCTCGCCATGCATCTTTTGTATGAGAGCCATCGCATCAATTAATTGTTGCACTTCGCTTGTCAACGTTCTCGGCTGGTTCCACAAGACCTTCCATGTGTTTCGCAAGTGCAGCTTTGTTCGTTTTTTTCATTGACCCATCAACGTTTGCCAAAGACCATGGTAACGGCCCTAGTGGGTGACAAAGGACAAGTTGCATGTCGAGGTTCCTTGTCTTGGCGATGAGTATCATGGTGGCAAACAGTTGTCTGTCAGCTCTCAGGACGATCTCCTTGTTTGTGCCCTTCACAACTTTCTGCTTGATCTTACCAAAGGTCTTCAAGTTTAGCTTGTTCAATGTGTCATGAAAGCCTGTTCCCTCTTCAAGACGTTTCTGGAAGCTTTGATACGCCGCTTCCCCCTTTTGCAGGGTGTTTTGCAGCGAAGACAACTGTTTCACGGGTACGACTGCCTTTTATGAATTTTGAAGCACGCTGGCAAAAAATGCATTTATCATCGTAGACCGTTGAAGTTGATCCTGTCTCTTCCCGTGATGATCGCCGTCGCACCGCATCGCCAGTATCAACTGAAGAACTTCTAGCTGCATTGGTCAAAGTAGCTAGGTGGTTTTTGTGAGTGAAGTCTGATCTACAAGCCCTATGGTATAATATTGGAATATTAGGAAGTTCAACTGCGCCTTCTTGGACTAGCTTTAGAATTGGATAAAAGTTTCTAACTGCGGCTGCGTCACACAATGTCTTCCAAGAACTGTTGCCGGCTGCCTTGCTTAGTTCAGAGAGTGGCGACTTCTTGCTGCACAGGATGCACGTTCCGGACTCAGGTTCAATCTTCGCCCGTTTCGCCTCGACACCGGCCATCTCAGCTGAAAGAACAAAAAGACTGACGTTAGATTACTCCGATATCCGAAAAGCTCGCCAGCTTACATAGACATACTCATCCAAGTCAGTGAACATGTTAGATGGCGCCACAATACAACTCTATAATAGAGTTGTATGTGGCGCCATCTAACATGTTCACTTTTAGTTCTTAAGCCACCCACCCCCCCCCCCCCCCCCTCAGAAATTAATCAGGTCACCGCAACAAATCTCAGACTGAGATATAGAATATAGAATATAGATATAGAATAGACTGACGTCACTTTCGGCACTGGGTTCTGTGGGTTGATTATCGGCGGGAAATTCCAACTGACATAGTTTCGGTTTGTGGAAAGTGCATGCCTTTTCATATATTTTTTGTGTAAACTCGTGGTGGATGATATGTTTTAGTTTTTGAGTTATTTTTATAGACAGATAAACGGTGTAGCACAATGCATAATTTGGAAAATCATACCAGTGTTGTTTCACTAAAAAAAGTACAAGTCTAATAATAAAATATTGAAAAATATATGATTTTTTTTCGATAATTGATTTTTATAATAATTAATCTAAAACAAAATGCTTCATATTATTTTTTATTTAGACGGTACACATCGGACGTATATTTAGTCGTCAACCGCACATCGATAGCTAGTATAGAAGTCCAGATACACGTGCAACAATGTACCCCACCAAATGGGCATTTTCGAGCTGGGTGGTTTCAAAGATGGCGTCCATCCGGGCACTAAGCTACCGTTCTCAGATGTCCATCACACCTTTTCTGACACTTGAGACATTGGTCTAATGGAAAATCATAATGAGAATTACTCCCCCCGCCGGAGCATTCACTTCAAAATATGGCCAGTTGGCTCAAGGACTACCTTGGCGCAATGACCCAGCCTGCCCCGGTCGGAGCGCCACGACCGCAAGGGTGTGCAGCTCCGACCCCTCCTACCTCCCCTCAAACTGTGCCGTTCACTTTTACGACGCGGCACCGACCATACAGGGCGGGGCCCGGCACGAATCGTGCACGCTTCCGCGGCAACGATCCCTGCCGGTCCCCGCAGCACACAAAGCGCACCACGCACCGAGAGCTCGCGTCGGCTATCTGTCGCCCTAAACGCTGCCCCGGTCTGCGTCAATGCCCGAGTTGCACTCTCACACCCACAAGCGACCCACTCCTCTCTCGCACACCGATGCGCCCCTGCGCCTCCCATACACTCCATGCATTCTATTACTGCACTTTCCTGTGCACACTCTTCTCCTGCATACTCCGCTGCACACCACTCAGGCACACTCATGCCGCTTGCACACTCCGTTACGCACTCCTCTTCAACACACTCTCCCCACTCACATTCTGTCATACACTCCCGCTCCGGCGCACACTTTTCTCTCACACACGTGCTACTCGCTTTCACACAGTGCACCACAGACCTTCCACAAGCGCCCGGGTTACGTCTCGATCCCAAGCGCGTGAAAAATCTTTTCGCGCCAAACACTTTCGCGCCAAACCTTTTCGCGCCATATACTCTCCTACTCACCTTGGCGCTTCCTCTTTGCTTCTCCACCACCTGCAAACTTCCATTGGGGTTAGGCAGCACGACATCACGATGCGAACACGGACTTTGGGTGCATTGCATTTCTTTCTTCGACGATACATTTTCTTTTCCTGCTGTCTCTGCAACCCCAATTTTGATTATAATTTCCTTTCCCTCGACGACCGCTAGTGCCAATAAAATTTGCTTTTCCAATTCAGCGGCCGTCGGGTTTTTCACACCCCGTGTCGCTATTTCTACCCCAGTCATTTTAACTACACCTCGCTCAGGCTCGCTTCCCACGTGCTTCTCGCATCGCGCTACCTCGTCGCGTACTTTTGCGACTTTCCCGCTCGACCTGCGGTCTATGTCCTCCCGCATTTTTTTTATTTGGCCACCCACTTCCTTCAATTGGCCCCCTATTTTGCTTTCCAATTTATCACCCATTTCCCTCAATTTATTCTCCTGGGTGCCCATTATTTCTTTCATTTCGCCCCCTATTTCGTTTTTCAACCCCATTAACCCATCTTTTATCTCCTTGGTGGATTTCTCGCTCATCTTTTCCATATACCCCATCATTTGTGCCATAAGAAGGCCCACATCTATTGGCACTGCGGGCTCGGCTGTCGTGGCCATGTGCGAGGCGCCGCCATTTTGTTCCTCTCCTGCCACCTTCCCCCCACCAATATCCTCCTCCATCGCCAAGTGTCCCACTTCTTCCTGGGGGTCCTGGGTTGATTCTAACCCCTCCTCTACTCCATCATTTTCCCCCACCGGCATCCGACCGCCTTGGCTATCCATGGCACGATTTTCAATTTGTATTTTAAATAAATTTCGGTCCACTTGTAATTTGGAGTGCGTTAAGCGCACTTTGGGTCCAATACAAACTCCTGACACCAATTGTTGAGGCCAATATGCACAATTGGTGTCCAAAATTTGGTCTAAAAAATTTAGTCCCAGTTTCCAAATCCCACTCCTGACACCAATTGTTGCGGATCTCCTCGTCGGCCTTATCCCCTTACCAAGGGGGGATTAGTCCCCTTGTCTTTTACTAGCCGACGGGATCCAGAGTGATGACGTTCCTCCCGGACGGCGTTAGGTAGGGTCGTAAGCCGAATTCTTATTACCTAATTACTAACGCCATGAACGCCACCCAGGAATTACTAATGCCACTAACGCCGCCCAGGAAGCAAGGAAATAACTCCCACCCGAATCAGGAGATTGATGGAAATGCCGAGCGGCTAGCGATCCGCGATCTGAGCCGTTATCAAGGACTAAACGCGATTCTAAGCGGTTCCGAATCGTGCCATGTTTACCCAATGGGGAAATCACTAAAACGGTCGAACCAAGAGGAAAAAGAATAACAAGTAATTTATTACACAATGTACAGTGAAGAAGAAGAAGCAGAATACACAGTGCAGCCTTAATACAGTCTTACTTATCCCAGGACATGGGCCCGCTTCACACTCAGTCACACTCTCAGACTCACTCACACGGGGTTTGTAGATGGTCAGGCGATGAGGGTCCAGGGATGGCGTCCAAAGCTCGTCCTCCGGGTCCCCGACTCGTACCGCGAAGAAGGTTGTAGGATCGGTTCGTTGGCGCGAATCGGACAATTACGGGGGGAAAACGGTAAGCTGGGCTAGGCAGTTACTCCGCGGCTCACGGCCGCGTACGTAATAGAAATACCGGCGCTATTTGCGCTCTCAGTATAGTCAATGGAAAAGCGCCTTACACAATGCGCTCTCCCAGCAAGTCCAAAGCCAAATCCTCAACGAGGGCTCTTCTCATACAGGGCTTTATCCCAACCAATCCTTCTCAACGAGTCCTTTAACCCAGGGCGATCTCCAATAAGTCCTTTCTCCAACAACCTTCCCCAACGAGTCCTTGCAATCAGTCAGTATAACAGCGCCTCTCCCAACCAGTCCTCAACAATGCAGCGATTGGTACAAGTCCTGATAATCCTCACGAGGGCTTTGCATGCTGGCTCATATAGGAACGCCCAGCGAACTCTCTGGAACCTCTAGCCACACCCTTACCACGCCCTTATCAGGCCATCTCACCTCACCCCTGATTGGCTGGTGGCCATTACCGTCCCCCCACTGCTGCCATCTCAACCCTCGACGCCGCTCCAACCCCCCCCCCCCCGCCTTTTTGGGCGTACCTCGTGTTCCTTGACTTGTGACCAACCAAAGTGATGGAACAGATTGCCCAACGGGGTATATTTCGGAGGGTGGCCGCAAAATGAGAGGAACCTACTCTTATTTGTTTTACACAACGCAGTGATTACTAAGGGAAATGGCCTTATTCTACACAGACTAAGACTTAACTAATGTTCTAAATGGGCCTACGTGTTGCTTGTGAACTAACTATGGGGTGCTACCTTTAACCTTTAATTATGTTACCTGTGTGCATTCTCAAAACTGCAACAATATATTTTCTTCTAATCGTTTATATATTTTTATTTATTACTTGCAAAATTGAAGATTTTTCAAGTGTATTGGTCGGTTGACTGTTATTCTGTCTGTATGTTGAGGCATTTAACTAATGAACATCAAAATGAGAATCCATTGCCTTATTCATCCCTTTCTCCACCGAACCTCAGATTGATGCCGTCTCTCTGTTTCTGCTCTACCTGGTGGAAATGATCTCCTCTGGCCTGCAGATCATCT
This sequence comes from Myxine glutinosa, assembly GCF_964187855.1. Classification (NCBI taxonomy): domain Eukaryota; kingdom Metazoa; phylum Chordata; class Myxini; order Myxiniformes; family Myxinidae; genus Myxine; species Myxine glutinosa. The sequence continues at coordinate 144,975,515 of NC_136269.1, read as the reverse complement.
ACAGCACGGATGAGGTACACAACAACATTAATATTGTTATGTTTATTGAGTAGGGAGAAGTTACTGATTCAAGGCCCTTAACACCGTGTGTCGAGGTAGATTTTAGGATTTCTTTGCACATGCACTACGTGTATGTGATTAGGGATAAGATGTCAATTACTACATTGTTTGAGGTCAGTGCTGTTCAAAATAGTGGTTAGTGAGAGTAAAGCATTCTGGTTTGGTGCCCTCCCACCATGTCTCGAACCAAACGGAAGTGTGAATGTCGTTGGATGCAAAGGTCCACCTGCACAGAGGCAGACATTTTCGTGGTTCTGCGAGGTCAGAGAAGACTGTCTGCAGTGCAGGGCCACGACTTGTTGCGAGCGCCCTGGCTTAATACTGCTGTAATTCTCGGCACGGCCACTCATTGGCTGATGGGGTCGAGCGGGACCTCCTTTGGGAGGAAGGTGCGAGTGGGGTGGGAAGGAGGAGATGGCGAGGCTTAAGTACACTGAGCCCGCCCCAGAGGTCATGGTCAAGATGAAGCCTCTCACATTGGACTGTTTTCTCCTGACTGCGCTCCTGCCGGGATCCGATCATCTCCATCTCTGCTGGGTCATGGAGCTCTTCACGCTGTTGTCTGCCATGCTTCACTCTTCTTCTCATTGACTTTGTTTTATCTTCCTTATGTGCTCCAGGTGTTTTTCATTCTTACCTAGACTGAGGTTCTCACTTTTTCAATAAAATAACTACTGGCGTGATTTCTGCAATACAGTCCATGGCCAAGACAGAAAGGCTAGAAAGGTCTCTTCAATGGGTATTGCACAACATCCAAGGGTGGTACTGATTGGGATTAGGTCAGGACACTGTGATGAACCACTCGAGATTTTCAACTTTGTTTTCCTTGATCCCAAGGGTGGTCTGATTGGGATTAGGTCAGGACACTGTGCTGAACCACTCGAGATTTTCAACTTTGTTTCCTTGATCCCAAAGGTGGTCTGATTGGGATTAGGTCGGGACACTGTGCTGAACCACTCGAGATTTTCAACTTTGTTTTCCTTGATCCCAAGGGTGGTCTGATTGGGATTAGGTCGGGACACTGTGCTGATCCACGAGAGATTTTCAACTTTGTTTTCCTTGATCCCAAGGGTGGTCTGATTGGGATTAGGTCGGGACACTGTGATGAACCACTCGAGATTTTCAACTTTGTTTTCCTTGATCCCAAAGGTGGTCTGATTGGGATTAGGTCAGGACACTGTGCTGAACCACTCGAGATTTTCAACTTTGTTTTCCTTGATCCCAAGGGTGGTCTGATTGGGATTAGGTCAGGACACTGTGATGAATCACTCGAGATTTTCAACTTTGTTTTCCTTGATCCCAAGGGTGGTCTGATTGGGATTAGGTCAGGACACTGTGCTGAACCACTGGAGATTTTCAACTTTGTTTTCCTTGATCCCAAAGGTGGTCTGATTGGGATTAGGTCGGGACACTGTGCTGAACCACTCGAGATTTTCAACTTTGTTTTCCTTGATCCCAAGGGTGGTCTGATTGGGATTAGGTCGGGACACTGTGCTGATCCACGAGAGATTTTCAACTTTGTTTTCCTTGATCCCAAGGGTGGTCTGATTGGGATTAGGTCGGGACACTGTGATGAACCACTCGAGATTTTCAACTTTGTTTTCCTTGATCCCAAAGGTGGTCTGATTGGGATTAGGTCAGGACACTGTGCTGAACCACTCGAGATTTTCAACTTTGTTTTCCTTGATCCCAAGGGTGGTCTGATTGGGATTAGGTCAGGACACTGTGCTGAACCACTCGAGATTTTCAACTTTGTTTCCTTGATCCCAAAGGTGGTCTGATTGGGATTAGGTCAGGACACTGTGATGAACCACTCGAGATTTTCAACTTTGTTTCCTTGATCCCAAAGGTGGTCTGATTGGGATTAGTTCGGGACACTGTGCTGATCCACGAGAGATTTTCAACTTTGTTTCCTTGATCCTAAAGGTGGTCTGATTGGGATTAGGTCAGGACACTGTGATGAACCACTCGAGATTTTCAACTTTGTTTCCTTGATCCCAAAGGTGGTCTGATTGGGATTAGGTCAGGACACTGTGCTGAACCACTCGAGATTTTCAACTTTGTTTTCCTTGATCCCAAGGGTGGTCTGATTGGGATTAGGTCAGGACACTGTGCTGAACCACTCGAGATTTTCAACTTTGTTTCCTTGATCCCAAAGGTGGTCTGATTGGGATTAGGTCGGGACACTGTGCTGATCCACGAGAGATTTTCAACTTTGTTTCCTTGATCCCAAAGGTGGTCTGATTGGGATTAGGTCGGGACACTGTGCTGATCCACGAGAGATTTTCAACTTTGTTTCCTTGATCCCAAAGGTGGTCTGATTGGGATTAGGTCGGGACACTGTGCTGATCCACGAGAGATTTTCAACTTTGTTTCCTTGATCCCAAAGGTGGTCTGATTGGGATTAGGTCGAAACACTGTGCTGATCCACGAGAGATTTTCAACTTTGTTTCCTTGATCCCAAAGGTGGTCTGATTGGGATTAGGTCGGGACACTGTGCTGATCCACGAGAGATTTTCAACTTTGTTTCCTTGATCCCAAAGGTGGTCTGATTGGGATTAGGTCGGGACACTGTGCTGAACCACTCGAGATTTTCAACTTTGTTTCCTTGATCCCAAAGGTGGTCTGATTGGGATTAGGTCAGGACACTGTGCTGAACCACTCGAGATTTTCAACTTTGTTTCCTTGATCCCAAAGGTGGTCTGATTGGGATTAGGTCAGGACACTGTGCTGAACCACTCGAGATTTTCAACTTTGTTTCCTTGATCCCAAAGGTGGTCTGATTGGGATTAGGTCAGGACACTGTGCTGAACCACTGGAGATTTTCAACTTTGTTTCCTTGATCCCAAAGGTGGTCTGATTGGGATTAGGTCAGGACACTGTGCTGAACCACTGGAGATTTTCAACTTTGTTTTCCTTGATCCCAAAGGTGGTCTGATTGGGATTAGGTCGGGACACTGTGCTGATCCACTAGAGATTTTCAACTTTGTTTTCCTTGATCCCAAAGGTGGTCTGATTGGGATTAGGTCGGGACACTGTGCTGATCCACTAGAGATTTTCAACTTTGTTTTCCTTGATCCCAAAGGTGGTCTGATTGGGATTAGGTCGGGACACTGTGCTGATCCACTAGAGATTTTCAACTTTGTTTTCCTTGATCCCAAAGGTGGTCTGATTGGGTTTAGGTCAGGACACTGTGCTGATCCACTAGAGATTTTCAACTTTGTTTTCCTTGATCCCAAAGGTGGTCTGATTGGGATTAGGTCAGCACACTGTGCTGATCCACTAGAGATTTTCAACTTTGTTTTCCTTGATCCCAAAGGTGGTCTGATTGGGTTTAGGTCAGGACACTGTGCTGATCCACTCGAGATTTTCAACTTTGTTTTCCTTGATCCCAAAGGTGGTCTGATTGGGATTAGGTCAGGACACTGTGCTGATCCACTAGAGATTTTCAACTTTGTTTTCCTTGATCCCAAAGGTGGTCTGATTGGGTTTAGGTCAGGACACTGTGCTGATCCACTAGAGATTTTCGACTTTGTTTTCCTTGATCCCAAAGGTGGTCTGATTGGGATTAGGTCGGGACACTGTGCTGATCCACTAGAGATTTTCAACTTTGTTTTCCTTGATCCCAAAGGTGGTCTGATTGGGATTAGGTCGGGACACTGTGCTGATCCACTAGAGATTTTCAACTTTGTTTTCCTTGATCCCAAAGGTGGTCTGATTGGGATTAGGTCGGGACACTGTGCTGATCCACTAGAGATTTTCAACTTTGTTTTCCTTGATCCCAAAGGTGGTCTGATTGGGTTTAGGTCAGGACACTGTGCTGAACCACTGGAGATTTTCAACTTTGTTTTCCTTGATCCCAAGGGTGGTCTGATTGGGATTAGGTCGGGACACTGTGCTGAACCACTGGAGATTTTCAACTTTGTTTTCCTTGATCCCAAAGGTGGTCTGATTGGGATTAGGTCAGGACACTGTGCTGATCCACTAGAGATTTTCAACTTTGTTTTCCTTGATCCCAAAGGTGGTCTGATTGGGTTTAGGTCAGGACACTGTGCTGATCCACTAGAGATTTTCAACTTTGTTTTCCTTGATCCCAAGGGTGGTCTGATTGGGATTAGGTCGGGACACTGTGCTGAACCACTGGAGATTTTCAACTTTGTTTTCCTTGATCCCAAAGGTGGTCTGATTGGGATTAGGTCAGGACACTGTGCTGATCCACTAGAGATTTTCAACTTTGTTTTCCTTGATCCCAAAGGTGGTCTGATTGGGTTTAGGTCGGGACACTGTGCTGATCCACTGGAGATTTTCAACTTTGTTATCCAATACGAATAGAGGAGCATAAAGCGTGGACTTTGGAAAGGTAACTAGGTCTGGGTTTCTGTCAGAACATGCATGTGCAACCTTGACGGGTCTGGGATGAGTGGAGAGGAAAAGGACAGGTGGAGAAAGGCCTAAAGAGGTGCTTTGAGGGAATACATTTCGCATACATGGAGATGGCTGTTTACCTTGTGGTTGAAACAGGTGCTTACAAAAATGATTATCTGGTGAGCATGTGCAGGTGTTGTATACACAGGTGGCCCTTTTAATGATAATGAAAATGGAATTGGTGTGAGCAGCAATTTCCTGTGGGTGTGCAGGTGGCATTTGTGCAGAACCTTGTGTTCTGTGTGGAGCGTGCATATCGTGTACCAGACTTCGGCATGTGGGAACGTGGAAACAAGTACAACAACGGAAGCACTGAGTTACACGCCAGGTATGTCGGCACAACAGGATACATCATCCATGGACTGATTTAAAGAAGCCAAATGTTATCATTTGACTTCCCTTAAAAGGACCTTCAACTCAGGAGGAGGTCAGTAGACGCATCAACCCTGTGCCATGGCTGCCAACCTGTGGTTATTTGTTTGTGTTCTGTCCTTTTAAATGCTGAGCATCAAGCAAGGAAGCAGCACAAAGCATTTTAAAAGTCTTTGCTATGACTCGGCCAGGGTTCGAAACGCCAACCACTCAGAGTGGACGTTCTCTCGATGACACCAGCGATGGTCGCAAGCATTTCTTTTTGTATACTAAGTCAAGGCTCATATAAGAGCTAACACATATAACATATAATAGAGGGAGTGGGAGACAAGAGGGGGAGAGAGAGGGAAGCACAAGAACAGTAGAGAACAGGGACATGGGGAGGGCTGTGAAGGGAGAGGGCTGCGCGGAGTACACGGGATAAACAAAATGGACACTACAAGGACATCAGGAAAGAAAACGGAATTTGAAGGACGTGGATTTGGGGTGGTTTAACGGGGATGAGTCTCACACTCATCCCACCCCTGAGTGCTATGTTGAGTCTCACGCTCATCCCACCCCTGAGTGCTATGTTGAGTCTCACGCTCATCCCACCCCTGAGTGCTATGTTGAGTCTCATGCTCATCCCACCCCTGAGTGCTATGTTGAGTCTCACGCTCATCCCACCCCAGAGTGCTATGTTGAGTCTCACACTCATCCCACCCCTGAGTGCTATGTTGAGTCTCACACTCATCCCACCCCTGAGTGCTATGTTGAGTCTCATGCTCATCCCACCCCTGAGTGCTATGTTGAGTCTCACGCTCATCCCACCCCTGAGTGCTATGTTGAGTCTCACGCTCATCCCACCCCTGAGTGCTATGTTGAGTCTCACGCTCATCCCACCCCTGAGTGCTATGTTGAGTCTCACACTCATCCCACCCCTGAGTGCTATGTTGAGTCTCATGCTCATCCCACCCCTGAGTGCTATGTTGAGTCTCACGCTCATCCCACCCCTGAGTGCTATGTTGAGTCTCACGCTCATCCCACCCCTGAGTGCTATGTTGAGTCTCACACTCATCCCACCCCTGAGTGCTATGTTGAGTCTCACACTCATCCCACCCCTGAGTGCTATGTTGAGTCTCACACTCATCCCACCCCTGAGTGCTATGTTGAGTCTCACGCTCATCCCACCCCTGAGTGCTATGTTGAGTCTCACGCTCATCCCACCCCTGAGTGCTATGTTGAGTCTCACGCTCATCCCACCCCTGAGTGCTATGTTGAGTCTCATGCTCATCCCACCCCTGAGTGCTATGTTGAGTCTCACACTCATCCCACCCCTGAGTGCTATGTTGAGTCTCACGCTCATCCCACCCCTGAGTGCTATGTTGAGTCTCATGCTCATCCCACCCCTGAGTGCTATGTTGAGTCTCACACTCATCCCACCCCTGAGTGCTATGTTGAGTCTCACGCTCATCCCACCCCTGAGTGCTATGTTCTGCAGCACCTCACCGACAATTTGTCGGAGGATGTGTAGATTTTTTTCATAGTTGAATTTGTTCTGCTCGGAGATCAAATATGATGTTCTGTGGGTCGGATTTGGGACACTTTCCATCGAATCATTATCAGCAAGCATAGCTTGTTTATGGTAGTTCAGTGAATCGTGTGTCGCCAGTGCACCGTCTGTACCAGGTGCTTTCCGTAGGTTGGTTGAGGGTGATCGGACCAGCACCCCTGACTTACTTTGATCATTTTTTGGAGGGAACATGACACAGAACTTACACCTCCCACCTCCAAGTACAGAAGTGTAAGCCAACCATTTGTAACGATCGAGCCACTCTATGCGAAAACTCAGCACATTATATGAACCATTTTGTCTGTTCCGGTTGATCCGTTCAACACACGGGGAATCAAAATGTCGTGGGCAGTGATGCTTGTTTAAGTAGTTGATCTTCTCGTCACCCGGAAGCTACTCGATACGAACATTTGTCGTTTGTTGCATTACTTACTCTAGGAGTGTTTGTATTGTCAAGGGGATCGGAAGACGTGGTTGCTTTATTACGGCGTACTCGTACCTCTGGTTGGGCCTCAGCTGCTGGTGCTGCTGCAGGCCTACCCAACCCAGTGGGTGTTGTGCCTCATCTGTTGTTGTAGTATGGTCTGTCTCAGTGATGGACGAAAAGAAGTCCGTAATCATCCTCTTTTTTGGATCTTCCATGACACTCACTCGTTTTGTCTTAAGGCAAAGTAAGTGATGCGATGTTGGTCGATATGATACCAACAGTGCATTCAGAAAGTATTCAGACCCCTTCACTTTTTTCACATTTTGTTATGTTGCAACCTTATGCAGAAATCGTTTAAATTCATTTTTTCCCTCATCAATCTACACTCAATACCCCATAATGACAAAGAGAAAACAGGATTTTAGAGAGTTTTGCAAATTTATTAAAAATAAAAAACGGAAATATCACATTGACATAGTATTCACACCCTTTGCTATGACACTTGAAATTTAGCTCAGGTGCCTCCCATTTCTCTTGATCATCTTTGAGATGTTTCTACACCTTGATTGGAGTCCACCTGTGGTAAATTCAATTGATTGGACATGATTTGGAAAGGCACACACCTGTCTATATAAGGACTCACAGCTGACAATGCATATCAGAGCAAAAACAAGCCATGAGGTCGAAGGAACTGCCTGCAGAGCTCAGAGACAGGATTGTGTCGAGGCACAGATCTGGGGAAGCCTACAAAAAAAATTCTGCTGCATTGAAGGTTCCCAAGAGCACAGTGGCCTCCATAATTCTTAAATGGAAGAAGTTTGGAACAACCAGGACGCTTCCTAGAGCTGGCTGGGCGGCCAAACTGAGCAATCGGGGGAGAAGGGCCTTGGTAAGAGAGGTGACCAAGACCCGATGATTACTCTGGCTGAGCTCCAGAGATCCTGTGTGGAGATGGGAGAAACTTCCAGAAGGACAACCATCACTGCAACACTCCACCGATCTGGGCTTTATGGCAGAGTGGCCAGACGGAAGCCTCTCCTCAGTGAAAGACACATTACACGTTAAACGGGCTCCCGTCTGCTGGTATTAGTTGGTGGGTGCTAAAGGAGCTTCTCTCTGCCAGCATCAGTTGGTGGGTGCGAAAGGGGCTTCTCTCTGCCAACATCAGTTGGTGGGTGCTAATGGGCCTTCGATCTGCCAACATCAGTTGGTGGGTGCTAAAGGGGCTTCTCTCTGCCAACATCAGTTGTGGGTGCTAATGGGCCTTCGATCTGCCAACATCAGTTGGTGGGTGCTAAAGAGGCTTCTCTCTGCCAACATTAGTTGGTGGGTGCTAAAGCGGCTTCTGTCTGCCAGCATCAGTTGGTGGGTGCGAAAGCGGCTTCTGTCTGCCAGCATCAGTTGGTGGGTGCGAAAGCGGCTTCTCTCTGCCAACATTAGTTTGTGGATGATAAAGGAGCTTCTCCCTGCCAGCATTAGTTGGTGGATGATAAAGGAGCTTCTGTCTGCCAGCATTAGTTGGTGGACATTAAACTGACTTTCCCTCTGCCAGCATTAGTTGGTGGATGATAAAGGAGCTTCTGTCTGCCAGCATTAGTTGGTGGACATTAAACTGACTTTCCCTCTGCCAGCATTAGTTGGTGGACGATAAAGGGGCTTCTCTCTGCCAGCATTAGTTGGTGGACGATAAAGGAGCTTCTCCCTGCCAGCATTAGTTGGTGGATGATAAAGGAGCTTCTGTCTGCCAGCATTAGTTGGTGGACATTAAACTGACCTTCCCTCTGCCAGCATTAGTTGGTGGACGATAAAGGAGCTTCTGTCTGCCAGCATTAGTTGGTGGACGTTAAACGGACATTCTCTCTGCCAGCATTAGTTGGTGGATGATAAAGGAGCTTCTGTCTGCCAGCATTAGTTGGTAGATGATAAAGGAGCTTCTGTCTGCCAGCATTAGTTGGTGGACGATAAAGCGGCTTCTGTCTGCCAGCATTAGCTGTTGGGTGCTAAAGGAGCTTCCGTCTGCCAGCATTAGTTGGTGGATGATAAAGGAGCTTCCGTCTGCCAGCATTAGTTGGTGGATGATAAAGGAGCTTCTGTCTGCCAGCATTAGTTGGTGTCTGATGAAGGAGCTTCTCTCTGCCAGCATTAGTTGGTGGACGATAAAGGAGCTTCTGTTTGCCAGCATTAGTTAGTGGATGATAAAGGAGCTTCTGTCTGCCAGCATTAGTTGGTGTATGATAAAGGAGCTTCTCTCTGCCAGCATTAGTTGGTGGGTGATAAAGGGGCTTCTGTCTGCCAGCATTAGTTGGTGGATGATAAAGGAGCTTCTCTCTGCCAGCATCAGTTGGTGGGTGCTAAAGGAGCTTCTCTCTGCCAGCATCAGTTGGTGGGTGCTAAAGGAGCTTCTCTCTGCCAGCATTAGTTGGTGGGTGCTAAAGGAGCTTCTCTCTGCCAGCATCAGTTGGTGGGTGCTAAAGGAGCTTCTCTCTGCCAGCATCAGTTGGTGGGTACTAAAGGGGCTTCTCTCTGCCAACATTAGTTGGTGGGTGCTAAAGCGTCTTCTCTCTGCCAACATTAGTTGGTGGATGATAAAGGGGCTTCTCTCTGCCAGCATTAGTTGTTGGACGATAAACGAGCTTCTCTCTGCCAGCATTAGTTGGTGGGTGCCAAAGGAGCTTCTCTCTGCCAGCATCAGTTGGTGGGTGCTAAAGGGGTTTCTCTCTGCCAACATCAGTTGGTGGGTGCTAAAGCGGCTTCTGTCTGCCAGCATTAGTTGGTGGACGTTAAACGGACATTCCCTCTGCCAGCATTAGTTGGTGGATGATAAAGGGGCTTCTCTCTGCCAGCATTAGTTGGTGGACGTTAAACGGACATTCCCTCTGCCAGCATTAGTTGGTGGACGATAAAGCGGCTTCTGTCTGCCAGCATTAGCTGTTGGGTGCTAAAGGAGCTTCCGTCTGCCAGCATTAGTTGTTGGATGATAAAGGAGCTTCTGTCTGCCAGCATTAGTTGGTGGACGATAAAGGAGCTTCTCTCTGCCAGCATTAGTTGGTGGATAATAAAGGAGCTTCTGTCTGCCAGCATTAGTTGGTGTCTGATGAAGGAGCTTCTCTCTGCCAGCGTTAGTTGGTGGACGATAAAGGAGCTTCTCTCTGCCAGCATTAGTTGGTGGGTGATAGAGGGGCTTCTGTCTGCCAGCATTAGTTGGTGTATGATGAAGGATCTTCTGTCTGCCAGCATTAGTTGGTGGACGTTGAACGGACATTCCCTCTGCCAGCATTAGTTGGTGGACGTTGAACAGACATTCCCTCTGCCAGCATTAGTTGGTGGACGATAAAGGATCTTCTGTCTGCCAGCATTAGTTGGTGGACGTTAAACGGACATTCCCTCTGCCAGCATTAGTTGGTGGACGATAAAGGAGCTTCTGTCTGCCAGCATTAGTTGGTGGGTGCTAAAGGGGCTTCTGTCTGCCAGCATTAGTTGGTGTATGATAAAGGATATTCTCTCTGCCTGCATTAGTTGGTGGACGTTAAAAGGACATTCTCTCTGCCAGCATTAGTTGGTGGACGTTAAAAGGACATTCTCTCTGCCAGCATTAGTTGGTGGATGATAAAGGAGCTTCTGTCTGCCAGCATTAGTTGGTGGATGATAAAGGAGCTTCTGTCTGCCAGCATTAGTTGGTGGGTGATAAAGGAGCTTCTGTTTGCCAGCATTAGTTGGTGTATGATAAAGGATCTTCTGTCTGCCAGCATTAGTTGGTGGACGTTAAACGGACATTCCCTCTGCCAGCATTAGTTGGTGGACGATAAAGGAGCTTTTGTCTGCCATCATTAGTTGGTGACATCAAATGGATGTTGGCTCTGCCAGCATTAGTTGGTGACATCAAATGGATGTCGGCTCTGCCAGCATTAGTTGTTGACATCAAATGGATGTCGGCTCTGCCAGCATTAGTTGGTGACATCAAATGGATGTCGGCTCTGCCAGCATTAGTTGGTGGACGATAAACGGGCGTCCTGTCTGCCAGCATTATTTTCTCCTTGTGGGGCTCATATTTCCAACCTTTAGGAAGCTTCACACACTTTGTCGATTGTGTAACGTTTTGCCTTTACGTTCCATGTGTTACACTGAGTGTAATCTAGCTTCCCCGTCGTTTTGGGTAAATTATTACTTCCGTTTGACTTCGTCCGAAATGGGGGCTGCTGGATTAGGTCTCGCCCATCTGTCCGTCCGTCCATGCGCAACCCTATATTGGATATGTATGGACCCAACGTTTATTCAAACGTTGCACAAGCACAGAACATGGCGCCATACATATGCACCTCACTTGATTTTGTGAGCTGATCAAAGATGGCCGACTGGTAGACTGTCGGCCATTTTAGTTGTAAAAAAACCCGATATTGAACACGCCCTCAACCATTTCTCTGACGTACATTTACCGATCCTGTTCAAACTTGGCCCACAGATAATGAATGATGACTTACATATGCACGTCTTTCTTTTTGGAGATCAGATGCGAGGTGGCCGAGTGGCGGCCATATTGTTACTTAAACGTGTCCCCAACCATTTCTCGGGACATGCATGGACCGATTTTGTTCAAACTTGGCACAAAGACAATACATCAGACATGTGCAGAAGATTTTGTTTTGTAATCTGACCAAAGATGGCCGACTAATGGCCTTCAACTCCGTACAGCAAAATTACTAAAACCACGGGGGTGATGACATTTTATGTCTTTCTCTCCTTGTTTTATAAAGATAATGTTTTTTTTCAGACTCGACCTTTTGAGTTTGGTAATTTAGCCTGACTGCCTGAGTTGAATCTAAGCAGTGGTTTTTACCCTGCGCTCGCGAAGCGAAAAGCGGGGTTAAGCAATCGGTTGAGTACATGTGCCGTATGTGTGCTGTACGTGCGCCGTGTCTGCATTTTAAAAATTCATTTTCTCGGCAACCGTTTGTCCGATTGACATGAAATTTTACCATAGGAGCGCCCCTGCCTGTATATGTTTTTGCTGATAATTATGACGTTATGGGTTACGTGGTACGGACGCCATCTTGGAAAAACGTTACACCTCCATATCTCCCAAACCGCTTAATGGAAAAATTGAAACATGGCTCATTGTCAAGTACTCCCCATGGGGAAAAAGATATGTTAATGATGATGTCATAGGTACCTTAATTATGACGTCATAATTTGATAAGTACAACGCTTGATCTGATCAGTGTGAAAAAAAGCATTTCCTCTGCAACTGTTAGTCTGATGAACACGAAATTTTCATAATATAATTGGCTCCTCCTGTAGAATTGTTCTAATGATAATTATGATGTCATTGGTCACGTGGTACAGGCGCCATCTTTAAAAAATTGAAAAACGTTGCACCTCTATATCTCCGAAACCACTCCATGGAAAAAATTGAAATATGGCTCAATGTTAAGTATTCCCCATGGGAAATGAGATGTGTTGATGATGATGTCATTGGTGCCTTCATTATGACGTCATAATTCGACAAGTACAACGCTTGATCTGATCAGTATGAAAAAAAAAATCTTCTGCAACTGTTAGTCCGATGGACACGAAATTTGTACCATAGGAGCGCTTCCTTCTGTAGAATCTTGCAATGATAATTATGACGTCATATGTCATGTGGTTCAGGCGCCATTGTGGAAAAACCGAATAAAGGTTGCACCTCTATATCTACAAAATCGCTCCATGGAAAAAATTGAAACGTGTGTCATTGTAAAGAACCTAACCTAACCTAAAGAGGCTAACCCCCGCTCTTGCAGGGAAAATGGCCTTAAAATGCCTGTTGTTGTTGTTGTTGTTTGTTGTCATTGTAAATAACTTTTTTATTTTTAAATTTTAAATGTCATTTTATGTCATTTTATTGTCTTTTTGTCATGTCATTTATGTCATTTATGTCAATAAAAATGTCATTTTAAAAATTCATTTTCTCGGCAACCGTTTGTCCGATTGACATGAAATTTTACCATAGGAGCGCCCCTGCCTGTATATGTTTTTGCTGATAATTATGACGTTATGGGTTACGTGGTACGGACGCCATCTTGGAAAAACTTTGCACCTCCATATCTCCCAAACTGCTCAAATGGAAAAAGTTGAAACAACGCTCATTGTCAAGTACTCCCCATGTGGAATAAGATATGTTAATGATGTCATCGGTGCGTTCGTTATGACGTCATAATTCAACAAGTATAACGCTTCATTCAATTAGTATGAATTTTTGTTTCTCTGTAACTTTTGGTCTGATGGACACGAAATTTGCACGATAGAAGCGCCTCCTCCTGAAGAATAGGTTAACGATAATTGAGATGTAATAGGTCACGTGGTACAGGCGCCATCTTCAAAAAACTGAAAAACGTTGCACCTCTATATCTCCAAAACGACTCCATGGAAAAATTGAAAGGTGGCTCATTGCAAAGACCAATCCTCACGTAACCAAATCCCCCCGCATAACCAAATCCCCCCGCATAACCAAATCCCCAACACATAACCAAATCACCTCGCATAACCAAATGGGCTATCTCCGAGGGCCTTTCACTTACTCACCGCAGGCAGGTTGGTGGTCTTTCCGTCTTCTACCGACTCCTCTCCGGCCTTGCTCCCCCAGCTCTCTCTCTGAGCTCTGTCCCCCAAATATTCCTGCAGGTCGCACAAGATCTGCCTGCAACCCCCTTATGGTTAAACTGCCAAAATCAAGACTCTCTGCTCACCTTCACTCCTTCATTCCTCTTTTCTCCCGCCTCTGGAACAAACTCCCTCACTCTCTTCAATCCCACTCCTCCCTCCAGGTCTTTAAAACAGCTGTTCACCACCAACTCTTATCTTCCCCCATCCAAAACCTTGATCATTTCTACCCCCGCTAATTTCACCCCAAATCCACTTTTTTGAGGTGACTTTTGTCTTCTTTCCTGGAAGTCCTTGGTGTCCTTGCGTTTTGTACCTATCCTGCCTCCCCCCAGGCCCTCTGCCTCCCACACATCTCCCGATGTCCCTGCCCTCAAATGTTGTGTTTGTGTGCTTCCTCCCCTTCTCTCCCCATCTTGTCGACTGCTCCCACTTTTATGTGCTTTGTTTACTTGTTTGTTTGATTTGTTTGTTTGATAAATGTTCGCTCTTTCACGAGCCTCGACTCTGTATACAAAAAACAAAACAAAACAAAAATCACCTCGCATAACCAAATCCCCTCGCATAACCAAATCCCCTCGCATAACCAAATCCCCTCAAATAACCAAATCACCTCGCATAACCAAATCACCTCACATAACCAAATCCCCTCACATAACCAAATCACCTCGCATAACCAAATCACCTCGCATAACCAAATCCCCTCACATAACCAAATCACCTCGCATAACCAAATCACCTCGCAGAACCAAATCCCCTCGCATAACCAAATCCCCTCGCATAACCAAATCCCCTCAAATAACCAAATCACCTCGCATAAACAAATCCCCTCACATAACCAAATCACCTCGCATAACCAAATCACCTCGCATAACCAAATCCCCTCACATAACCAAATCACCTCGCATAACCAAATCACCTCGCATAACCAAATCCCCTCACATAACCAAATCACCTCGCATAACCAAATCACCTCGCAGAACCAAATCCCCTCACATAACCAAATCCCCTCGCATAACCAAATCCCCTCAAATAACCAAATCACCTCGCATAACCAAATCACCTCGCAGAACCAAATCACCTCGCAGAACCAAATCCCCTCGCATAACCAAATCCCCTCACATAACCAAATCACCTCGCATAACCAAATCACCACGCAGAACCAAATCCCCTCGCATAACCAAATCCCCTCGCATAACCAAATCCCCTCAAATAACCAAATCACCTCGCATAACCAAATCACCTCGCATAACCAAATCACCTCGCATAACCAAATCCCCTCACATAACCAAATCACCTCACATAACCCTCGCATCACCAAATCACCTCGCATAACCAAATCACCACGCATAACCAAATCCCCTCACATAACCAAATCCCCTCAAATAACCAAATCACCTCGCATAACCAAATCAGCTCACATAACCAAATCCCCTCACATAACCAAATCACCTCGCATAACCAAATCACCTCGCATAACCAAATCCCCTCACATAACCAAATCACCTCGCATAACCAAATCACCTCGCAGAACCAAATCCCCTCGCATAACCAAATCCCCTCGCATAACCAAATCCCCTCAAATAACCAAATCACCTCGCATAACCAAATCCCCTCAAATAACCAAATCACCTCGCATAACCAAATCACCTCGCATAACCAAATCCCCTCACATAACCAAATCACCTCGCATAACCAAATCACCTCGCAGAACCAAATCCCCTCGCATAACCAAATCCCCTCGCATAACCAAATCCCCTCAAATAACCAAATCACCTCGCATAACCAAATCCCCTCACATAACCAAATCACCTCGCATAACCAAATCACCTCGCATAACCAAATCCCCTCACATAACCAAATCACCTCGCATAACCAAATCCCCTCACATAACCAAATCACCTCGCAGAACCAAATCCCCTCGCATAACCAAATCCCCTCGCATAACCAAATCCCCTCGCATAACCAAATCCCCTCAAATAACCAAATCACCTCGCAGAACCAAATCACCTCGCAGAACCAAATCCCCTCGCATAACCAAATCCCCTCACATAACCAAATCACCTCGCATAACCAAATCACCTCGCAGAACCAAATCCCCTCGCATAACCAAATCCCCTCGCATAACCAAATCCCCTCAAATAACCAAATCCCCTCACATAACCAAATCACCTCGCATAACCAAATCACCTCGCATAACCAAATCCCCTCACATAACCAAATCACCTCACATAACCCTCGCATAACCAAATCACCTCACATAACCAAATCACCACGCATAACCAAATCCCCTCACATAACGAAATCCCCTTGCATAACCAAATCCCCTTCACATAACGAAATCCCCTCGCATAACCAAACCCCCCTCACATAACCAAATCACCTCACATAACCCTCGCATAACCAAATCACCTCATATAACCAAATCCCCTCGCATAACCAAATCACCTCGCATAACCAAATCCCCTCGCATAACCAAATCACCTCATATAACCAAATCCCCTCGCATAACCAAATCACCTCGCATAACCAAATCACCTCGTATAACCAAATCCCCTCGCAAAACCAAATCACCTCGTATAACCAAATCCCCTCGCATAACCAAATCACCTCGCAGAACTAAATCACCTCGCATAACCAAATCACATCACATAACCAAATCACCTCGCATAACCAAATCACCTCGCATAACCAAATCACCTCGCATAACCAAATCACCTCGCATAACCAAATCACCTCGCATAACCAAATCACCTCGCATAACCAAATCACCTCGCATAACCAAATCACCTCGCATAACCAAATCACCTCACAAAACCAAATCACCTCGCATAACCAAATCACCTCGCATAACCAAATCACCTCGCATAACCAAATCACCTCGCATAACCAAATCACCTCGCATAACAAAATCACCTCGCATAACCAAATGACCTCGCATAACCAAATCACCTCGCACAACCAAATCACCTCGCACAACCAAATCACCTAGCATAACCAAATCACCTAGCATAACCAAATCACCTAGCATAACCAAATCCCCTCGCATAACCAAATCCCCTCGCCAAATCCCCCTCACATAACCAAATCACCTCACATAATCTTTCACCTCGCATAACCAAATCACCCCACATAACCAAATGACCTTGCATAACCAAATCACCTCGCATAACCAAATGACATCGCATAACCAAATGACCTCGCATAACCAAATGACCTCATAACCAAATGACCTTGCATAACCAAATGACCTCACATAACCAAATGACCTCACATAACCAAATTACCTTGCATAACCAAATGACCTCACATAACCAAATGACCTCACATAACCAAATGACCTCACATAACCAAATGACCTCACATAACCAAATGACCTCACATAACCAAATTACCTTGCATAATCAAATGACCTCACATAACCGAATGACCTCACATACCCAAATGACCTCGCATAACCAAATGACCTCACATAACCAAATGACCTCGCATAACCAAATGACCTCGCATAACCAAATGACCTCACATAACCAAATGACCTCACATAACCAAATGACCTCGCATAACCAAATGACCTCGCATAACCAAATGACCTCACATAACCAAATGACCTCGCATAACCAATTGACCTCGCATAACCAAATGACCTCACATAACCAAATGACCTCACATAACCTCCTAACCCTAACCTCATAACCTTTAAACTCTCCTGCACTCCATCCTCCATCCAGCGTCCTTAAACGTATTTTTAACTCGAAGGTCACAAGAAACTCATTTTGCAATAAATGTTCGTTTCCCATAAATCGTACACTTTCAAAAATCCAATCTCACCCCTCCCCTCCAAATCTTCCCCATAACCCCTCCCCTCCAAATCTTCCCCATCACCCTCCCCTCCAAATCTTCCCCATCACCCATCCCTTTCAAATCTCCCCCCTTGCCCCCTCCCTCCTAAACTACCCCCTCACCCCTCCCCGCCAAGACGCCCCCTCGCCCCTCCCCTCCTAGACTCCTGCCTCACCCCTCCCCTCCAAATCTCCCCCATATCCCATCCCTTTCAAATCCCTCCCCTTGTCCCTTCCCTCCCAAACTCCCCCCTCACCCCTCCCCTTCAAATCTCCCCACCCTCATTGCTTCTCAATTTCCCCCCTCTCACTCCCCCTCCTCAAAGCGTCCTCCCCGCTTCTTCCCCCTTCAAACTCTCACCTCCATCTCCCCCAACCTTCTGCCTCGCTCTTCCCCCTCCTCAAATAACACCTCATTGTGGCTCACCCAATCACCATCAAACCTTTTGTCCGCCCCATCCTTCCCTTTCTCCGAGCTATTCTGAAATCTCTGACACACCTTCAACAGCTCTCCCTATCTCTTCCACCTCTTCCACATCTTACCCTACCCCGCCTCCCCCCTGTTCTGTATCTGATGCTCCCCCTTCCTCTTCATTAACGGTATGGACCTCAAACATCCGGGGCCTTCGTTCAAACTTAACTGATCTCTCCATACAGGTTGCTTCTGTCAAACCAGACGTGATCTGCTTAACAGAAACTTTCCTCCTTTATGATGTCTCTGATTCCATAGTATCTCTCCCGGGCTACTCCCTCCTCCGGTATGATAGACCTGAGCCTCGTCCTGGAGGCGGGGTTGCTATCTTTATCAAAAACTCTCTTCCTCACTCGCCCTGCACTGCACTCTCTCCACCTCACCCCCAGGAATACCTCTGGCTACGGCTTCCCCTTCGCTCCCACCTCTTGTTCATATGTGTGTTGTACCGTCCACCAAACAGTGATGACTCCATCTACATCTCGCTGTCTGATGATATGGACCAACTTCTATCTACTCATCCCAACTCTCTCTTCCTCATATGTGGTGATTTCAATTGTCACCATGTCAGTTGGCTGGGTGTGGGTACCTCTCTCACCAGCCATGGCTCTTCAGCAAAGGACTTCTGCGACTCACTGGGACTGACACAATCTGTCAATTTCCCGACCCGGATCTCAGTCAACGGAACATCTTCTCTTCTGGACTTGGTTATGACTAACTTCCCTGAAAATGTCTGCTGCTCTTCTTCTGCTCCGATCGGATCATCTGATCATGTCCTTGTTAAAGTGGACATCTCTCTGACCATCCTCAGGGAGCCTGCTCAGCGTCGACGAGTCTGGCATTTCACTCAGGCCAACTGGCACGGTCTTCAAGCAGCCATCAATCATCTGGACTGGTCTCCCATCTCTACCACCTCTGACATCAACTCATCCTGGGAATTCTTCCAAAGTAAATTGCTCTCTCTCATGCACAGATTTATCCCATCTCGTCTTCAGTTGTCATACCCTTCCTCCCGTCCATGGTACACGGAATCTTGTGGTGAGGCTGTTGCCCAGAAACAACTTGCCTTCGTCTCCTGGAAAGCAAATCCAACGGAAGGAAATCTCATTTCCTTTCACAAAGCCCGAAACAAGTGTGTGTCCACCCTCAGGAGAGCCAGGAAACAATATCTCTCCATTCTCAAGACCGAACTCTCTTATCTGTCTCCCTCTTCCAAATCCTGGTGGCGTCTGGTCAAATCCGTTTCTGGTGTTTGTTCCCCCTCCATCCCCTCCCTTACCTCAAACGGCTACACAGCTGACTCCGCACGTGAAAAAGCTGAATGCCTCAACTCTGTGTTTGCCTCTAAATCTTGTGTCCCAAACCCATCCCTCTCTGTACCCACCATACCCAGTCGTACCCTGCTGCTCCTGGACTCCGTGTCCTTTCCTCCTGACAAGGTGGAAAAGTTTCTGTCAACCCTCGACTCTGATTCTGCAACTGGACCCGATGGCATCAGCCCACGGGTCCTAAAATCCTGCTCTGCTGCTCTATCTCACCCTCTCTCTGTTCTCTTCACCCTCTCTTTTGCTCAAGGTCAACTGCCATCTGCTTGGAAATCAGCCAACATCACCGCTTTGCACAAAAAAGGTGCAAAAACAGATCCTAGCAACTACAGACCAATCAGCCTTCTCCCAATTATCAGCAAAGTCATGGAATCCATCATTGCTTCGGATATGAAATCTTTCCTCTTCTCCAATGGCTTGATCTCTGATCATCAATTTGGTTTCAGACCAGGTCACTCTACTCTGGACATGCTGCTTCTGCTGTCTCAACAATGGATGGAGGTCCTCAATGCCAAACAGGAAATTAGAGCTGTCTCCCTCGACATATCACATGCCTTCGACACGGTCTGGCACCCCGCTCTGCTCACCAAACTCTCCTCCTTTGGTATCCATGGAAATCTCCACGCATGGCTGGCGGACTTCCTCTCTAGTCGTCGTCAACGTGTGGCCCTGAATGGGTTTCTCTCATCTCCTCTTCCTGTTCAGGCTGGAGTTCCCCAAGGCAGTGTTCTGGGCCCCGTGCTTTTTCTGGTCTTCATCAATGATCTCTCTGACTCTCTCGAAAATCCTCTCTATCTCTTTGCTGATGACTCCACTCTCTGCCGCTCCATTCCTCTTCCCTCAGATCGGCAGTCTGCTGCCTCCTCACTCTCTGAAGACCTGGACAAAATCACAGACTGGTCAAACAAGTGGAACATGTCTTTCAATCCTGACAAATCTCACACTCTTACTATGTCTCTCCGAAAAGATCGACTGGACAACCCTCCCATCGACTTTCTCAACAATCCTCTCCAAGAAGTTCTGTCGCTCAAGATTTTGGGTCTCACTATCTGCCATGATCTTTCTTGGGAAAACCACATTTCCAAGCTGGCCTCCAAAGCCAGTCGCCGACTGGGCATCCTCCGTCGTGCGAAGTCCTTATTCGGCACACCTGAGCTCCTCACCACATACAAGGCTTTCATCCGCAGCTCAATGGAATACTGTTCTCCCCTATGGGCCGGTGCTCCTGCCTCACACCTAGCTCGGCTTCACGCTGTTGAAACCAAAGCTTTCAGAATTATTGGAATCTCCCGCGATGAAGCTATCTCTGAGGGCCTTTCACTCACTCACCGCAGGCAGGTAGGTGGTCTTTCTGTCTTCTACCGACTCCTCTCCGGCCTTGCACCCCCAGCTCTCTCTGTGCTCTGTCCCCCAAATATTCCTACAGGTCGCACAAGATCTGCCAGCAACCCTCTGATGGTTAAACTGCCGAAATCTCGGCTCTCTGCTCACCTTCACTCTTTCATTCCTCTTTTCTGCCGCCTCTGGAACAAACTCCCTCACTCCCTTCAATCCCACTCCTCCCTCCAGGTCTTTAAAACAGCTGTTCACCACCATCTCTTATCTTCCCCCATCCAAAACCTTGATCTTTTCTACCCCCGCTAATTCACCCCAGATCCACCTTGTTTGAAATTCCAACTTCTTTCCTGGAAGTCCTGGCAGTGTCCATATGTTTTATACCTCTCCAACCGCCCCCTTCCCATACCCCCCCCCCCCCCCCCAAAGCCCTCGCCCTCTCTCAGATCTCTCGATGTCTCCATGTCTCTCGGTCCCTGCTCTCAAATGTTGTGTTTGTGTCCTTCCCCCTCTCTCCCCATCTTGTCTACCACTCCCGATGTTATATGTTTTATGTGTTGGTTTGTCTTTCTGTGTGATTAATGTTCGCTCTTTCACGAGCCTCGATCTTGTATACAAAAAAAACAACAAAAAAAACCAAATCCCCTCGCCAAATCCCCCTCACATAACCAATCACCTCGCATAACCAAATGACCTTGCATAACCAAATCCCCCTCACATAACCAAATGACCTCACATAACCAAATCCCTTCGCCAAATCCCCCTCACATAACCAATCACCTCGCATAACCAAATGACCTCGCATAACCAAATCACCTCGCATAACCAAATGACCTCGCATAACCGAATCACCTCACATAACCAAATCACCTCACAAAACCAAATCACCTCGCATAACCAAATCCCCTCACATAACCAAATCACCTCACATAACCAAATCCCCTCCAATAACCAAATCCCCTCACATAACCAAATGACCTTGCATAACCAAATGACCTCACATAACCAAATGACCTCGCATAACCAAATGACCTCGCATAACCAAATGACCTCACATAACCAAATGACCTCACATACCCAAATCCCCTCGCCAAATCCCCCTCACATAACCAATCACCTCGCATAACCAAATGACCTCACATAACCAAATCCCCCTCAGATAACCAAATGACATCGCATAAACAAAATGACCTCGCATAAACAAATGACCTCGCATAACCAAATCCCCCTCACATAACCAAATGACCTCACATAACCAAATCACCTCACATAACCAAATCACCTCACATAACCAAATCCCCTCACATAACCAAATCACCTCACATAACCAAATCACCTCGCACAACCAAATGACATCGCATAACCAAATGACCTCGCATAACCAAATGACCTCACATAACCAAATGACCCCACATAACCAAATGACCTCACATAACCAAATGACCTCACATAACCAAATGACCTCACATAACCAAATTACCTCACATAACCAAATTACCTTGCATAACCAAATTACCTTGCATAACCAAATGACCTCACATAACCAAATTACCTCACATAACCAAATTACCTTGCATAACCAAATGACCTCACATAACCAAATTACCTCACATAACCAAATGACCTCACATAATCAAATGACCTCGCATAACCAAATGACCTCACATAACCAAATGACCTCGCATAACCAAATGACCTCGCATAACCAAATGACCTCACATAACCAAATGACCTCACATAACCAAATCCCCTCGCCAAATCCCCCTCACATAACCAATCACCTCGCATAACCAAATGACCTTGCATAACCAAATCCCCCTCACATAACCAAATGACCTCACATAACCAAATCCCCTCGCCAAATCCCCCTCACATAACCAATCACCTCGCATAACCAAATCACCTCGCATAACCAAATCACCTCGCATAACCAAATGACCTCACATAACCGAATCACCTCACATAACCAAATCACCTCACAAAACCAAATCACCTCGCATAACCAAATCCCCTCACATAACCAAATCACCTCACATAACCAAATCCCCTCCCATAACCAAATCCCCTCACATAACCAAATGACCTCGCATAACCAAATGACCTCGCATAACCAAATGACCTCGCATAACCAAATGACCTCGCATAACCAAATCACCTCACATAACCAAATCCCCTCACATAACCAAATCACCTCACATAACCAAATCCCCTCCCATAACCAAATCCCCTCACATAACCAAATGACCTCGCATAACCAAATGACCTCGCATAACCAAATGACCTCGCATAACCAAATGACCTCGCATAACCAAATGACCTCACATAACCAAATGACCTCACATACCCAAATCCCCTCGCCAAATCCCCCTCGCATAACCAAATGACCTCACATAACCAAATCCCCCTCACATAACCAAATGACCTTGCATAAACAAATGACCTCGCATAACCAAATCCCCCTCACATAACCAATCACCTTGCACAACCAAATCACCTTGCATAACCAAATCACCTCACATAACCAAATCACCTCGCAAAACCAAATCACCTCACATAACCAAATCACCTCACATAACCAATCACCTCGCATAACCAAATGACCTCACATAACCAAATGACCTCACATACCCAAATCCCCTCGCCAAATCCCCCTCGCATAACCAAATGACCTCACATAACCAAATCCCCCTCACATAACCAAATGACCTTGCATAAACAAATGACCTCGCATAACCAAATCCCCCTCACATAACCAATCACCTTGCACAACCAAATCACCTTGCATAACCAAATCACCTCACATAACCAAATCACCTCGCAAAACCAAATCACCTCACATAACCAAATCACCTCACATAACCAATCACCTCGCATAACTAAATGACCTCACATAACCAAATGACCTCGCATAACCAAATCACCTTGTATAACCAAATCACCTCGCATAACCAAATCCCCCTCACATAACCAAATGACCTCGCACAAACAAATGACCTCGCATAACCAAATCACCTCACATAACCAATCACCTCGCATAACTAAATGACCTCACATAACCAAATGACCTCGCATAACCAAATCACCTTGTATAACCAAATCACCTCACATAACCAAATCACCTCACATAACCAATCACCTCGCATAACTAAATGACCTCGCATAACTAAATGACCTCACATAACCAAATCACCTTGTATAACCAAATCACCTCGCATAACCAAATCCCCCTCACATAACCAAATGACCTCGCACAAACAAATGACCTCGCATAACCAAATCCCCCTCACATAACCGAATCCCCCTCACATAACCAAATCACCTCGCATAACTAAATGACCTCACATAACCAAATGACCTCGCATAACCAAATCACCTCACATAACCAAATCACCTCACATAACCAATCACCTCGCATAACTAAATGACCTCGCATAACTAAATGACCTCACATAACCAAATCACCTTGTATAACCAAATCACCTCGCATAACCAAATCCCCCTCACATAACCAAATGACCTCGCACAACCAAATCACCTCACATAACCAAATCACCTCGCAAAACCAAATCACCTCACATAACCAAATGACCTCGCATAACCAAATCCCCCTCGCATAACCAAATCCCCCTCACATAACCAAATCACCTCGCAAAACCAAATCACCTCACATAACCAAATGACCTCGCATAACCAAATCCCCCTCGCATAACCAAATCCCCCTCACATAACCAAATGACCTCGCACAACCAAATCACCTTGCATAACCAAATCACCTCACATAACCAAATCACCTCGCAAAACCAAATCACCTCACATAACCAAATCACCTCACATAACCAATCACCTCGCATAACTAAATGACCTCACATAACCAATCACCTTGTATAACCAAATCACCTCACATAACCAAATCACCTCGCAAAACCAAATCACCTCACATAACCAAATCACCTCACATAACCAATCACCTCGCATAACTAAATGACCTCACATAACCAATCACCTTGCACAACCAAATCACCTTGCATAACCAAATGACCTCACATAACCAAATCACCTTGTATAACCAAATCACCTCACATAACCAAATCCCCATCACATAACCAAATGACCTCGCATAAACAAATGACCTCGCATAACCAAATCCCCCTAACATAACCAATCACCTTGCACAACCAAATCACCTTGCATAACCAAATCACCTCACATAACCAAATCCCCCTCACATAACCAATCACCTTGCATAACCAAATCACCTTGTATAACCAAATCACCTCGCATAACCAAATCACCTCGCATAACCAAATGACCTCGCATAACCAAATCCCCCTCACATAACCAATCACCTTGCACAACCAAATCACCTTGCATAACCAAATGACCTCGCAAAACCAAATGACCTCACATAACCAAATGACCTCACATAACCAAATCACCTTGTAAAACCAAATCACCTCGCATAACCAAATCACCTCACATAACCAAATCACCTCGCATAACCAAATCACCTGACATAAACAAATCACCTCGCATAACCAAATCATCTTTTTTTTTTTTGTATACCTCACATAACCAAATCACCTCACAAAACCAAATCACCTCACAAAACCAAATCACCTCGCAAAACCAAATCACCTCGCATAACCAAATCGCCTCGCATAACCAAATCACCTCACAAAACCAAATCACCTCACATAACCAAATCACCTCACAAAACCAAATCACCTCGCAAAACCAAATCGCCTCGCATAACCAAATCGCCCCGCATAACCAAATCGCCCCACATAACCAAATCGCCTCACATAACCAAATCACCCCACATAACCAAATCACCTCACATAACTAAATCAGCCAGCATAACCTGGCTTAGCGGTTAGGGTGCCGGCTTGGGATCAGAGGATCCTGGGCTCGAATCCCGGTCGATCCCTGAATTAACACCAGCGGGGTTGCCTCAGCCTGCCATCCTTCCGAGGTCGGCAAATTGAGTACCAGCTTACTGGGATGAATGATCCCGGTGTATATCGCGAACTAGAAAAGGTCAACAGTATACCTGCGCATTGTAAAAGCCGACCAAGGGTTGATGTCAGGAAGGGCATCCGGCCATAAAAACATTGCCTCAAACAGGGAACCATGCTTGTCATGGGGCCCGCAAGGCTAACCCCCGCTCATGGGGCCCGCAAGGCTAACCCCCGCTCATGGGGCCCGCAAGGCTAACCCCCGCTCATGGGGCCCGCAAGGCTAACCCCCGCTCATGGGGCCCGCAAGGCTAACCCCCGCTAATGGGGCCCGCAAGGCTAACCCCCGCTCATGGGGCCCGCAAGGCTAACCCCCGCTCATGGGGCCCGCAAGGCTAACCCCCGCTCATGGGGCCCGCAAGGCTAACCCCCGCTCATGGGGCCCGCAAGGCTAACCCCCGCTCATGGGGCCCGCAAGGCTAACCCCCGCTCATGGGGCCCGCAAGGCTAACCCCCGCTCATGGGGCCCGCAAGGCTAACCCCCGCTCATGGGGCCCGCAAGGCTAACCCCCGCCCATGGGGCCCGCAAGGCTAACCCCCGCCCATGGGGCCCGCAAGGCTAACCCCCGCCCATGGGGCCCGCAAGGCTAACCCCCGCTCATGGGGCCCGCAAGGCTAACCCCCGCTCATGGGGCCCGCAAGGCCAACCCCCGCTCATGGGGCCCGCTAGGCCAACCCC